>NC_089844.1:86437147-86758814 GCF_035609145.1 Eleutherodactylus coqui
AGTATAGCTATAGGTTTATGTTGATAGACCTTTTCTAATTGTATGCTCTCAAAGTTGGAGAATCAACAGTAGGACTCTGTCAATTAGTGTAATAATATAAAGTGTTACTCGCCCAAAATGTAAATTTCAGATGTGTATGGGTTCCATACTATATCCCCCCCCCCCCCTTTCACCAACCACACCATATTCATGGGAGTGCAGAAAGCTGAGATCTCCGCTGCTGTTTGTAGGAGGACTGCAGCACTGATGGCGATAACTAGGTAGTGAATTTCATTCCATTATCCTAGCAAACGAATGTCTCAGCAGATTAAAAAAAAATCCAATATTGAGTTATTAGTACTACTGAAGTAACGCTATTTATTACACAGGGAATTCATCAATATGTATTGATTCTCCTTGTGAAGATCCAGTTAGTAGGAAGTCTTTAAAGGAAGTCTGTCGCATAGCTTTTGGGGAATAAACTGAATATATTGGTAAATGTCCTATGGTATAAGGAACCTATGGTAACCTTTATTGTTTTTCATTGCAGCTTCATTCTTTAGATATAGGTCTTTATTTGTGCCGCCCACTGCATGCAAATTAGCAGTGGGCCGTCCGATGGTCGGTCCATCTATGCCTGCAGTCCGGCTCTCTCACTGACAAGAGTTTAAAAAAAAAAGTGCCCATT
The DNA here is from genome assembly GCF_035609145.1 of Eleutherodactylus coqui. Classification (NCBI taxonomy): domain Eukaryota; kingdom Metazoa; phylum Chordata; class Amphibia; order Anura; family Eleutherodactylidae; genus Eleutherodactylus; species Eleutherodactylus coqui. Next base: position 86,437,815 of record NC_089844.1, read on the forward strand.
CAAAGCTCTGTGATGCCTCCAACTCTGCCCATGGAGATGTCATGCGTTCCACCATCACAGCGCCTGTGCCGCACTGAACGAGCATGCGCAATGACTCTTTCCCGGCCAGACGTTTATACAGGATCCGTTAGAAACAAACTTCTGAAATTGGAGACATACGGCGGTATAAGACCCCACATGCACTTGTAGAAGTGCCATTTATATCCATATTCGTGAGGATTTTAAGGGATTGTCTGGGACTTTTTGGATTTTAACACAGCTGATCAGTGGGGGTCCCAGGTGTTGGATCCCTTCTGTCTGATATTGATGACCTAGGTCATCAATAGTTTAAACTTGTAAAACCCTTTTCAACAGTAATTGTGATTTTGTAAATCTTTCGATATATCATAAAGCCAAGTCAGAAGTTCTAATTGGTGAAGGTCTGAATGCGGAGACCCCCACAGATCAAAGGAACTAAGAGCAGAAGTGCTTAGTTGAGCATTGTGCTCCTTGGGCTTTCAATGTTTGTTTTTAAGTCTCCGGGAAGAGTCATGGTTAACAGCAGATGGGACATACATTTTCTGCAAGCTCGTACATGGCTCTACATGATAAGAGTCAAGAAGTAAAGCTCTGAGCTGAGGGCATTTGTCCCTTTTATTGCAGTAATCCACGGGGAATAATAATTATAGTGTAAATGAAAAAAACATCAAATACCATTTTAGGGAATTCAGAGTTAAAAGGGTTTCCCAAGAGTAAACTATTGATGGTGTTCCCTCAGGATATTCCATCAATAGTTGATCGGCAGGGATGCACCGCTCAGGATCCCCACCTATGACCTGATTTACGTGACAGCAGTGCCTGGGTGAGCACCACTATCATTTCAGTCCATACTAGCCACAGCACAGTAAATGTTATATTGGCTCTGCCTGGCATTGTAATTCAATCTCATTCACTTAAATGGGACTGAACTGCTCTTAGGCCATGTGACCGATAAACATGACATCACAAGTCTGAAAAGAGGCTGCAGCGCTTACCTCATCACCGTGGTCTCTTCAATCAGGTGGGGTTGTGAATAGCATACCCCCAACCAATCAACTATATGAACTATCTTTAGGATAGGTTTACTTCTGGAAAACCCATTTAATAGATGAAGGTCCAAAATAAGGCACCACACTCTATCAGCCAAAGTGGAGAATAGTTAGTGACGGTATCTCATTGTGGAGAACTCAGCACATCCATGCACTACATGAACTAGCCATTGATTTCAATTGGAACATTGTAATTCTTCATTTCCCCTTTGGAGGCGCCGCAGGTAAATAGAACACTTGTTGCCAGGATTCCCCACTGGTTGAAGTTAAAATGTTGGGGAAGGGGGGGAGACCAGCAGCAGGACATAATGTAATCAGCTTATCATCGGGGGACCCATCTAACAAAGAAGGTATTGTCCGAAGTGGACAACCCTGTTAAAGAACCTTTTCCCAAGCATGGAATCAGATTCTTATAATTCAAGAGCCTACATTTTTTAACCGCCTAACACAGGAGATATCAAGGACTTATGTTTTTTGTATATGGGTTTGTTTTGTCATGTCTGCACACCTTTCTAATATCAGAGAGATTTAAATACCGTATTTCTCAGGTCTGTGAATCAGCAGGATGAGTGATTTAGAAATAAATGTAATTATATATGATTCACCACAGATACATCAATAGGCACACCTCCCAGATAGAGAAGCTGAGCCACCAGTAATTATAGCAGGTGTCGGGAAGGGGGAAGATTTATGAGCTACTTGCAAAAAAAAAAGGATATGAGACATCATTACATGACTCTTACAGGTTTGATAGAGTCACTATTGGCGTTACCTTGTCATATTGATCAGGGTAATTTACATCTGGATTATCGCAAGACAATCTTTTACGTTTTAATTCTGGTTGAGTATTTTACAGACACGCCCCTCGTGAAGAGTATATTCATACAGAGGCGTGTTGGAGATATAAAAGTTTTATATAGTTACTTTATAGTTTTTTGGTGTGTTAAAGCCGTATGGTAATTGCACATAAAATTCTATATTAGGAGAGATTGTATCAAATAAAGTACTAAGTTAGATATGTTTGAAAGGTCTTGAAATTTAATGGGGCTGCTTCAATAAGACAACTCCTTTCCATTTGTCCTGTTGGGGCATAGTAGACATCATAGAGAGGGGAATTAACCTCTGGAACCTCTAACGATCCTGAGAATGAGTTAGCCGATTTAGCTCTAGATCCCCTTTATGGTTTTTCATCGCACATTGGCGATATTCCATCACTTTAATCCCTACAAGTCCAGTGAGCGCATTTGTTCGGGGAAAGGGAAAGTGATAATGGTAATGATATCATGGGAGAGGTGGAGTACAGCCGGCCAGGAGTGGGAGGGAGAGAGCTGTCAGCAGTCACTGCCTATTACTACAATCCTGGTTTCTGTGTTTTCCACTCGCCGAGCATGCTCGAAGTGCAGTGATTAATACGCCCTTTAAAGTCCATCCATTCTACCCAGGAACGCCCATATTCATTTACATTGACATAATCATACTCTGTTGCAATCGGATTTACAGGACAGTTTATGACAAACCCTGTAGGCAAGTAAGCATGCAGTTGCCCTGCACACATTACTGTATAACATCAGTTTGCAGTCTAGAAGCCATTGACAAGCCTTTCAAATTCCATACAGCAATGGTGTTCGTATTGTAGACTGTGGGGCCCTTTATAAAGAGGAGCCCCAGCCCTGGTTGGTGCTAGCTGCCATTGGGTGATGAGAACCTGTGCAGAGCTTCTTTCTTGAAGAACTGCATTCTTTGAAAACACGGAACTGGAGAATTGGCCTCAACTGCTAAGTAAAGAATTCGGAGGGGTAAAACAAACACCAGCTGCATCTGTCTGGGGTTTCAAAACCCTGCCCCATAATAAGAAGCCTATTCTTATCTCTATTATAAGGCTACCACTTTTTATATACTCCTGTACTTCCACACAGTTTCTTATTTGAAGACTATTGCTACCTAAGAAAGTGATAGTGAAAATATAATATATTGATTTACATAATCACGCCTGTTTAAAAAGTGAATAGAATCTAAAATGTGAGAAATACCTATATCCTATGCCCACAGAGAGAAAACCTTACCCGACTTCCTTCACTATCCCACAGTAGCTTCAATAACCGAAGAGAGCATACAAAGCAGTGATTACCCTCCACTATCCAATGTGTGTTTTTGCCCCCCTCCCTCCACTATCCAATGTGAGTTTTTGCCCCCCTCCCTCCACTATCCAATGAGTGTTTTTGCTCCCCTCCCTCCACTATCCAATGAGTATTTTTGCTCCCCTCCCTCCACTATCCAATGAGTGTTTTTGCCCCCTCCACATCTTACTAAATTGCTCCAGCTTTACAACCTAGTAATACACTCATCTCTTACCCCGAAGACACAGTATTAATTCCCGGCTGCCCCTCTTGCCAATAAGCGCGAGCTCTGACTGAGCAGCCATTAGGAATGCTTTGTTAATGAGATTGCAGTGCTGTTTTGTTTCCATCATATCTTGCCGGGCTTTAATTGTGAAGTTATATCGGAGTCAGGATGTAGACTTCGTCTCTTCCAAGTCTTTGTTAGGAAATGAGCTTGCTCCAGACTCTAGTACATTCACAGAGGGGATAAAATGGAATAATTATTCTGGTTGAGTTGACATACGGCCTCCCCCCAGTACACCGCTCAGCAGGTATACGGGGATAACTTCAGGAGCATTCTGTAGATGTTAGCTAAAGACTGGAGAACAGGGACGCCCGGGCACAGGGTCGCAAGCTTTAAATTAGCCCCATGGAGAACTGCAGCACGCTTTATGAACTCAACTGATTAATAACACCAACCCCCTGTAACGTCAACGTTTTACGCCCACAATACCTTTTGCAAGAGTAATATAGGACTCCATATATTACTCACCCTTCATGACGAATAATGTATGACGGCTTCAGAGGAAGCTTATTTTGTGCTGTCATTGATTTGTTTGGTAAAATATGATAGGAGATATTTTTTTTTATTTAGCATATTGGTTGGCGAAATGTGTCCTAACACGATTACAAACACTGCAGATTGACTGATGTGTTAATTGACTGTAACAATTTGGAGGCTGATGTCAGGGGAAGCTTCTGCCTACTGACAGTAAACATAAATTAAGTATGGTGAAGGCCAGGATGACTGAAAGTTCTCACAAATGAGGCGGCATACTGATTGCCCTGGCTAAATCCATACAGCGAGAGCCTGGAGGCACGAAGTCATTAGCAGCTCAAACCACACCAATCGGCTTTCCATATGTTTTTACATAATTGTACATTTTACAGTCTTTATTATAAGAAGATCCAAAGGTAGACTAGCTGCTGTTGATGGATCTTATGGTTTTATTTCAATTTTTAGTTTATGGTCGTTTGTTCTTTTCGATTTGTGGTTTTACTCTCTAATTTCAAAAATTGATAGTAGGGAGTAAAACCATAGTCGACATAGCTAAAAGAAAACTTGTTTTTTATTGTGGGATGAGTTGTATTTTTCAGTGGTACTGTGTAGTGTACCATATAATGTACTGAAAAACTTTTAACCATTTTTAAGTTGAGTGAAATGGAAAAAACACAATTTCACCATCTTTGGTGATCTTGCTTCTACGACGTACACACACTGCGCCTAAAATGACATAACTTTATTTTGTGGGTCAGTACGATTACAATTACACCAAATTTTTAAAGTTTTTTTTTTGCTGTGCTACATTTAGGCCGCCTGCAGACGAGCGGGTCGGATCCGGCGGAGAGAATTCTCGCCGCGGGACCCAACCCGAGCGCCTGCAGAGACGAGCGCGTACTCACCCGCGCCCGGCGGCCTCGGGTCTTTCATGTGCCGGCATGCGCAGACCGGAGCCGGCGGCCGGGTGAGTGACGTTTCTGTGCGAGGCTCTGCGAGCCCCGCACAAAAATAGGACATGCCGCGGTTTGTTTGCCGCGCGAGATTTCGCGCGGCCAAACTGCGGCCGTCTGCATAGGAGTGCGTATTGTAATGCACTCCTATGCAGGCTTTCAGTGGCGGAAATCCTGCGGAAAATCCCGCCGCGGGATTTCCGCCCGTGTGCAGGCGGCCTTAGCCGTTTTTTTTTGTTTGATTTGTTTATTATAAATATGGTAAAAGGGTTTTTTTACACTTTTAGTATCCTTTATTTTTTATTTTTTGTCCCCTAAGGGACTTGAACTTGCGATTGTTTGATCGCTTATACTATAAACTGCTATACTTCCAGTATTGCAGTACATGGTATTTTTACTGACTTTCTATTAGGACAGGCCACAGGCCCGTCCTAACAAGCAGACATATGTGGCAGCCCTGTAGGCCTTCAGAAGGCTCTGGGCTGCTATGATAACCGAACAGCACCTCACTATTTAATCACTATTTAAACACTGATTGGGACATTTACAGGGCTAACAGCTGTGATCACCATTAGCGCTCATCTTTGCTGTTGCAGGCAGATATCAGTTGTCAGACAACCGGTACCTGCTCTGTATCGAGTAGGATCGACCCTCAATCCCTCTACATACAAACCCCGCATCAGGAGGATGTACAGGGATGTCCTTTAGGGTGAAGAGTTTACAGGGCTTTTCCAACACTCAAAAAAAATGGCTAAGGGCTGGGGAAGGCACAAATTAAACTAGGCTGTCAGCTGTCCCCAGATCCACTGCAGCCATTTCGGCCCCGTCGAATCAGGAAGTTGCTGCAACAATCATTTGCAGTTCTTCGTGCATGTAAGCACTCATTCAATCACAAGCCTCCTTGGTCATGTTGCATTGGCATTAGGCAGGTGCAGCAATGTCTTGATTCTAGAGTGGTGGCCAGCAGGTATATATTCTGTGTTCTTCTAATGGCCAGCCAGAGTTGTATAAAGAGTTACGGTTTGCATTTTACAGATGCTATAAGTGACTTAGTGGTTACAATTTTACATGTTGAGCCGTCTTTAGTGTCTTTTTCCTGAGGGAAACAGATGAGGATATATGATATATGGGTTATCTCTTACTTTCCATTGCCCTTGCTCCTTTCTGCAGCTCCCACAGAAGCCCTGCTGTGCAAGTTTGCTGACGGAGGACAGAAGAAGAGACAGACCCAGAATAAATACGTCCAGAATGGAAGAGCCTGGCCGAGAGAGGGCGAGGTGAGACTTGTAAGTCTTTCCATAAAACTTCAGGGTGGGGGCATGAATGAGTAGCTTAAAAACATGACTCACACAAGACGACTTGGCTTGGAGCAAGCATGGCTTGGGTGTGTGTGACAGGCTGGTGCCCTCCTCTCTGCAGCTGCTAGCGCTGGGGATTTGCTTGTGCTTCGCTTTCATGCTCATCCCTGACCTTTTCACACCAATGAAGTTTAAGGGTCCTTTTATACGGGCCGCTTATCTTACAATTAATCATTATGGTGTGCAAATATGAACAATAATTGTGCAGTGTGAATGCAACCAGCAGTTAAATGTTGAATGAGAATTTGCAATTGCGCATTGGGAAGGGGGCGTTTTTTCATAATGCAGTGAAAAAGACGTTCTCTTTATTCTGTGGGTCAGTATGATTGTGTCAATACCACATTTATATAGTGTTCCTTTAAAAAATACCTTTTCAAAAATTGCTTTCTATCCCCCTTTTTCAACCCTCTTCCCCCTCCCTCCCCTACCCCACCATACTTGCTGTGTGAGGGCTCATTTTTTGTGAGCTGACGTGTAGTTTTTATTGGTACCATTTTGGGGTACATATTAGTTTTTGATCACTTTTCATTACATTTTTTGTTGAGAGATGGGGTGACCAAAGAAAAGTGCAGTTTTGCCATTGTATATTATTTTCTGACAGTGTTCACTGTGTAAGATTAATAATGTCATATTTTAATAACCTGAACCATTACAGATGCAGCAATGCCAAATTTTACATGTTTTTCTTTTTTCTGCAATGAATTGGAAAAGAGTTTTCTTTTACTTTTAATTTCTTAATATATAAAAAGTAGTTGTTTTTTTTTACTTTATTCTAGTTTTTTCCCTTCCCTATAGGGGACTTGAACTTGCGATTGTTTATACAATATAATGCAATGCCATGGTATTGCATTATACTGTATTTAAAGAGATATCCAATTAAGACATGTTACAGGCACATCATAATAGACAATTATGGCAGCCCTGGTGGCACTGATTGATCAGGACATTTTAATGCTGTCAGAATTGATAGCAGCATTTAAAGGGCTTGTGGCTACCATCAGAGTTACCTCTGGGTGTTGCACGCAGGTATCGGCAATCAAAGCAGCCTTTATACCGAGAGTCAGAAGACAAGTTTTGCCCTCACTTGTTTCTGATCCAACCCAAAACTACTAGCACAATATATGGAAGCCATAGACATAATAGGCTGAACAGATTTGTAATTCTAGAGATGACTTTATGCTGTTTTTTCATAATTTCTGTGTACTCTGTATAGTGGTCCTAAGAACCGTATTTCTTCTCCATAGGCTGGAATGACGCTGACGTACGATCCCACTGCTGCTATTCAAAATGGGTATGTCAGAAGGTGATTTTCCCAACTCTAAATTTTTTATTTCATTGTTTGTTTTGACCATGTAGTGCATGTCTGTCCCTTCTACTACTAACAAGACAAAATGGGGAGAAAGTAAGGCCCTGCACCCTATTCTTCATGTAACAAGGCCCATTTTACATGACGGCTCTCCGTCTTATTGCAAATCGTGATTGTTATGCTTAAAGCGTGTGTCCAGCTTACGTGGCTCACTATACCGTACCTTCAGGTGCAGCTGCCTACATACAGGAATTAGTGTTGAGCAAACTTTTGAAAAGTTCAGTTCAGCCCCTAAAACTGGTGTATAAGAATATAAAATTCCTTCCCATTAGTCGTCTTCCTTGCCCCACATACCCAGTGGTGAGAAGCTTGTTTTGGGCTCGGCCTCAGGTTTGGTTTCACACCAAACTTGCAGCAAACTTCAGTCCAAAACAGGTTTCCACTGTTCGCTCGACATTAATAAGAATATACATTGCAGGTTTTTATGTTCACATCATTTTATATTTCCCAATGTGTAGAGTTCCCCATTTCCATATATTCCGTAGAGAAATTAATTATTGACTGTATGGTTGAAAAGTGTCGTGACTAGGAAAAAAAGAGCCAGAGCAATGGGTGGGACTTGGGGCCAAAAAAAACCCCAAACATGGAGGTGTAGTAATTGGATAGAAGATACAAAATTAGGTGTTACTGGCATAGTACCACGGTGGACCAACGGTCATATTAGTGGGGCAATATAGAGCTAGGAAGAAAGAAAACACTAGAACTTTAGTGCAACCAGTCAGATGGGACTCATGTATAAATAAAAGGTGCCATGGAACCGGATCTAGGAGTAGCTTTATGCTTATTGGTTGTGAATAAATCTACTCCTTGTTCCGATTCCATGGAACCCCTCACTTATTCACGTTAGTTAAACGTGGCTTTTTTATTCCCTTTTATTACGGTTATTTGGGAGGCAAAAAGAACAAAACGAGACCCCCCCCCTTTTTGTCTTTTGCCGTGCGGGATAAATAGTGTGTTCAATTTATTGTTCAGGCCGTTACGGATACAATGATTCCAAATATGTGTTGGTTTTTAGTTTTGTTTTTATACAAAGAGGGGAAAGTGCACAAATATGGCCGCTTGCACATGACCAGGTCGGATTCAACTTGCGGGATCTGTGCCCGCCCAGTGACCCCGTGTGCCTGTCCGGATTCTTCATATTCTGTACTACGGATGTGCCGTCCGTCGCTAGATGAGAACGCGGATCCCGCGGCCTTTCCACAATGATGCTTGCAGAAGGGCCGCGGGTCGGATGGCTTTCATTCACTTCAATGGAAGCCATCCGCATGGAATCCGCCTAGAAATAGAGCATGCTGCGATTTTATTATTTTTTTTTCTTCCCTGCGAGCAGAAAATCGCAATTGATTTCCACTCGTGGGCAGGGAAAAAAACGCTTTTTGATAGCATGTTATTGAAAGGTATTTACTGCAGAATCTGGAGGTGGTCGCCCGCTCCGGATTCTGCAGTGCAAATCCGTCCGTGTGCAGGTGGCCTAAGGCCTCATGTCCACTAAAAAAAATACAATCTGCGCGGATTTGCTTTAAATGTTGTTTTTTTTGCATACAGATATCCGCACACATTGCTATGAATGTGATAGCATGCCGCATTTTTTCCTCCGCGCGTGAAAAACGCAATTCTTTTAAAATGCCATCCGCAGGTGCAAAAATCAATTTAATGGACCGCGGATGGCCAATGATTTCCTATTGGCAAAATCCGCTGCGGATTCCGCGGCAGAAATCCGCAATTCCATTTAGCTAGTGGACATGAGGCCTAAGGCAATTTTTGTCATTTTCCTAATTTTTTTTTTTTTTTTACCTTTTCTATGTCCCTGCAGAGAACCAGAAAAGCTCTGGTCGCTATGATAATGCATTGCAGCACATCTGTACTGCAATGCGTTATCGCTCACAATAGCGATTGCATGGCCTGGACACTAGTGTCAGGCGTCTGCTTGCCATGGCAACCCATCGCCCCCTCCACGGTCACATAGCCGAGGGCTAATGATGTCACAGAGGGAACACGCTCCCTCTGTGAACACTTTACATGCCGTGATCTACATTGATTGTAAACAGCAGGGATCGGTCTTGTAGTGGGAGGCCAGCTGTTGGTCACTGTCTTCCCGATGCAGGATAGCGAGGGCTCATTTCTAAGTCTGTGGCAATCATAGGACGCAAGTTCACGTCTATTTACATTAACGACTACCCTGCCCAGATGTAAAATTACGTCCTGTGTAATTAAAGGGTTAATATACAGTGGGCTCATCATGCTGCACTATTTTACCACCTTGTACATATTTTCATGCTTTATCGGATGACGCTTTAGACTTCGATTTTGACATGTTGTTGTTCTGTTGCAGGTTCTATCCCCCTCCGTACAGCATTGCCACAAACAGGATGATTACCCAAACATCCATCACCCCCTATATTGCATCTCCCGTCTCAACGTACCAGGTAAGTCGCTCAGAACCTGTGAGACCACAATTACTTGAATGAGATTGCTAATTTCAGCAGTGAAAACAAAGATCACTCTCATTAAGGCTGACTGGGCTGCGGGACTGAGTCCATTATCACGTAAATTGGTATAATTAAAGATCTGTGTCTTGTACCTTGTAGCCGTTCACTTTGATCTATTACATGCCCCAGTTTCAGCTTTTCTCTGGACCGGCGGTGTGCCGGCTGACAGCCTCTTCCTTCTTTTGGACAATGTGTCGTTATCATTGTTCTTCATGTAATCTGTTTAGTACATTTAATGGTCTGCGAGCACCGGTAGACAATTTTGAGGGAATATCTGTATTGCACCATGATGTAGTGCGCCATAGATCAGTTTTTCTCATTTTAGTAGGTGGTTATAAAAGTGCGGTCCCTAAAAGTGAATCTGGGATGGCCACAGCTGGATCTTGTGTCTAGTCTGTTGGGCCATAGGGAAGTCATAGAAAGTATTCAGCTCCGTGAGCCAAAGCAGGGAGCTGCTGACTTGTAGCATTTCTCACTGTGATGGATTAATTTGTATGACCGCCATGTAGTAATACATTTCCTCTGAAGCCGCTACTGCAGTGGCAATTGCCTAGCCTGCTGAATATTCCCTCAGCAAAACTGGCTATTTGCCGAAGGTCTCAGGAGACAGAACCATGGTGATCTATTGATCACTATAACGACTCACAGATTAAAGGGGATATTCTGTGATGAGACAGTCCCTTTAAAAATGGACATGTATTGGAAAACGGTGCAGATTATCCAGAGCAGACAACCTGGAACATTTTCCGATACGTGTAAACATACCCTTATAGGGAATGTGTCAGCAGAAAATGACTTATTGTATAAATCACATTTTTGTGTTCAACATTTTTAAAGAATTTTTGGTAACTTTTATTTTTTTAAATTTTGGTCACAATGTATATTTTTTTAAAAATTCTAAAATCTGTCATTTTTCACACTGAGCACAGAGCCTAAATCGAGCAAAAGATCAGAGTTCGCTCGTGCAGCCTCTTTATACAGGCAGATAACTCATTCGCAGTTTGTTTCAGAATTGCGTTCGCCATTCATTTTAGTCATTTACGTTCACTATACCAATGAAACGGTGGCTGTTCACAGGTGACGCCATGCAAATGATTACACAATTATTTTTTTGCCTGCATAAAATAATCGATGAATGAGAAGCGAATGTATGTTTGTAGCAGGGCGGGAGTTACTGTGCAGAAAAGAAATAACTTTGACAACCCCTTTAAGATAGGCCATCAATGTGGAGGTGGGGGTCCAACCTATGAGATGCCCACCATTTAGCAGATTAACATAAACTTCCGGACCTCTGAACCATTAAGAGGGTTATCCCACTTCTAGGTGCTTTGCTGTAGGAAGCAGAGAGCTCCGTACATGGTGCTGTGGCCTGAGTTGGTACTGCAAGCTGAATCCCATTCACTTCAGTCGGTCTTAGACTGCAGTACCAACCCTGACCACTGTCAATGTATGGAGCTGCCTACTTCCTATAGCAAAACAGCTAGAAGTGGGACAGCACCTTTAACCAAGCAGCAGCAATAGGTACAGACAGAAGTTGGTACTACACCAATCATACAATAATGACCTATCCGAAGCATAGACTATCAATATGTAATACTGGCAAACCCCTTTAAAAAGGACATGTCATGTCATAAATTCATCAGGCTGGCTGCACTGCTCTACAACCTCACTAACTCTATTATCACTGTTTTTTTCTTCATAGTCTCCCCTGTTCCCTATACGGGCTCTTTTTGGATCTGGCTCCCAGCATGGTCAATGTAAGGTGGGCTTTCCCAACTGTTCACTGTCAATAGTTAACGTCGAACTGTCAGTCAGGTCTGACCTCGTCCATTGACGGTGAGCGATGATAACCGCCAACTTGTAGGAGTCATACTACCGGCAGCCAAATCTAAGAAGAGCCCAAACTGGGATGAGTGTGAATAAAAGAGTGGAAGTAGAGTCAATGGTGGTTGCAGAACTATGGCAGGTCCTCTTTAAGGCGTTATCCTAAAATCTAGTTATTCCCTATCACCACTTTGACCCCTACCGATCCCAAGTCCCATGTCCCCCTCTTCTCATAACTACCAAGACGCAGTGAATGGAGCGCTAGCCATGCATGTAAGACCGCCACTTCAGTGGGGTCGAAGGAAAGCTCAAAAGTGAATAGATCAACATCTTCCATGCGCGACCATCACTCTATTCAATCTCCTCTTCACTTCAGGGGACTACAGTGAGAAGATGGGGGTACATGGGACCCCCACCGATTATACATTCATGTCTTATCCTGTGGATAGAGGCTAACCTTTGATTTTGGGATAACTCCTTTAAGGAATTACCGATAATCCAACTCCTTCAAGTTACTTTATATGCTGCCAATCCACCAGTGTGTTTTATATAGCCGTGCGATGACACAGATCATCAGGCGGTTCTGACAAAGCTGTATTAAGTTATGCAGTCCACGTCTCCTTCCCCCAAAAAATAGCATCTTATTTAGAATTCCAAGAAGCTTCAGCACACAATAGATGTGATTTGCTTAACTGGAAGTATAGTCATGCATCACAGACAAATGAGTCCAAAAATGAGTAAAAGCTGAGCGAGGCCCCAAAAATTCCTCCTTAAGCCAAACCAGGAAACCATTGTATCCAGTGTAAAAACATTTCGTCCTGCCAGTTATTGCACTTAGAGAAATTTAACTTTTTTTTTTTAATAAATCTTGAAATTTCGTGCAAATAAAATCATGAAATTTAGAAAGAAAAAAAAAAAAAATTAGTAATGCTTCAGAGCAAATTCTGGGCTTCCATGCCATGGCAGCTCATAAAAAGGGAAACTCATTATTTTCTCTCCTTGGCAGAAATGCGTACATCGGGTTGTGCTGCTTTCAACCTCATGGTTTGGCCTAGAACACGCGTGGTCAGGGCTTGACTGAGGTTTCTGATTACGAACAATGGCAGTTTATGATTTAGATTAAAAACTTCCATGGTATTTTGGGTATATGCAAGTCGAATTAAAATGTGGCTCCAAGGACTGGCCACAGACCACTGGTAATATGTGTTTTTCGGGCTGTGATGTGGGCAGGGGTGCCGTATTAGAGTTCAGCCAGATTCCTCCTCATGCAACTGGGAGTTTGCTTACAATGGTGAATCAGCTGGTTTGGTTATAGTGTTTCTTCTGTAGGGTATCTGCTACATATCAATATAGGCCGCCATTTAGTACACTAAACACATACACATGAGATTGCAGGGGTTCACTTAATTCATATAGTGAGCATTTACGCAATAGTTAAAGGCGATGTACACCTTTGCGTTTTTTTTTTCTTTTAATTAATGTGTTTTTGGAAATGAAGACTTTTTGTAATTGCTTTTTATTAAAAATGTCTGATTGTTTGATTTCTATGCTTGTATTGTATTCCAACGCACTGCAGATTGGAGGACTGAAATCTTAGCAAATTCTGTCAGTCCGGTTGATTCTCAGCTATTCCCCTAAGCCTGCTCCCTTGTTGTGAATGTGCACTTTCTGCCTTTCCATTGAGCTATTACAGAGGGCTGTATGACAGTGTCCAGGGATGGTGGAGGAGATCAGGAAGACCGAGAGCAGAGAAACTACTATTACAGAGGGCTGTGACCCGCATTGCGGCCCCAGTAGTAGTAGTGTCCCCTATATTAACCCCAGTAGTAATAGTGCCCCCCTATATTGGTGGCCCAGTAGTAATAGCGTCACCTATATTAGCACCAGTAGCAATAGTGACCCCTTATATTGGTGGCCTCAGTAGTATTAGCATCCCCAATATTAGCCCCAGTAGTAGTGGGTGGTGGAGGAGATCAGGAAGACAAAGAAAGCTACAATTACAGAAGGATATAATTCACTCTGGGTGAATTTTCTGCTCTTATCAGCAGTGAGGAGGCATGGACCAGCAGCTACTCAGAGAGAGGATAAGGGAGCTGTGTAGTATTGAGTGGGCGTGGTTATGCTACTCAGCTCTGAAAGACAAGGGGGAAAGGAAAGCTGAGCTTGTGTGCATTCATGAGAGACCAGCTGATCAGTACTGAGAACACTTCTCAGCCAGAAACTTAAGAGATACTGCAAACCAAGTATGATGCTTTCTAAATACACAACAAGAAAAACTTTATGCAAAAAACAGATAAGCACATTATTGTTTTTTATGCAGGGACTTTGTAAGATATGTGTGTATAGATTTTTCAAGCACAAAGGTTTGCAAAGCTTTTTGGGCATTTAGTCATGTTTAATCCTACAGATAGCTCATAAGTTTAGGGAATATTCAATATCAGGGGTTAAAGGAGCTGGTAGCTAAATTGCTTCAAGATTATAATCCTTCTATCCATGCTATAATTAAAATCAGATCCTCATGTACTGGCTCCCTGGTGAGCTTGTGTGTTATATATGGCAACCAAACTAAGCAGGCAGAACTGTAGTATAAAGCAAAGTGGAGGGACACATCTGCATCCTTGACCCTGTAATAAGGCAGGAGATTGCGTTCACACTTCTTAAAGGGACTGTGTCATCAGAAAGTGACCTATTGTTTAAATTAAGGTTTTATGTTTCATTTTTTTGTATTCTTTTTTATAATTTTCCATGTCACTATGTATATTTTAAGACATCCTTTCTCTCTCTGGCCAGTAGACCTAATAATAGTCTGATACATCCAGCTCTGTCAAGATGGCTTTTCAGCAATCATCTCATTATCATCACAGACAGGATTACAATGAAAGGTGACACCTATATATAGATAAGGGCTCACCTCACCATTTTTTGATTTCCGCTTTGCATTTTCGTCAAAGCAGCTGCAAAACTGAAAAAATGGTTTCATTTTCAAGTCCCATCAATTTAAGTGTTATTTTCTGAGCTCCAGTTACGCTCGGTTCATTTCTGTTCTGTTTGATTCCCGTTTTGCGCAGTCTACGCAATTCTTTCCTTTTAAAATTAGATATCAAACAGATCCTTCTTTTTAACATTACAGTTAATGGATAATGGAACTGAACGGAAAGGTTTTGGTCTTGATGTCCGCTTATTGGATTCTTTTTTAAATGAGCGTGTAAAAGGCTGGAAAGACAAAAGAATAAAAAACGGATCTGTTAAAAATGGAAGCAAACGAAAATAAACTGTCTTTTATTTTGTTAACAGATTTAACTACTGGAAACAGTGGTGTCCTTTTGCTTCCATTTGAACTCCGCTTTGCTATCTGTCCCATTTCTTTAAAGAATGGATCTATTCAAAATAGAAATCAAAACGCAGACGTGAACGATCCTTAACACAGGATTTGCCATTCACAATAGGCGACGGTCACAGCTCACCTCCTCCTCTCCCTGCGCACACTCACATGAGTATGCCTACAACATTCACCTATAGAAGTCAATGTGTTCCCTGCAGTTTACTCTGTGGTCCACGAGGCTGCTGTATAGAACATGATGTGTCAGGCTATTAGTAGACTTACTGACTTGAGTGAAAATTGTTTTTTTATATACATAGTAATATGGACAACTGAAAAACACCAACAATTTTTGAATCAAGCTTTTATAGCAAGCTTTTTTTTTTTTTTTTTTAAACAGTATGTCATTTTCCAATGACAGATTCCCCTGAAGCCTCCCTTAACCCTTTCCAATCCAGTGTTCGACTTCATCAGACATTCAGATTTCCCTGCATAGCTCTGATATTGGCCGAGGTCCGACACATTTCCAACACTAAGGCAGGACAGCACTTCGATGTCGGAGGCTGTTCTGCAAATGTATATTACACTAGGCAGGACAACGCAGCTTTGCGGTCAGAGGCTGTTCTGCATATGTATATTACCCTAGGCAGGACAGCGCAGCTTTGCGGTCAGAGGCTGTTCTGCATATGTATATTACCCTAGGCAGGACAGCGCAGCTTTGCGGTCAGAGGCTGTTCTGCATATGTATATTACCCTAGGCAGGACAGCGCAGCTTTGCGGTCAGAGGCTGTTCTGCATGCTCCATTCATTTCCATTTGACATCATAAGACTCTTCATTTCTAATTTCTCTAGTGATATCCATCTATCAGCGGAATTAGAAATGAATAGTCTTATAATATAAATATACATTTATAATATAGCAATATACATATATTTACATGATTATTACAAATGAGCTTCCCGATGTGAAGCACGCATAACTCACATTTTATTTTCAAAGCATTGCTAATAAAATCATCATGACAGTCACTCTTATGCGTTTCTGTTGAGTAATTTCAAGGAATCCACCATGTGCTTTCCTGGTGCTGTTGGCAGGGAAATTGGATTTCAAAGGGTTAAGATGATGTAGCTAGGTTACAGTCACTGATCACAAATAAGAAGCCCCCATACCTGCTTTTTTTTCTATATTTGATGATGACACCCTAAAAGGGATGCGATCTAGAATCCATCTGTTCTCCGTTAACATCCCTTTCCAGTTGTCTATCACTGTAGCATAGATACAGATGTCAGAATCGCTACACTTTTTTTACCATCCTTGCTACAGAATTACAAAATGTTCTGTTTACCGTGTCTAGACACAGACCAGACTTGATTCCTTCTGTTCCTCCTGCACTATATGATCTCCAAAACAGATGGCAGAGCCGAAATAATGTATATTGCGGCATACAGTAACACCCGGACAGCAGGGTTCAGCATTAAATATTTGCTGCTAGTATTAGCCTTTTTTTGTTTTGTTTTTTCCTTTGTGACTTTGGTTCTTCCTGTTTTTTTTTGCATTTATTTAGTACATAAGTACAAACCATTCCTCACAGTAGATAAGATTCCTCAAACTCGCAGGACCACCCTTATGACATTGTCCGTTTTAGTACTGAGTGCAAGAACAGTGTGTGCTCTTTGGAAAGCTTGCCAACAAGTGTCCGGTCTACACTTTTATTCTTGTACGTGTCTGACCGTTCTTGCTTTTTATGGAAGCATATTATATAAATGAGCGGTCGTTGTATTTCTGCTGCACCAGAATGTTCTTCAGCAATATTTAGACTAGTAATTCCTTAGGCCATGTTTAAATACAGCACACTTGTTGCAGATTTTCATATTATGGTTCTGGTTTGGCCCCCCAGAATAGAGCAGCTTGTTTGTTTTCCCCCTCCACACTATTTTCATGCCTTTTGGGCTGATTCTCTAGCACTTTGCTTGATAGCAATGAGTAGTAGCAGTAGTAGTAGTGTTGAGCGGACTGAAAGAGACAAACCCTGTTTTGGGTCAAACTTTGCTAAAGATTTGGTTCCGCACAAACTCAAACCTTCTTCCTCCTTTTTCTTCCTATTCTTCTTCTTCATTAACTTTGCCTTAAAACAGCTCCAAAGTACTAAGATACACTCCTTGGTGACCTAAGAGTGTTATGCAGGGCTTTTATGGCTCTTAGACAACAGTTTTTAGGGCATTGACGAAGTTCTGGTTCGGTTTGAACTAATTTGGGCCGCACCAACCTTTTTGCCAAGATTCAGCAAACTAGCCAAACCAAACTTTTGTAAAGTTTCCTCATCACTACTAGTAGCAAAAGGGTTGGGACCATCCAAGGCTGCTCCTCCCCCGGTCTATCCGTTACCTCTATGTGGCTTGGTTTTCATTTGGATGCATACAGTGCTTTCATGGCATAATACAGATCTGTAGAAAATCTGTGTCTGACATGCAGCTTCAATGCACGTAGCTTTGTTGTGTGCATGAGTCCTTATAGTACCAGAGTGATGGCTTGCATGCAGATTACGTACCAACATGAGGCTTAATGTGTCTGTCCACGGAAATCTAGTAAATCAAAGGAAATTGCGAGCCTTAGAATTACATTGCATGCAGCAGATAATTGATTTTGCATTTCTGCATATTAGTCATGATTCCCCAGAAGCGAGCTTCAGTGACTAATTCTGCCATCGTGCTGGAGAATTAGTTAGACAACCAAAGTTAGAATTGCAGAGTTTCCAACTTTCAAACCAAGAGGAACACATACGTGTTTATCCATGAAAAGATGGCGGCTACCATAGATAAAAAGGAAAATTAGGGGGTAGATTCAAAAAAGGTGCAAAGTCATGAGAATTGGGATTTTCTTTGCTAGGTTAGTCATAATGAAGTTATGTCATACTTCAGATGTATTTTACACCATCCTACCAAAAAGTATTTGGATGCCGCTATTAGATTAGACCATGTCTTAATAGCATGTCACGTGTCCCAAACTATCCTACACAACATGAAGATCATGGGAGGTGTCAGTCATAGTTTGTGATGGCAACTGCACATTTTGGATATATGGGTTATGTCGCTGCAGAGAAGCCGTCCAACATGAAGTGCAGTGCAATGGCCCATGTTACTATGTGCAAGGAGCGTCGTCATCGGACAGTTGAGCAATGGAAGAATTTTTTAAGGAGTGATAAATCACACTACTCCATCTTCATATCCGCTGGACATACCGGGTGTGGAGGACGCCTTTTGCCTGAGTGTGTTTTGCCAACAATTAAGTATGGCAGAGGTTCCGTTATGATCTGGGGATACTACATGGGATGGTCTCAGTCAGCCAGTCAATTGTAGTGACAAGAACCATGAACATGGTGGTGTACCCTGACATTCTAGACAATAATCTGCTGCCAACAAGTTGTCAGTAATACTTCTAACAAGAGAATACATCTTGTCACAAATCCAATACGGTTTTATATTGGTTTGAGGATATGGATGTTCCACGATTGGACCGGCTGCACAGAGTCCCAGCCTGAACCTACTGAACATCTCTGGGAAGAGCAGGAACATCGGGTCAGGAAATATGAACAGCGTCCATCTTCTTTGAGAGAACTAGCCAGACATTTACAGGATGAATGGAGGGAAATACCAGCTGAAATGTATTAGACATTAGTGGAAAGTATGCCACAGAGAGTATCCAATGTCATTAGGGCCAAAGGAGCCTCTAAGTATTAACACATGGAAATAAATACTACCTTGACTGATGCTCAGGTGCCCAATTACTTTTCGTAGGATAATAAAGTGCTACTTTTGTCGGTAACCCGACTATGAGAAATTTGAATATCTTAATTGTTGCAATTAACGGTGGTTCTAATTTTTTTTTTCTAGGTGCCAAGTCCCTCCTGGATGCAGCCCCAGCCGTATATCATGCAGCATGCTGTAAGTATTTCTAACCTCTGCCAAGTGACACTTAGTGCGTATAAGGAAATAAACATAACTGTAACAATGTACATATCTAAATAGAAGCTTTTATGTTGTTTTATGCAGTCATTTATCCCTATATGGATTTGAGCCGTTTTCTTGTTAGAGCTCCTAATTCTCAGTTTCCCTTCACACAGCTACAAAAGAAAAAGGCTAGGTGAAAACAGCTTCTACTAGCGGGCTCTTAAAGGGGTTGTCTTATGAAGACATTAGGGGATATGAACATCGTAAAAGGGACCTTCCTGTATGAGCCAGAATGGAGAGTTGCTGTGGCTCCTGTTTTGGCAGACTAGCCATCCTTGTAGTAAAAAGAATGACCACTAGTCTGAATGGCCACTATAAAATACCCCTGAAACAGTGCCCCCAGATAGTGGTGGGTATAAGGGTAGCACTGTTGCCTTGCAGCACTGGAGCCCTGGGTTCAAATCTGACCACGGGTAACATCTCCCTACAGTTTCTATGTTCTCTATTTCCTCCAGGTACTCCGGTTTCCTTCCACACTCCAAAAAAACATACCGATAGAAAATTGGCCCAAGTGTATGAGATATGGAATTTAGATTGTCAGCTCCATGGGGGACTGATGTGCTAAAAAAAAATACACATTCCCCTACAGAAGTATATAATGGAATGAATCAGTACAGGGTGTTGGAGCCATTTAGATAAAAGACAAATATATCACCCTAACGGCAAGTGGTCACTTCCTTCATTCATTTCTTTCTCTAGTTGAATACTTGCCAGCGGTTGTAAGTCATCTGTACATAACATAGAACGGAGCCGAGCGATTGCTAAATATGTTCCATCGCTTTGTTGTAAACCTGAGTTGGCTACGTTTGTACTATAGTCTATAAATGATTCCAACCTAAGCCAGTCGTCAATTCCCCACAAGTTAATGACTCAGCGCTGCTAATTCTGCTGCTGACTCATCCAAATACACTACTGCTATATGACTGCTGAGCTGCAATACTGCACAGAGCCTGGAGGTAGGAGAGGTGCTATTACTGCAAAAAAATCAACATTTTACAAGTTTCATGCAACCCCCTTATCCAATTATACTAATCACTGCCAGCATTCTCGGCATCCCACAAAACCGTACAAACACCAGCCCAGCCGAGGCAAGGGTGGGTTTTGTTTGGTGGTGATGTGGTATGGTGTTTTTTTGTCTTGTTTAGTTTAGTTTTTTTATTCAAAGGGAAGGTATCATCAGAAAATGACCAATTTATGTAAAACACATTTTTGTGTTAAACATATTAAGAATTTTTGGTGATTTTTTTTTATTTTTCACTTTTGGTCACAATCTATATTTAGAAGAAAGTAAAATCCTAAAATCCCGCATTTTTCACACTGACCACAGAGCCTAATAAGTTGACATTTCCTGATCTGTAGAGAAAGCTTTGCCGCCATGTCTCCCTAACATCACAGGCAGTATTACACTGAGAGGTAACACCTATATGTAGATAACACAGGGTCCACCATTCACAATAGGTATAAGCTGGGACCATCTACCCACATCCCTGCACAATCACCTCCGCACAGAGCATGTCTAGAACAGTCTCCCATACAAGTCAATGGGGCCTTCCTGTCCATTTTGTGAATGACCCATGAAGCTGCTGCAAAGAATATCTCTAAATGCTGTTAAATGCAGCTCAGGAAGGATGGCTGCCCAATAGTCATGTATAGAGAACAGAGTAAAAAAATTCTACAATCAGAAATTAAAAACTGATGAGATAGATGGAATATGTTGCTTTGTTTGATTTTAATTAATAATAAAAAACAGGTGCCCTTCAAAAGGGACTATATCACCAATCAGCCCACTAATGGTGCCTGGGCTGCAGACACTGCAGTTTAGTGACACACATCTGTTTAAAAGACCCTGGAGAAACACAGATGGCCACAGCAGCCTCTCTGACAACCTAACATACACTGTGTATAAGTATGCATCAATAGTCCAAGAGATTACACCTACATGTATTGACCAATGATGCCCACATCATTAGTGTTGGCCAGTCAGATCAGCACGTAGTGCCATAGACTACCGATGTATACTATATACAGTGTGCATCAGGTAGTCAGAGCAGTGGTGTGGTCATCTTTGTTTCTCCAGGCCCGAATGGTCGCTTCAATGGTTTTGAAAAAAGAACGTTTCAAAATTTGCAGCACACCGCAGGGAGGAGTCCGCTGCAGCTCCAATCACATCTCCCCCTGCCGCTGATTGATAGGTCTCTCTGTATTACTGTGCATATAGAGGGACCTGTCAATCAGCAGGAGGGGCGGGCAGTATATGAATATTAATGAGCTGCACTGTAAACTACTCAACCAATCAGCATAAGGTCAGATTTACATTGCCGTTTGCGAGTTGCCCAAAATTCTCGGGTGCAACTTGCATCATACAGCACACGGACATCCCTGCAGGCAGTGGACATTGCATGTCTGATTCCCATCCGTGAATCACACAGACCAAAAGCCTTAAGTGGTGCATTTAAGGCCCCTTTAGACACAACGATTTTCGCTCAAAAATCGCTCAAAGCCATCTTTTGAGCGATAATCGTTGTGTCTACCTGCACTGACATCATGCAGTTTTCGTTAAGCCGTTGCTGATCTTTTAGCATGCTGAAAGATCAGCAATCAGTTATCAGGAATTCCCAGCGGGATACAGCTGATACTATTGTTTCAGCTGTATCCCGCTCCCTAAAGACAGGCGGGGTATGAAGAACACAGCTGTCCATCTGTGTTCGCCATACCCCGCTTGGGGTGCTCCACTGTATAACAGCTGGGCGCTGCGAGCTGGGAATAGCTGGATGCAGAAGACAAGCAGGTCCACCCCTCTTGTCTGCTGCATCCCCCGCACGGAGCACTCGGCTGTATAACAGCCAGGCGCTCTGAGTGGGGAACAGCTGGATGCAGAAGACAAGCGGCCCCGCTTGGAGCGCAAGGTGATTGCTCAACGTTTGAGCGACCACCTTGCAAAAAGCACACAACGATTATTGCTCAAAAATCGCATAAAAATTTTTTGAGCAATAGTCGTGTCTAAACCAGGCTTTACACAGCATGCTTATCGTGTGAGCAGTCATTAGATTGAGTGGTTTGCATGAAAATTATTAGGTGTAAACGCGGGCAGCGATTGAACGATCAGCAATAAATCGTTAGATTATAATTATCACTTATCAGATCTATGTGCACCTGAAAATTATCGATCGTCTGCTGCAAATCCTTTTCGGGTAAACGAGCGCTGTAACGACTTGCGGACTAGAAAGCAGCGGCAGACAGGATGACGAGAGGCGGTTATGATCCAACGAACGCTCAAACTACCCGATGATAGTTCAGTATAAACGCAGGCCAGGCGATCGATTACTACCTCACAGCTGGTCACATGCTCGTTTCAATTTATCTTGCCATGTAAAAGGGCCATAGGTGAAAGAAACACCAATTTCTGCCCTCTGTCATACGCAGTATCTGCAGCCCGGCCACCGATGGGTACCGGACAAGATCCTTCTAATTCTCAATTGGCTTTCTTTACAATATAATGCGCTTTTTAAACATAATTTGACACTCTAATCCATGTAAGATATTGAGCAGCTTTGCAGATATGTTGTTTGCGCTCGTTGGTCTCGTTACCTAACGAGTTGTACTCCAGAGCTGCATTCTAAATTCTTACTCTTTTTTTTGTTAAGATTGTAATAGTGAGATAAGACCCCTGAAGTCCTGCCGCTTAGACCCGGGTACATAGATAGATAGACCAGGTAGTATGTAATGAGGTGATAAACTAGCGACAAGATCTCTTGTGACAGATTCTCATTAAGGGCAGGTTTGGCAGCCGGTGGCCATGACGCAGGTGAAGTAGAATTCCCAGCATGCACCTTACAACATTAGGAATCCTGAGAAGGAGAACAATGAGATTGAAGAGCCCTTAACAGTACTCCATGTGCAGAAGGGCTGTGTGCAGCAAACAAAGCCGTCGCCGGCGAGGAGGTGTACTGGAAATTAGGCAATTGTTTAATCTGCCGTTATTTATACGCGCGCTCTTTTGGAAGACGCCGTTAACACACCTCTCTGAGTAAACACATCACCCTCTTTATTCATTTAGCCTCGGGACCATTCATTTTTCACATCTGTTCTATTCGCTCACTGGAGCTAAACGATCTCAGATTCTTCTTAAGATGGCACGCTAAGGCCAGATTCACGCGGGCGGATTTACACACCTCCCATCACCCCAGTGATCACTAATGTTTCATAATGATCTCTATTTATGTAGCGCCAACATATTCCGCTTCTGGCCTTGTTTTAATGCATATTGCCAGATGATGATGAAAATAAAAAAGTTATATTGATTGGTCCTTCTTGCGTATGCATCAAAAACGAATGCGACATACAGCGAAACTGGTCAGTTTTTCACAGACCGAAATTGCATGTATGAATGAGCCTTTAGATTGTGAGGGATGACATTCTCTGTGCAGCACCGCAGAATACGTTGGCGCTATATGAGGGATGAAA
Organism: Eleutherodactylus coqui; assembly: GCF_035609145.1. Taxonomy (NCBI): domain Eukaryota; kingdom Metazoa; phylum Chordata; class Amphibia; order Anura; family Eleutherodactylidae; genus Eleutherodactylus; species Eleutherodactylus coqui. Next base: position 86,461,540 of record NC_089844.1, read on the forward strand.
TAGTAAAATACATGGCTGCTATACATGGGATGTAATTTTACAGGGTCTGCGGAGAAAATGTGGGGGCAGACCGAGCTTCATGCTGATCGTTGGAGGATCCAGGAGCTGGACTGTGGCAATCAGCTGGGCAGGCGCCTACCTTTAGTGAAGGGGTGGTCTAGTAACCAGGGCTGTGGAGTCACTGAGTTTGACCACCAACTCCATAGCCCTGGTAGGAATCCCTAGCAGACTTTTTTTTTTTTCTCTTATAACGGGGGCAGGTCACTTGGTCAGATTTCAGATGACAAAAAGGGGTTAGACTAAAGGTGGAGGAAATTCCAAGGGGTTTTCCGACTTATAGAAAAACTTTACAAAGACAGGAAATGGTAAAAAGAACTAAGGGCTCATTCACACGGCCATATGCAATTTTGATCTGTGAAAAACACGCTGCGTTCACTGCATATTCGGTATATATGTGTATTCTTAGATGTGCACACTAAAGACCCTTAAGGCCTAAAAAATGCCAGTTTTGTCACAACCCACAGAATACGGATGCTATGCATATTCACTGCATTTATTTTTTTTTACACACCCATAGACTTTAGTGCACAATTTTCAATTTTGGTCCATGAACAATTGGTCCATGGGGTGTCCGTATTCAGTCAGTAAAAAATAAGGACCGAATATGTGTGAATGGGCCCTAAATTATACTTGCCACCCTCCCCAATGTGTTCAGCAACGTCACTCCGTTCCTCACCACCGGTGTATTTACACTGGCTGCAGCCAATCAATGGCCTCACTGAGATATAGCTCTAGACTGCAGAGTTGGTGATTGGCAGCCACGGTCATGTGTGTATACAGAAGGTCACAGCTGCAGTGTAAATGTAGACCACCGGTGAGGATCAGACCGGGGAATAGAATTAGTTTGTTATTTATAACCACGTCCTGCCCTTTGTAAATCCTTTCTATAAGTCGGAAAGCCCCCTTTTAACTTGAACCATTGGAGAGTTAGTGCTGCGTGATCCAAAACTATAGGCTCGATCAGTGCCAACGCTCCGAATAGCTTGCACTTTGGGAACTGCCAACTTGAGTTGTATATGAAGCCAAAACTGCAGCTCACCAATCGCTGACTTTGTAGGCCATTTAATAAGAATGTATTACTTTTTACCTAAACTTGTGTAAAATAATTTAAAAATACATTCTCTCCTACTTCATAGGCTCCCACCTTGTCCAGTGCTGGAGCCACAGTGCCCGCTACTGGGAACCCGGAAGAATTAAAGTGGCGGTCATGCCTCGTTCATTGTGCACATGACCAACCAGGCAATTGAAGGCTTCAGCAGTGATTCTTCCATGTTTACTGAAGCCTGTCATTGGCTGAGTGGTCACATGCACAATGTACAACATATGACCACCTGTTGTCGGTTGCCCCAGGGGTTCCAAGCAGCAGGCATCAGGCCCCTGTGATGGGTGAATATATATATTTATATATATATTTTTTTATTTTTTTTTAATTTCGAGTTTAAAAAAAAAAAAAAAAAATTCCCAAAGTCCCAGCAAACCCCTTTAGCTAATTTTCATAGGTTATAGACATCTTGCAAGTTACCATCAAAGCCGTCATTGGAACAGTTGTAACACCTCTTACACATTATGGAATTTCCAACATCAAGTTGAATGAGAAAAGTCTTTGTTAGTTCATCACATCTCGGCGAGGATTGTGTGCGGTAGAATTCCCCTCAAACTAGCTTAGTTCCTATAAAACTATATTCAAATATACAATAACTTCCTGCTGCAGCAGGTAACACTGACGCCTGTTGTTAAAGTTTTTATTTATGCCAATTCCAAGTTCTATTTCTTGCTATTCATATAGAAAGAAACAAAAGAAATAACTTCCCCCCCCCCCCCCCCAAAAAAAAAGAAATTGCCGGTTGCTGTCATTCTAACCCTCTAAACCTCTCTCTCACCTCGTATCATTGCATCATTAACCACGAACCATGCTTTCTACAATTTCCTTCCTGAAAAGGAACACACACTGTTTCTGGCCGTGTTCTCCGGTTGTAATTTATGTGTATCATTTTTTTTAATTCCCGTGCCGGTGTTACAAAATTTGCATGACAAAATTTGGTTTTCTTCCCAGTAACTAATTAACATGAGTTTGCAAAGAGTGATGAAAGAATTTCTCATGAAGTGTTATGAAATGTGCATTATAGTCATTCCGAGAACTGGTCTCCGCGATGAGAGACTGTCTGATACAGGCATCTACAAGCGTGCGCAGTGATGTCATCCAAAAGGTATTCTTAAGTCTATCGACTGACTCTGCTCCGCTAATGAAATGCAAACACTGACTAGTCACTCGCCTGCAACAAAGAGATTGATGAAATGGATTGAGTCTAAAGGACCAGACAAGTTCCCGGGCAAAAACTTCTACCAGAAAAACAAATCTTTAAAAGAATCTTTCATCCCTTTAAATTCTGAATTGCGCTAGCTGCTTTACTACAAGTCATCTGCTGATGTGTCGCGGGTCTTGGCATCGCAACTCTGATGCAGGAAAGGATGTAGAAGAAGGAGTTACAAAAATATGCAATCTCTATTTAAGAACCGAGTAATGCATGTAATAATGGTGGAGTGTCCCCTTAACCCCTTAGTGACCAAGCTTTTTTTTTTTCGTTTTTTCCTCCCCCCTTTAAAAAATAAAAATAAAAAATCATAACTCCTTTTATTTATCCATCAACGTAGATGTCTGATGGTTTGTTTTTTGCAGGACAAATTGTATTTTTCAGTGGTACTATTTAATGTACTGAAAAACTTCTAAAAACTTTTAAGTGGAGTGAAATGGAAAAAAAATAATAATAAATTCCACCATCTTTCGGTGCGTTTTGTTTCTACGGCGTACACACTGCAACAAAAATTACCTAATAAATTTATTCTATGGGTAAGAACAATTACCACGATACCAAATTTATATAGTTTTTTTTTTCTTTTCTGTACGACTTTTTTTTTTTCCCCAAAGATATTTAATTTTTTATAATTATTTTTTGCTGCTATCTTCTGACAGCCATAACTTTTTTACATTTTTGGCAACATACTTGTAAAGTACATACAGCTTTTTGATCACTTTTTATTACATTTTTTCTTGGAGACAGGATGGCTTAAAAAGCGCAATTCTGGCGTTCGTTTTTTTCTCTGACTGCGTTCACCGTGCAGGGTAAATAATGCGTTCTTCTAATAGATCAGACTTTTATGGACGCAGCGATTCCAAATATGTATTTTTGTTTATTATTTAGATTCTTTTAATATAAATATCACAAAAGGGATTTTTTTTTTAACTTTTCTTACCTTTCAGAAGGCCCCCAGGTGCCATGACACCCACACGGCAACCAGCGATCTCATCGTGGCTGGGCCGTACGGCACCCCAGAATATCGATTTGAGAGATTTAAATGTCGCTGTCAGAATTGACAGCGGCATTTAAAGGATTAACAGCTCCGATCAGTGGGGCGGCTTATCAGAGCTGTTGCAAGAAACAGACATCACCCGCATGTATGAAGCAGGATCCACTCGCGATCTCCCTTCATACACACCCCGAACATGTAGGACATAACTGCCTGTCCTGTAACGTTGAGGAATACAGTCCATGAGCAGGGTTCGATCACTTGAAACTTATACAATTTCCATTGTCTGTACTGTTAGTCCTAACTCCTATAGCAGGCCTGCTTATTAACAAACTGTCTCTTTTCTGGTGTGTACACCTAGCATCTATGTGGAGCCCGGACTCACTTACTGCTTAGTTGCGCAGGAGTCACCAATACCACAAACCAAGCTTGTCTTGGGTCAGGAGGGTGACTATAGTGATTTCCTTAGCCTTATCTCTTCTCTGGATCAGTCAGCCTTCTGGCAGTCTAAGGTTCTACAGCAGTGTGTCCAAGGGTCTCTGGTGCTGGCTCCTTTACAGCTGATATTCAGTTTAAAGGGGCTATTCCATCAAAATAATGTATCACCTATCCACAGGACAGGTGATAGACTATCACCCGAGGAATCATGAGAATGATGCACCTCAACTCCCCCTAATGATTAGAGTGGTGCACACATGCCTTGACCACCATTCTATTCTCTTCTCTGGGAATGAAGGAGATACTGAGTGCATTGCTTGGCAATCTCCGAAGACAGTGAATGGAGCAAATATGATTTCTCTATACACCTCTGTGTTGGGGCATCAATCATCTATATTTTAAATAAATATGCATTATGGATGAAAAAAAAGACCCCTGAATGACTAAATTAGTCACTCACTTTTCAAACAAGCTGTGCTAAAACGATAGCCAGTGTGATTTGTCACAAAACTACGATTTACTTTGTTTACCTGAATTTTAGGTCCTAAAATTATGTTTTTGTGCTGAAAATTCACTCTAAAAGTACTGGTCACTAAGGGTCTCTCTTCCTCCGAACTTGCGGTCCACTGCCTTCTGTCAAATGTGTTACTGGAATGATGGCAGAACATGTAGTGGAGGAGGGGAAGGAGTCATTGTGGTTATTGAAGTGTATGGAGAGCAGAGGGAAAGGGGATGGGGCGGGGGCAAGAGCATAGTATCACACACTGCCTGCAGCTAATTTTAAGTAACTGTTTACTGTGTTTTAGCCACTGAAATCACATCTCTGCTGTAGTGCCCTCCATGATGATATGTCTGTGTTTGCTAGATAGAGTGCAGGATCTGCAGTTCTCTGTTTGCAGTCTATGGAAGGCAGCACAGTAGCTGGCTAGCCCCACCATTCCTGAGAAGATTAACAATTAGATGTACATCCTGCAGCGGAGTGGGGGGATTGGGATGAGTCATTGTGGTCATTGAAGTGTATGGAGAGCAGAGGGAAGGGGGTGGGTGGACAAAAGCATAGTATCACACAGTTGCTTAAAATTAGCTGCAGGCATGGTCAGATCATTGTGTTTTAGCCACTGAAATCACGTCTCTGCTGTAGTGTCCTCCATGATGATATGTCTGTGTTTGCTAGACAGAGTTCTCTGGATGCAATCTATGGAACGCAGCGCAGTAGCAGACTATCCCCACTAGTCCTGAGAGGATTAAGAATTAGATGTACATCCTGCAGCTATGGGGAAAAATATAGGATACAAGTCATATAACGGCCATAAATCATGTTATTCCTCAAGTACACACACTGCAGCTTATTGTGAAACATCATCTGAAAATTTAAGTACACTTTCAGACATTTTTATGTAACCATCCAGAAATTCCTAGACAGTCCATAAAAAATAAGGCACTTTTTTCTAGTATCTGTGGGGAAAAAATTGATGCACCCATAATTTTATTTTTTTGAGTCTGTTGTTACTCGAGCAGATTATTATGGCCACAGTTATTACCATTTTACAGTAAACGCCAGTAATGAGTTCATATGAATATCTGACCTGTAGGCATGAATCTCTTATAATCTTTATCAAGCATTATGGTTTTCCAGAGTGTCTGCAAAAAAGGTTCACTGTCCGTGATTTCTGGATAAGATGTCCAGAAAAAAGACTAATTCCAGCTGGCAGCTCTGCTCCGCAGACACTTGTGCTGGCTCCGAAGCTGACATGTTAATCTGATTTTGCAAAGTATAGATTTTGTAACAGTAAAGAAGGCCCCGATAAACATCAGGGAAAATCATCCAAACCCGCTGATTTTTGTGGGACTGGACGACTGTAGTATCTGCATGGGGCCCTATCCAATCTGCCCCGATGGATGATGGCAGGGGAAAGAAGGATCTGGCACATTAAATGTTAGCCTCTGATCCTTTGGCTCTTCCAAGAGAGAAGCCACCATCGGAGGAGTCTGACTCCAACTTTCTCCAGTCTCCCCATGGAAACGCATGAATGCTCAGCTGAAGCAAATGTTGAGTATTTGGGGAGTCGGGAGAAATAGCTGTCGGCTGAACAAGTCATTGGCTGATGTCCATTAAAGGTATATGGGCACTTAAGTCATAAGATAAAGTAAGAAGCCGCTCTCCCAGATGGCAGTCCAGTGATCAGCATTATAGCACCGCAGTTCAGTTAAGGTATGGCTGTCAGCAAAGCATTGACAGATTCTAGTAGCAACCAGCACTGAGGCACAGAATGCTAAGGCAGCAGAAATGCAGTCCTAAGCTCTCGCTCATGACCTGAAGGTTGTGAGTTCAATCCCCGGATGGTTCATGTAGCTTTCCATCCTGCCGAGGCCAGTAAAAGGATTACCCAGCTTGGTGACGGGGTAATAAATTACTTGAAAGCTCTGCGAAATAAGTTGGCGCTACACAAATAAGATTTATTGTTACTTATTTCACACAATTCTGAATATTTTGTCTGGCCAATAAAATATCATGTAACACAAGACTCCTACAAAATACACATAAACAAAGGTATTTGCAGAGCACTTTGACACTTTTGCTTGATGTACATTGCTAAATCATGTCTAGATGTGAACGGTTTATGGTTATTCTCAGATATATATCTTTTATCTTTCTTAGTGTAAAACTTTGTTATCTATATATACAGATCCGCTTTACATTACGCCCCTTTTACACGGGGTGACTTGTTGGACACAAACGCCTGACAGGTCTGCCCAGCGATAATCGTTCCTGTGCTTTTACACAAGAATGAGTATCAAGTGAATGGAGGCAGATCGCCCCGGCCTGCCTACCTCCATTAACAGTAAGTAGGCAGTCATTCATAGTTGAACCACTGCCTGTTTATACGGGTCAATCCATCGTTCAGTTTTCTGCATGCAGAAACTGAAGATGGGTGAGAAGGGAACAAATTCTTGTTTGCTGTTTGGTCGGGGTATGCATTTATGATGAACTCTACTTGGTCCGTGTAAAAGGGCGCCTAGACCGGACAGTAGTCACTCAGGTAAATCAAAACAGCTAGCAACTAATGAGCTATTTCTCGCTTACTACCCTGTCAGGACCCTCATTTATACTGGAAAACTGTTTCAGAATCACTCATTGGAGCAAGTTTTCAGCTGACAGTTGGCCTATGTAAAAGTAGCCTTAACCCTTTCCAATCCAATTATTTTTTCTCAGCCATTCTCCCTAGCTCCAAATAAATTGGAGCTGGTGAGAATGGATGAGAAAAAATACATTTCCCTGCACCCTCCTGAATTGACAGAGGGTGCAGGTGCTCACTGCACCGTGGGGGGGGCCTGCTTACCTGTCCGGCATATTCCGCATTCTCCCTTCTGCCTCCTGGCTCGGCGATCATGTGACTGCTGGGGTCAGGTGGCACCCAGCGGTCACATGATCGCTAAACCAGAAGACAGAAGGGAGAATGCGGAAGACGCTGGACAGGTAAGCAGGCCCCCCCCCACGGGACCAGTGCAGGAGTGTATCTGCACCCGATGTGTCTGACGATCGGGTGCAGATGCACTCCTGCACTGCAGTGTCGGGCCTGCCCCGACATCGGAGCTGTGGAGGGAAATGATGATGTCGGGGCAGGCCCGACATTGGATTGGAAAGGGTTAAGCCTCTTTTATAAGGGACGATTATTATGCAATTTGCTCATTAGACCAGGCAGGTTGCACAATAATTGGGCAGTGTAAACACATGCAGTAAAACACCGATCAGCGATAAAGTCCTGATCGGATCCTTCATGCAGACCATAAAATCATTACTTGTGTGCCGCTATAGTTTAAACAGGCAGTCATTCATTTATGAACAACTGCCTGTTTACAGTGAATGTAAGCAGGCTGGCTAGAACGGTCTCAGACACACTTCACCTCCATTCACTGAGTGATGATACTCCTGCATAAAAGCACAAGAGCGATCAATGGCTGTCGGGCTTGACAGCCGCCCCGTGTAAAAGGACTGTACATTGCATGGCCTAAGCTACATGGACTAGATAGAACCATCATTTGATTTTTGTTCTACATGCATATTTATGTGATTTTTCATGGATATCTCTGCACGACTTCATTCCTTGTTGCTTTTTTCTTAAGGGGGCCGTGTTAACTCCTTCCATGGACCACACCATGTCACTACAGCCGACATCCATGATCAGCCCTCTGACCCAGCAGATGAGTCACCTGTCGTTAAGCAGCAGTGGAACAGTAAGTGTCCATCTCAGTAATTACAAAATTATAAAGATTTTTCGGTGCTTTCTGTGTCTGCATGAAAGTACCCGGCTGCAGATAATCACCTAAATTACACGTGTCTGACTTCCAGCGCTCCGTGTAGTAATTCACTTGACACAGACAGCTTGTTTCTAAGCCGTGTTGGATCTGATGCATATTTTAAGTTTTGGAGAGGTGGGATTTATGTTGCAAAAGGATCCATGAGCTCACGCTTTCCAAAATAACTGTAGGCTCGGAAATGATCAGAGCAGACGCTGTACCGTGCCTGTGTGTTTTATGACTTTTTAATGCACATTCAGAGAGGGAAGCAGATAATGGGAGGCTGATTGAATTCCTTGTAACTTCCAAATTTAGACCTGCTCTCTAAGCTCCATCTGAAGCTTATCATTTATTCAGCTGTCGCGTTATTCCCCCACGTTCATTTAAATATCATCTTGGCGACGATAAGAGAAGGGAACCTGTTGTTCTCCGGTTATTAAAGAAACATTTCTAAATAGTAGGATTTAATTTGGGCATTCTTTCCAAATTAATTGGCATTGAAATATCTGGTGGATGCTAACACCATAGCGTAAGAAGTTAAAAGTTGTTGTTCTAATGGTTCTTACTCGTACCAGCCTGTAGGTGTCACTGTGCAGCAGTTTCTATGTAGGGAGTTTATATAGAGTAGAGCATTTTTTGCATACAGTGACACCTACAGGATGGAAGGGGTAGTTACAAAATAAAATACTAAATTGGGTGGGGCATAAAGTTATAATATTATGAAAAATATAAAAGTGCAGATATATTTCTGTTTAGATTTTATTTATTATATAGGAGTATCTTCTTTTTCCAGAAACAGCGCCACTTTTGTCCCTGGGCTGTATTACAGCCCAGTCTTATATACTTAAATGAAGTACAATACAAGACACAGCCCTGGACAAGAGGGCTAAGGAAAAAAGACTGATTTTTGTAATACTGGGCCCAACCCCCTTATCGCTATCTAAAGTAATGACACTTGGGCGCTTACTGATATTATCCCAATTAGGAGTGCCAATCAACGAGATTGGCGCTTACTTGACTGGCCTTCATACATGCCATAATGCATGGTTAAATTGGTCATTCATGCGATCCTTCGTCCATACAGTTTCAACGCCATCAGCAGCCTATCCCCCATTTATATAGGGAGATGTGCCAACGACGATCATTCACTTTTCGTTCATTTTCTGCAGGCATAAAAAGCATCGTTGGCTCGTTTACTTATCATTCAGTTTAAATAGTGATCATTTAGTCGTTCTCATTCACGTATACAGCGAATGGCAACGAATGAACAAGCCAACAATGGATCTGCCTGTATAAACAGGCTGTCCAAGCGAACGAGCTGGTGGTGACGTCATTCACTAGTTCAAACGATAAACCGTTTGGTGTAAACAGACCCATAGGGTGTACTGTCAGCTGCTATGAAACTGTATGGGGGTGGGTGAGGGGGCCGAATGATTGTTCGTTTCTATGAATCGCTCTGATAAACGAGCACCCATCCTCTTGATTGGCACTCATTATCTAGATTTTATCAGCAAGTGTAAAAGTACCCTAAGGGCTCTTTCTCACAAGCGTATGCGTTTTTATGATTTCTCGTCCGCGCCATAAATTTGCATGATTGGCCAATTTTCTGCAATCACAGCCTGGGATACTTAGCGTTTTCTCGTCCATTCACGCGACCGAGAACGACGGTTTTAGCGAAAAAATACGTCGCACCCTGGAAAATTCTCACTCGGCATAAATCCTTGTGATGCCTTCAAATGCCAAAATAGAGACGCCTGTAAGGTTTTCACAGCGCTGGATGCTGCTAAACTGCCTTTTTTTCCAGCTCCTATAGGAGTCTATGGGAGCCGCCGCCGTATCTCGGTCAAAAGATAGAACCAGAACTATCTTTTTTCCCACCGTATATTTGCTGGTGCATATTTACGTCCCTTATGTTCCATTTTTCACAGTCGAAAGAAAAGAAAAGATAAGCTTTGGCCAATCATAAGGAATCCCTGTAAGATCTGACCTGGTTTAGTTCTCTTCACTTGTAAGACATGTCCTAGTGACACAGTGAAGGAGTGGTGTACCTTCAGTGATACCACACCTAGGCATATAATGGGTCTTCCCCTTGTGAGTCATGACTCATGTAATTAAGATACGCCAAGCCCATAGCCGGTATCACACAGACAAGACAATAAGGTGGCGGGCTGAACACCCAGGATGATCTACGCGTTAAAGTAAAAGTATGACTAATGTCTCCACATACCCCGGTGTGCAAAACGGGTCTAGTCAGAGATTTCTGCATTGACAATTATGAGGGTTTCTCAGTATCGCATACCATTTCCTGCAAAATGATACATTAATTTTCCCTCCATTTTGCTTTTTCAGTATATGCCTGCAACAACAGCTATGCAAGGAGCGTACATCCCACAATACACACACGTCCAGACAGCTGCGGTTTCGGTTGAGGTCAGTATATTTGGGTGATTTATTGGAATTAATCATGGCTTTTTTTTTTTTTTTTTTAATAAAGCAAATTTGAGTGTTTATGCAAATAAGACAAGATGTATTTCTAGGTTTTCTTAGGGGTTAATCTTGGACACAATGGGGATGGGGCTTAAAGGAGTTATGTCCAACTTTATGAATGTGGTGGTCTTAACACTGAGTCCCGTGTCCCTCCTCCTCCTACATTTGGGGTGGCGGTCGAGCATGTGCATTCATTTTGGGTGGCGGTCGAGCATGTGCATTCATTTGGGGTGGCGGTCGGGACTTGGGATTGCCGAGTACAAATGCTTTTGAAATGAACAGATATTCAGCACTCTGTTTGAAGAAAGGAAAGGGAAATTTGTTTATTACTAGAGATGATCGAACGTGTCCGTTACGGACACTTACGCACCCGGACACCGGCTTTCCCGAACACTTCAGTGTTCGGGCGTAAATGTTCGGGGGCCGCCGGGGGGCGGGGGTCGCCGTGGCAGCGCGGGCGGCAGCAGCGGGGAACAGGGGGGAGCCCTCTCTCTCTCCCTCTCCCCCCCACTCCCCGCCGCACCCCCCCGTGCTGCCACGGCGACCGCCGAACATTTTTCGCCCGAACACGGAAGTACTCGCAAAGTTCGGTGTTCGGGCGAAAAGGGGCGGGGCCGAACATGTTCGATCATCTCTATTTATTACCCCTCAGCAAGCTGAGTACTCATTTGACGGACATCGGAAAGATGGAAGGCTGAGTCAACCTTGAGCCGGCTACCTGAACCATGCGAGAATTGAACTCGCAGCCTTCAGGTCGTGAGTGAGAGTTTAGGACTGCATACTGCTGTCTTAACACTCTGCTCCACAGAAGCATCCCTACAGTGACGAGAAGGGGACACGGGACCCCCGTCCTCCAGGGTCTCAGCAATGGGAACCTCACCGATCATAAAGTTATCCCCTATTCCATAGATATGGTATAACTTTAGATTTTGGGATAACACTTTTAGGCCACCTGCCCACGGGCAGGTCGGACCCCACATGTGGGATCTGACCCGCTGCCCGGCAGACGACCACAGCGTACCTCTTCGGTGTCTTCTCTTCTCTGCTGTGCATGTGTCGGCACACATGCACAGTAGAGATGACGCAGCCACGGGACGGACATCTTCTATTGACATCAATGGAAGCAATCTGTGCGAAGCCCGCACAAAAATCGTGGCATGGCAGAAAAAGGCGTATTGTCATAGCATGCTATGGGCAAGATTTGCTGCAGAGTCCGGAGGCGGATGCCCGCTCTGGATTTCGCTATGGAAATGCCCCTGTGTGCAGGTGGTCTTAACGTGTCCCACCACTTATCTTCAGTAAAACCCGTGGATGAATATTAAGACGTTTCTCCCCAGTTTGGACAGGCTGATAACAGGGGACAATAGATTTCCCTCCCTTCACTTAATTTTACAAGGTTAACTTATTTGTAGATGCGCACTGATGTATTTTTTCTTTTTGCAGGAGCCCAGTGGTCAACAGCCGGTGACAGTAGAGACCTCTAGTGATCATTCTCAGTACACCTATCAACAAAACAAGTAACTCTAAGGTTAGGGGATATGTGCTGGGAGAAAGGCTTTATTATCCTAAAATGATGGTGATGTTGCTGTGTAATACCGGGGGAATTACTAATAATTATGTGGTGAAGGATTTCCTATTATGAGCTTTGCCTTCAAACAGAAAAAAATGGTATGTGGGGGGGGGGGGGGGATTAATGGAAAGAACAAACTCTTCTACACGTATTGTGTGCATGTAACAGAGATGGAATGTGGGTGAAGTATTAGCTCAGGGCTCCACAAGCACACGGCATCACCTGGAAGTGGCGGAGGAACTGTAGTATCAAAACTTTGTTCTGCTCCTTTCCTATGTAATGGTACTTTTACATGGCCGATAATCGCCCGCGTGATCACTTATAAGAGTGATTACAGGCAACTGTCGTCCCATGTAAGCACAGGACCCCGACAGGAAACCTGTTGGAGTTGTTTGGTTTTTAGGTGGGCCAAAAAACCAAATGACTGTCCGCCCGTGTAAACAGGCAGATATTTATCTATGAACGACTGCCTGTTTACTGTGAATGCGGTCAGGCAGCTGGAAGAGATCTCTAGAGCGCTCCACCCCCATTCACTGAGCAATCATCACTCTTGTCAGAAAATACAGGAGTACCGATAATTGTTGGAACGGCTGTTGGGCATTACAAAAATATCCAACTCCCCCCACTCCTTTGAAGTCGCTGTGCAAGCCCACAATTTTACTTCTATTCTCAGGAGGCGCTGTGTCGCTTTGCTGGTTCTCGTCTTCATCCCTTCACAGTTGGTGCTCCTGTTTACCCGCTGTGCAGGGAAATACTGTGGGTTTTAACCAGAATAAGTTATTTCACCTATCTACAGTATAGGGAATAACTTGCTATTCGGTGGGGGACTCACCTCTCAGACCCCCCACCGTTCTGCACATTCTGGGTCAGCTCTCCATTTGTTTCAACGGAAGTACCAAGAGTGACATCACTGCTGGGGAAGACCCTCGCAGTGACAGGAGAACAAGAGTGCCCTTCTCAAGATCGGCGGGGATCTTAGAGGTGAGACCCCCATGATCAGCAAGTAATCCTGTAGATAGAGGGGGTAATGTGTTAATTTGGTACAACCCCTTTAAGAGGTTAGGGTTGGCGTTGCTGCTGGGGTGTAGCTATAACCGTCTTTGTTGTATATCATAGTGACCGTCGGCAAAATATTCATGTAGGGAAGTGAAGTCAGGTGAGTTCAGGCCCGGCTCATGCGAGCGGCATTGTTGAGATGCCTCGTACTTGATTGCTGTCGTCTCTCCTCCGTCACAATAGCAACCATCTGTACACAGACACTCAACACGGCCGTTCTGTAAATAGCCGTATTACTCTGGATAATGTGCGCCGCAGCCGCGATGCTCTGTTTGTTCTCAGAAGTGTAGTAATCCATTTATCAGGACCAGGAGTTTGCAGCAGCGAAAAAAAATCATTTCCAGTAAGTGACATCAGTGCATCCAGCTGCTCGTCAGTATCACCGTATTATACGCTCGCCTATATTTATAGCATCTGCCGCCTTAAAGGGAAAAATGTCGTCTTTAAGTTTGGTCTCCTTAAATGGATTTTAGTCTGTAAAGAGAATTTTTATGTATTTTTTGTAATGTGATATTAATTTTTGAAAATGTTGGGGGTGGGGGGGGCTACCTTACTGTGTGGTCTATATAAGCAACACAGGTAGTGTGTGCTTTATGGCAGCTGCAATGAATGGGAGTTAAGAGGGTTGCCTGGTTAGCGGACAACCCCAGTTCAATAGCACTGCCTGCATTAAGGGTGAATTTGCATTGCAAAATCCAGATTCCGCAGCAAACACCACCTATAGCATGCAATGCAAAAATTGTTTTTTATGCACATGAGCGGATGAAAAATCGCAGCATGCTCCATTTTCCTGCGAATTCTGCACGGACGGCTTCTATTGAAGTTAATGAAAGCCGTCCGACCTGTGGCCCGTCCATAATTGACATTGTGGGTGGGCCACGGATTCCGCAGAAAAAGCAGGAGTTTATTTTAAAAATCTCTACTGCGCATGTCCGACGCAAGCCGTGTGGACCGTCCGCAGTACAGAAAGAAGAAAATGAAAGCAGGAACCCACAGACGTTGCTGCTGCCAGGGCCAGATTCCACAGTGGGACTACGCTTGCTGAATCCAATCCATCTGTGTGCATGCAGCCTAAAGCTATGAACTGAAGTATACTCACCCCTCCAGGATCCAGTGCTGCAGCCTGTTGCGGTCCCAGTGATTGTCGTGACAGATGATGTCACAGGAATCACATGACCACTGCAGCGTCTGGTTCTTGAACTCCTGGCATCATAGTGCTTAAGATGTGAGTGCGGATGCCTGGAGAACAAGCGGTGACGCTGTAGCCTCTCGTTGGCTACAGTGGGCAACTGATTTCCTGTGTCATCAGATGTCACAACAATCACCGGGACTGCAGCAGCTGGGGGGGGAGGGGGGGTAAGCATACTTCAGTTTATTGGTTTAATGCAGGAAGTTTTATTGAACCAGGCTTTTATGGTCAATGGACATCCCTTTTAATGGTAAGAAGGAGGTCAGTAGATTAAATGACCTTTCACACTGCTCTGCTGTTATATCGAGTGCTGATCGAGAGAGAGCGCATGGAGCAGCACTCGTTACTGTCATTTGCATGCAGCAGGTGATCCCTAGAATGGGGACGAACAGTCATTTTTAAGATCGTCTGCATACGGATTGCAACCAGCAACAGCGCTCAGGAGATTGTGCTGCCAACAGGAGGACATTCTTATGCTTGCATGAACGATTAAAACAGCTGAAGAGCAAGTGATTACGCCATCTCGGCATGTTCAGATGGGCCGCCATTCAAGCACATGTTTGTACCTGACTTATCTGCCCGTGTCAAAGGGCCGTAAAGCTGCCCATACAGAAGATAATGGCTGTTGTCCAAGCAATTGTTTGGCAGACAGCTGTGTTTTCTGACTCCCCAATGTATGTTCTGTCTAAAAGGGCCATTACTACAAAAACACATGGAGTAGCACCCCGGCTCCCAGAGACTAGGCAGTAATGGGGGATCTTAGAACTTGAGCAGTCATTAAACCCCCTACCCTCTGCTAAGGCCAGTTTCACATGAATTGAATAGCATATTCCACGATTACCGTCCATACAGATAATCTGTGGTAAGACGCGGGCATTGAAAGTCATGTATTTTTGAATTTTCCTTCACTCTAGTGGGTACGAATTGCATATTCCAAGAGCGGAAGGAAAATCACAGCTTGCTCTATTTTAGTGTGGATTCCGCATGGACGGCATCCATAGATGGATGCGAGCGACCAGCAGCCCATACACAATTAACATTGCGTATGAGTGGTGGAAATGCTCACAACTAGATAGGAGGATATAAAAGACAGAATACCAGCTGGAGGGGAGAGAGAGGTCTTTCTTCAGTGCGGATGATACGCTGTACATGCACACGGAAAACCACACGACTCCACGATCTTCCGTGACTAATCGCAATTACTTTCCGCGATGGATCGCAGGTCTTCCACTGCGGATACCATTATGCAGAATCCAACCCGTTCGTGTAAGCCTGACGTAAAGGGTCTTTTCCATGGCCCAATTATTGGGCACAAATATTTAACCGAACATCAGCTTATTGTGCGCACTGCACAAAACTGCAATATTTATGTGGATAGCCATATAAAAAGGTTGAAAAAAATGTTTGACTAAAATAACTTCATTTAAAAGGATCCCATCCTCCTTTAAGACATTACATTGCAGCCCAAATAGTTAGCAAAGTCATTATGTGTCCCAAAGACATGTGACTAGATATGAGCGAGCGTACTCGCTAAAGCAAACTACTCGAGCGAGTAGTGCCTTATGCGAGTACCTGCCCGCTCGTCTCAAAAGATTCGGGGGGTGGGGAGTGGCAGGGGAGAGCGAGGAGGAACGGGGGGAGATCTCTCTCTCTCCCCCCCGCTCCTCCCTGCTCACTCCCGCAACTCACCGGTCTCCCCCGCCGGCACCCGAATCTTTAGAGACGAGCGGGCAGGTACTTGCATAAGGCACTACTCGCTCGAGTAGTTTGCCTTAGCGAGTACACTCGCTCATCTCTAAATGTGAACTTTTACATTAATCTAAATTATAATTAAATGGATGCTAATTTGTATTCTATTTTCTATACATACTTTTAACTATATTAATTAGAAATAATTATACATTAAATAATTGAGAATGGATAAAAAGTAATGTCTTCACACTTTCCGTGCCTTATGCACAGGAGCTTTTAGAAAATTGTATAGAACTATGCTTAAAAGAATATAGATCTCAGGTCCTAATAAAAGTATCGCCCGGGCACCACCTCTATTGTGAGGATATGATTAGAGGCTTTCATTGAACTTAACATCTCTACAGTAATAGCCCTACTCTAACAGTGCTAATTCAGTGACCTCTGTAGTTTAGGCTGCTCCTCCTTTTGTTTTTTCCGTTGCCTGTTTTTTCTTAATGTATTTTTTTTTCTTTTTGAATAAAAATGTTCTTAATCTTCGTTAGTAATCTGGTGCCATCTAGTGATGAAATCTGCATATGAATGATTGTTCCTAATGATATATGCTCCTAGATGTGTTATTTCTATAGAGTTTGTAGAGATGACCACTGGGTCCTCTTAAGGCATACGATTCATTATATTCCAGATGGCAAACTATGGGAATAAGGAAGGTTATTAACTCATTAACAATTGGGGGGGAGGGGGTTAAAAGTTGGTCGAATTATGCAATTACTACTTATTTTAAACATGGCTGTCATGGTTTGAAAAAAGTTTGGGACTGATGAGTCACTACTATAGGTAGCCCCTTTAAACGGGCCAGGTACATATCATGGATTGCCCTCCTGTGCTTTACACACAGCAATAGTCATTCAATGAATCGAGAAATAGTTTCTGTCGTCCAACTCCATACACAGTAAACAGATGTTCCTCAAAGATTGAGTGACTCCTGGCTCCTCGGCCCGATAGTCACTTGGTTTTTAGTTTAGTTAAAAACTAAGCAACTCCAACAGGTGAGCGATTTTCTCATTCAGTGCCCTATCGGTGGCCGCATGTACATGGGACGATTATTGCCCGAATCACTGTTTCTAGCGAGAATTCGGGCGATTATCACATCGTGCAAACATACCTTTATGCTCGCTGTGAAGACGACCATAATCCTTAGCAATCGTTAAAGTAAAGCATGTCTCATTGAGCGAAAAGAAAACGATTCATTTTGATCAACTAGAACTCATTACACTGATTATTCCTACTTCGAAATTTTTCTTTGCCAGTAGTGATAAACGCTACAAATGTCCAAAAAGGACAGGAAGCATAAACAATAGAGATGAGCGAATGTACTCGGATAGGCACTACTCGTCTGAGTAATGTGCTTTATCCGAGTACCTCTCCGCTCGTCCTGAAAGATTCGGGACGCACTGCGGAGCGGGGAGCTGCAGGGAAGAGCGGGGAGGAACGGAGGGGAGATCTTTCTCTCCTTCTCTCCCGCCCGCTCTGCCCTGCTCCCCGCCGCAACTCACCTGTCAGCAGCGGCACCCGAATCTTTCAGGACGAGCGGAGAGATACTCGGATAAAGCACATTACTCGGACGAGTAGTGCTTATCCGAGTACGTTCGCTCATCTCTAATAAACAATATAATTAAAACCATTGCATCATGGGCATTTCTTTTTTGTTTTGTGGACCCTTCCCAACGAATTACCTGATTAAATACAAAAAATGTTTAGGACATTTGTTGGGTCATCGCCATATCTCTACATCTATGGCCAGCTTTAGGCCGCCTGCACATGAACGGATTTGCATTGCGGATTCCGCAGTTAGCATCCGAACCGTGAAACTACGACAAATAGTGCTGGTTAAATGCTATGGGAGAGCGCTTCTTCCTGCACACTCGTGGAATCGAATCGCGATTCCTGGAAGCGGAGGAAAAACTGGGGCAAGCTCCATTTTAGTGTGGATTGAAGGCAATAGAAGCTGTCCAACCCGCAGCCTTTCCACAATTGACATTTGACATTACGGATTCCCTGTCATTGCCTAGTGATGGAGTGGGAGAAATAAATATTTAAGAAAAAAAATCTGTACTTCGCATGTCTGATGGCAGCTCGCCGCAGCTATCCACAGCACAGATAAAAGAAGAAAAAGACAGATATGCTCGGACGTCGGCTGCTGTCAGGGTCGAAATCCGCTGTAGGCTCCCGCATGCGGAATCCAACCCATTCGTGTGTAGGCGGCCTTAGGCTTGTTTGCCACACTTTAGCACCCGTCTTCTGTTTGCAGCACTCGAACTCTACATGTTTCTACTGAACCAGATTTTGATTGGAGTAGAACCTGGTCATGATCTAAATTAGAGTCTGTAGAACCACTGACAGTCTGGTTGTTGCAACCCCAAAAAAAATCAACACATTATTGCAGCCATGTGAAACTGAAGAGAGTTTTTTAATACAATTTTCCTACAAGTGGAATATATGCAGTTGGTATAAAATACTAATGAGCACTTATGGGTACAACGCTGTCATCTCCAGCAGTCCCATAGAGCACATGCTCAGTCTCTACTTCATTCAAGCTTCTCCTCACTCCGAGGCACTTCAACCCTCACCACTCCGCACTCGTGATCAGTGGAGATCCCACCGCTCTGACCTCCAGTGATCTGAGATTTTTCACATAGCCTGTGGATAGGTGATAAATGTTGATTATACTCATGTAAAGCCCTTAGTTGGGACATTTGACCAGCTGGAGTCTGGGTTCTGCAACCGTAATTCAGACCTTCAAATGCAGCTACATAGATTGTAACCTCACCTAATGTATATCTATCCATATGACCTGACAAATTAATCCAAGTCATGGCCCTTCTACACGGGACGACAATCATGTAAATGAGTGCCGATGCCACCTCTAAGGTCGTTAGCACTCGGGCAGAGAGTTTACACTGACGGACTTCACAGCTAGATCGCAGGCCTCTCGCTCAGTATTTCGCCTTCTATAGGCTGATTTAGACACAACGATCAAAGAGAACGATCAGTTTCCGTTAACCAGTCGCTGATCCTTCTCTTTCAGCATGCTGAAAAAGAACAATCAGCCTTATCAGGAGTTCACAGCGGGATACAGCTGATACTATTGGTTCAGCTGTATCCCGCTCCGTGAACATAGCCGGGGTATGAAGAACACAGCGGTCCAGCTATGTTCTGCATACTCCACACGGAGCACACAGCTGTATTCCAGCTGAGCGCTCCATGAACAACCGGGGTATGAAGAACACAGCGGTTCAGCAGCCACGCTTGTCTTCTGCATACTACGCTCGGAGTGTAAGGTGATCAGAGTTTGAGCGATCACCTTGCCCTGTAAATGCACACAACGATTAACGCTCAAAAGACATCTTTTGAGCGATAATCCTTGTGTCTAAACCAGGCTTTAGTGGACCGCTGAACGGGGAGCACTTACACGGAACAAGAAGCCGGCAATTAGTGAGCAATTTTTTTTGCATTTATACTGCACAATGATCACTAATTAAATGGCCCATTAGATAAGTAAACTGATGATGTGAAAAAATCTTTACATTTTTTTTACCTTTTTCTCTTACAGATGAAATGATGACCTTGATTGGGGGAAATGAGGTTCAGACGCTGAAACAATCATGGATTTTTCTGAACAATCAAGCTTTATGAATTGACAGTTTTGCACAGGTTCTTGGAAAAAAAATTGTTATTTATAATGAAATCAACTCGAACTATTTTTGCTATAAGTTCTATGAGGTGCATAAAAAAACCCTTCAATTCATCTAGTGGCTGTTCCCCTGAACAGGTTTATTTTATTATGAGATTTTTTTAAACCAGTAACGTAACACAAAAAAAGACAGACTATGAGTTTATCTCTGGATATGCACAGGTGGCCATTTCTTTGAATACATGTGCATGACAGAAATTTTTTTTTTTTCATTTTTACATTTTTTGACAAGATTCTTCTGTTTTTAACTTTTACGAATGTCCTTGTTTTTCTTCTGTTTGTGTTTTTTTTTTTCTTTCTGAAGGTTAACAATTTTACCGGCAAAGAAACCAGTGAAGCAGGTCATTGCAAAAATAAAAAATAAAAAATTCCTGGTTTCTCAAAATTTTTAATTGGTTACAATAAAAAAGGCGTCTTTTGTGATGCCTCTGTGCTTGCAGTGTGAGTGTTGCTGTAGTGCAGTGTTGCAGTTGCTGTCCGTTCTGACTCCTTGTAATTTTTTCTCATAGCGTGAAGTGTCTTATCTTTTTTCAATGAATTCCAATTTGCCTTAAAAACTTTTAATGCTGTAGCTTTTTTTCCTCTTCGTAATTACTAGAAAAAATGTTTTAAAAAAAAAAAAAACACACAAAAAAAAAATAAAAAAAAAAGTGTAGATTGCTTTTGACCAAGCAAGCTGGTCAATTCTGCCTTGTAAAACAGCAGCATAGGGCTTTTAAGAGGTAGTCAATAAAAATTGCTGAAAAAAATTGGCTTTTTAATGTGCAGTAGATGTTTTTAATTGTTTTTTTTTCACGTAATGTATGGTAGTGGAAAAACGGAGGGTGGGTGGGGAGGAGGGATAATGTTTTGTGTGAAACACATTTTCTGACTGGGATGTTTTAATAGAATCAGTTGTTTGTAAGGCCTTATGCCAATCATTTGCTCTGGTAGTCTAAGCGATTTTAGGAAATCTGCTGTAAGATGCAATGTAAAAACTTTTTTGCTTTTTTTTGTTTTTGTTTTTTCCAGATAACTTGATGTTTTAGTGTCAGTAGAGTATAGGAAATGGGATAGGGGATTTGTCAGTGAATGTGTTAAGAAAAAAAAAATTTGTTCTTTGCTCTTTTTGTTTCTTTTTACGATTTAATGATAGTGCTTTAGATAGTTGATTGTGCTCAAACCAAGCAAACAAAAAAGTGCTGTTACAGCATCATGGCAAAAAGTTAGAGAACTTTAAAAATAAAAAAAAGCTGAGATATAAGCGGATGGTCAATGCATTGGGTACTCGCTCTCGATTAGGTGGAGAAAAAAAGTTTTAAAAAAAAGAGACTTGGCACTTTTAAAGGTAACTTTACCAAAGAACAAAGAGCCAGTAACCAATCTTTCCAGATTATTCTCAGCATGACATTTTTCTGTAATCTTTTTTTTTGCCGGACCAGTTTGCTGTTAGGAGAATGTGCCTTTTTTTGTACATTTGCATTTTTTTTAATAGTTTTAGTAGATGTATGGACACAATATTAAAAAAAAAAAAGCATGAAGGAAGACTTGGATCCAAGCAGTGCCACACTTCACGTCATCACTACAAGTATTAATTGTAAAGATAAAAATAAAATAAAAAAAATGTTTTGAAACTATGAAATTTCCGATTGGCCAAATACAGCATTTTAGTTATAGGCTATATAATATATATAGACTTCTATATATTATATACACATTTATGATACACACACCAATTTAGTGACACATTAGATCAATCACTGCTTATATTATGGCTTTTATGGTTTTATTCTAATAGCATATGTAAAGGAGAAAAAAAATTATGTTGTCTTCCAAAACTGTGTACTTGCCTGGTCAGCAGTGTGATCAGTTATCTACCTCAAAACTTTATTTCCTTTTTTAAATGGGACAGGTTGCTGGCACTGCCTGTTTCCACTGACCAAATCCTCCTAGCTGGAGCTAGGACTAAGCAGTTTTAAGGAAATTTTTTTGTTTCATTTTTATGATTTTTAATTTTTTTTTTTTTTACTATTTTAAGTATTTTTAGTATTAAAACTGCATGTATTTGACTTTAGCCAGTGGAGACATTTCATAGTTTCAAAAGTAATTGCTGCTCTGAGTTTAGATTTTAGTAAAATACATATTCACAAGAAGTGTATTGTGTTATTTTTTTTTCTTTATTTTATGTTTTTGCAGAGGAATTACTAAAAAAAAAAACTAAAAAATAAAAAAGTTGTGGTATAATTGGTTCAAAGCTCCCTGGTTTAAAAATTGCTTTAAGGAAACACCTCTTCTGCTTTGGGTGCTGGTTTTAGCATCGATCGAATGCTTTAACCGTCCCTTTAAGCAGTGAAGAATTAACATTCAGACATGCAGCAATTCTTTCTTCTGTAAAAAATCTTCTAAATTTAGCATTTGAGGTTTTTTTCTTTTTGAGAAAATTTATAGATAATTGATTGCAATATTATAAGTAGTCCCATCGTACAGATCTATTAAGAATAAAACAGTGCTGCGGGTGTCTGAACAAGGTGCCATACTTTGTGTCTGGGTAAGATTTGGAACATTAAAAAAAAACATAACCTCTGTACATAAAAAAAAAATAATCAGTTAAACATCACATAGTAGACAGCCATTAAATTATAAAAAAATTAATTTATGAAGAAAGACCTTTTGTACAGATTGAAAAAAAAGATTTTCATAGAGATATCTATATGATCAAGAGAGTTAATTTTTTATTTTTGTTTTACTAGTGCCACACACTTGCCAGTGGTAACTTATTTGTCCGGTTCAAGACAACTCTGTAGTTATTGTTAAACGCCAAAATAAAATTTTTGAACTGTAAATTTGATTAGATTGTTAGCTTTTTTTTCTGTTTTTTGTTTCTTTTGAAAACTTTTGAATAAAAAAGATCCAAAAGAAGTCGAGTATTTTGTTTATTTGTTGAACTGATTTTGTAAGGGTAAGGAAATTTTCTTAGTTCTGCAAATGACCGTTTCTGAAAAATGTACAGACCGGGTCATTTAGACCTATTTTATATCAGGAGAGCTGCTCTTCATTCTTTTTACATCAAAAGGGGCAAATCGGAGTATGGCTCAAGGGAGAGGAGAAGACTCCCTAGGGAAATTCAAAGAGGTGTTCCAGCCTGAACTATTCATCACCTATCCACTGGATTGGTAGTAGATACTTCAGGATGGAATACCCCTTTATTGGTGAGCAGCCAAATGCAGTAGTCAACACAAAAATAAACCGGATCAGGGTCAGTCTGTATAGACCTAAATAGTCACACTTGGGTGACCTGAGTGCACCAGTCAATGGATGTAAAACAAGTCCAAAAGAAAGGAAACTGACAGGCCGGCTGCACACGGGCGTATTTGCATTGCGGAACTTGGAGCAGGCGTCCACCTCCGGATTCTGCAGCAAATACTGCCCATAGCATGCGATGGCAAAATGCTTTTTCCTCTACACAAAAGAAAATCAATTGCGATTTTCCACTCGTGGAAGAAAAATCGCAACATGATCTATTTTTAGCGTGGATTCCACACGGACGGCTTCCATTGAAGTCAATGGAAGCCGTGTGGCCCTTCTACAATGTTATTGCGCTGAGCTCCCGAGTACCCGCATCAATCTCTAGTGACGGCGCAGGCAAACTGTACTCTGCACGTTCAACGGCTCGCTGTGCGAACCATCTGCAGTAAAGAAAGAAGAAAATGTCAGGTATGCACCAACGCCAACCGGGCACAGGGTTGGATTATGCAGATTCTGCGTGCAGCCGGCCTAACAAGGTAGCTCCATATAAATGGCCATCAAGAGTCAATATCCAACCCTTTATTAGAGTTGTCAAACACTCATCAGCCATAGCAGAGACTCCCATCTGTAGATGGTGCTTTTCCAGAGTCGTCGCCCATATACATGGTTGAAGATATATATATAGGCTCTCACTAGGTAACGGTCCTCTTTGTAAAGATCTAGCTGGGTCTAGCTTGCTACAGTTACTATAATAGTAACTTCCTGTAGAGTGGATTTTCCACAGCAGATAAACTAAGTTATGGAACTCCTACTTTAGGTGACGTCGTGTTCGGGGAGTCTCTTCATACTCCTCTTCACCACCATTCTGCAGTGTCCTCCGGTGAAGTCTGTGCACCCACAGCATGGTTGACATGCTAAACTACAATCGCCTTAACTTACAGTGTTCACAGGCTGGATTCACATGGGCAAATTGGTACAGTTCACAGGTTGGGATAAATCTGAAATAGTGTCTATTCGGACTCCATAACTTGATTGCAAGTACCAGGCAGTAAGACAACCTCATTAAGAGCTCATTCACACAGGCTTATATCCTGTACATGCATTTCACAGGCAGGCTATAATGGATCTGTGTACTATCAGGCTATTTAGATGAGCAATCTTTCACCGAGAACAATGGTCAATCCATTTTTCAATACGTATCTACCGTGTTTCCCCAAAAATAAGACCTACCCTGATCTTTCGGGAGGCTTGAGATATAAGCCCTATCCCATAAATAAGCTCTAGCTAGATTACCTATAAAGAAAAAAAAGCAATACATTACCTGGCAGGCTCGGTCCGGATCCTCCCGCTGCTCTCCTCAGCCACCGACAGAAGATCGCTTCCTGGTTACAGGATTTATAAGTCCTGCCTCCAGGAAGCGATGGCTCTGATTAGCTGAGCAGTGCTCAAGAACCAATCAATGCAGTGCTCAATGAACCAATGCAATGGCTGTGATTGGTTTGTCAAGCGTTGCATTAATTGGTTGAGCAGCGGTAGAAAAACCAGTCGCATTGCAGAGGTGGGATTTATGAATTGGATGAGCTGCGGCATTGATTGGTGCTCAATGAAACAATTAAAGCCATTGCATTGGTTCCTCAAGCCAATCAGAGCAATCATTTCCTGGAGGTGGCATTTATAAATCCTGTACCTGGAAGCAATCTACTGTCGGTGGCTGAGGACTGAAGCAAGTGCACTGGTGCTCCAGAGAGGACCAGGACCGAGCCTGCTATGTAAGTATAAGAAGACATCCTCCGAAAATAAGGCCTAGTGTCTCTTTGGGGGCAAAAAGTAATATAAGACAGGTCTTATTTTCAAGGAAACACTGTATATGCTGGATTAGTTTTACTATTCGCACAAAAATGTAAGCAATATAAAAAATTTAAGGTCCAACTTGCACCATATGATGAAATAATATACAAATTGGAGTCTTCATATAAAGTGAGGAGCAATACAGATGCAGTTTATGAGCAATATAGTAAGTTTATTAATGCAAATCTATTTCCCAGGTCAAAAGGAGGGACTACGTAGGTATGTCATTCAATTTAATGGATGAGAGTAGCACATGCTTTGTGTGGGGTCTGACCGGACACCTATGGGTGGGTGTCTGTGTGTTGTTGAATGGGAGTTGTGCCTGAGAATCTCTGAATATGGCCTATGTGTGTATATGGACCGTACTCAAACCAAGAAATGTGGTCAGACAATGTCAACTCAGCTGAGGAGGAACGTATGAAGGATCCAACAAGGTTATTTTAGGCTGAAGTTCTTGTAGATATACAACCATCAGCAGTTAACGATGCTTCGACAAACCCAAACAGAAGACGACGCAACATGAGGTAAAGTTAAACTACAGCACAGCGAAGCACAGGAAGAAGGAAGGGGCTGCTGCCATCCGAGCCCACTACAGAGAGATGACAAGAAGAGACTTGGCAACGAAAGCAAACAGATAACAAAACAGCAGTATCACAGTATCAAGAGAAACCTCATAGATATGATACCTTTTAATGGCTAACACAAATACATGATGTTAATGAGAGCTTCCGAACCAATGCAGGGTTCTTCTTCAGGCTTAAATGGAATAGATCCGAGGAGGCATGAATATTTATACATACTTATGACAAGGCACAGACATGGATGTGATTGGATTGCACGTAAAAGGAATGCTGCAATAGAAACACAAACATTTTTAACTAGACACTGATAAGAGAGTGAAAGTTTATGGTCCCTGAATTACTGTTGGGGGAAGTGGGGGTGGTATGGGGTGACCTGACCAGGCCAGGCCAGGCCAGAAGTGTTATTTGTGTTATACAATTCTCATGCCTCCCATTCACACATAAATCCTCATGAATGATTTAACCCTCTATTAAACGTGTCAAAAATTGTTATAAATTTATATTACCAAATTCTTCTATGGTTTTGTGACTTGAAACTACCCTTTGATATCAAACTCTCATATCGCCTATGTCATGTCCATGACCAGAGAAGTGCTCGGCCACAGGTAATTCTGTCTTTCTCTGTTTAATTGTATGGCGATGAGATCGCATTCTCCATCTAAGATTTTGTCCTGTTTCTCCAACATACAGCCCTCCAACAGGACATTTACTGCACAGGATCAGGTATACAACATCAGACGTGGAACATGTGAATGTCCCCGGGATCTTATAGTCCACACAGCAGGACTACCAGGATGTTACAGTGAGCTTTTACACCTACTCAGGGTTCTTCTTCAGGCTTAATTAAATTGATCTGAAGACGCATATATACACACATGAAAAGGCACAGATATGGCGTGATTAATTTGCACTAAAAACAATACCAGAACAGGATGAGCAGAGAAGTAAATACTTACTTAGTCCACTGATAAGGGATGTGAAAGTTTTTATGGTCCTGAAATCGGTGTTAGAGGTCACCAGGCCTGTGTGTTATCTGTGCTATAGATTTCTCATAATCAGCGGTCACGCATGAACCCTCTTAAAAAATTTAGGCCTGTGTTTAAACTGTCAAAGATGGTTATAAACTCGTACTGACAGAGATTTGAAGTTGCCTTCACAATACTCAAGTAATTTTTTTAACCCTTTAGCGACCAGCCATGTGTGTTTTTACAGTGGTCAACAACAGGGACCAGAGGCTAGGCCTCAGTAAAAGCACAACGGCCTAGTCTAAGACCAGCACAGAAGTCCTATGTTGTCAAGAGCTGAGGCTATGCTATCTACAGACCAGGAGTGACGAGAGCGCTGTACACAACTGTCAAACCTCTAGCATGCCATGATCAATAGTGATTGCGGCATGTAAGCAGGTGTTAGGGGGCTGATCCATCGGCACCGTGGAATGTGACTGTGGGGTGCCGATGGATGTCCATCGTAGCTGGAGACCTGATTAAGGCCTCTTGATCTATCTGGCATAGCAGCTTATCGGACCCTGCCTCCGGCAGAGTCTGAGTGCTAAGCTGTCAAAAGTAGACTACACTGCACTACATAGGTAAATGAAGGATCACATCTTGAAATCCCTTTGAGAGACAAAAAATATGTAAAAGAAAAAATATATATATATGGTATATTTTTATTTGAGGGGAAAATCTCTTTTTCCTTATAGAACCCCTTTATTATAGAGAAAATAAACAAATGTTATATATCGCCAAATTTGTAATGACCCATGGAGGAATATTTCAGAAGACTAAGACTGAAAGAGTTCTTTCATGACAAAGAGGACACAGGACTTTCAAGCACACAAACATAAAACTTGGGGCCAAAAAGAAGTCTGATTGGACACCCCCTCCTGTCCGCAACCCCACTTTAGAAATATGGTGCAATCTACTATACCGGACAAGCATGGAAGAGAAACATTTAATATCAATATGCAGGAAAGAAGGGCCATCTATGCACCTAAGAGCAACAAGGAGATCACCATTAAGCCCGCAGATAAGGGTGGTGCTATAGTCCTTATGAATACATCAGAGTACAAGAAATAAGCAGACAGACAGCTAACAGACACCAGATACTTCCCCCACATGGACCAAGACCCGACTCAAAAATATGTGAGGAAATTGAAAAGGGTCATCAGAACCCTGTCTATGGGCTCCACAAAACTTCTGGACTTGATACCGGAGAACCCCAGGGTTGGAACATTCTAAATGCTTCCAAAACTACACAAAGTTGGCAACCCAGGAAGGCCGATTATCTCAGGTGTGGGAACCCTCACTGAAGAAATCTCAGGATGGGTGGAAGGTGTCCTCAAACCACTGGTGAGAAACACAACCAGCTACTTGCAAAACACCACGGACCTACTGAACAAACTATCAACCATATGTTCCCTCCCCGATGGCACCATCCTGGCCACCATGGACATGGAATCCTTGTATTCCAACATCCCACATGAAGATGGACTGACTGCTTGCCAGGTGCACCCTGAGACCAATGGGGTTCTCCTCTGGCAAAGAGATATTCCTGCAACTCACTGGGACAACCACGGGCAGGAAAATGGCAGCACAATATGCCAACCATTTCATGGCAAAACTGGAGAGTGACTTTCTGGCCTCCTGCTCCAGCAAACCATTGGCCTACTTCCGCTACATTGATGACATCATAATCATCTGGACGAACACCGAACAAGAACTAATAAAATTCCAGGAGAGATTCAATGCATTACACTCCACCATAAACCTGACATTAAGCTCGTATACCGAAATCAACTTTTTGAACACCATGAAAATTTTAAATAACTCAATACAGGATTTATGGGTGAATGGGAGGTATGAGACATCTATAGCACAGATCAGACTGCTGGCCTGGTGACCGCTCCCCCCAACAGTAATTCAGGGACCATAAAACTTTAACTCCCTTATCAGTGCCTAGTTAAAAATGTTTATGTCTCTGTTGCAGTATTCCTTTTAAGTGCAAACCAATCACATCCATATCTGTGCCTTGTCATATGTATAAATATTCATGTCTCTTCGGATCTATTCCATTTTTGCCTGACGAAGAGCCCAAGAGGTCCGAAATCTCGCATATCATATATTTTTGTTAGCCAATAAAAGGTATCATATCTACAAGATTACTTGGTTTCTCTAGCTGGGAACAAAACACATTTTGCTCTACTGGCTAACACGGTACCAGATCTTTGTTTTTATTATAGAAAAATGTCTGTTATTCTGGAAGGTGTAAAAGAAAATAAACAAGCCAGAAATGCTATTTTTCTTTCATCCGCCTCCCAAAAAAGCAATCAAAAGTCACAGGTACAGCAAAATGCTACTAATGGAAGCTACGGCTTGTTTCACAAGAAGGCCTCCCACAACTTATTTGGCAAAAGAAAAATGTTGTGGATCATGGAAAGCGGCAAAGCAAATACAATTTTTATTTATAAAAATGATTTTTGTTGTGCCAAAGTAATAAAAAAATAAATAGAAATTTGGTATTGCTATAATCACATTGACCCAAAGAATAAAGTTAACATTATTACCGTACAATAAGCTCGGTGGGGAAAAAAGCCAAACTTGCTATTTCGCTATTTTTCGTTCATCGGGCTTGCAAAACAAAAAAAACAATATAAAGAGGAACAAAAATTCACATTTAACCCAAAATGGCACCAATGGAAATGACAACTTATCCTGCATCAGATCAATACCTCACATAGCTCCATTGGAGGAAAAATAAAAATGTTATGGGTCTTGGAATGTAGCAATGCCTGGTTGTTAAGGTGCAAAATACGCCAGTTAAATGGTTTGAATAGAAAAATTGTTTAACCCAATCCAATAGAGAAATATATTTACAGGGGTTACCCAGGACTCTCACTATTGATGATCTGTCCTCAGGCCAGGTCATCAATAATTGATCGGTGGGCGGTTGCAGCTTGGAATCGCCACAGTGGATAAGGGATAATTTTGTATATTGGGAGAACCCCTAAGTATATGCACTACTGAAAGAAAATGAAAGAAACTCTTAAGCATCACCCCCAAGTCACTTTAATTTCAGAGATATCAATCTGCCCACTTAGGAAGACTGAATCAAATTCACCTGCTTTGGTGCAAGTTGACAACAGGTGCACTGGAGAGGCAATAGCAAGGCAACCCCCAAAAAGGAAACGGTTTTGTAAGTGGTGACCACACACACAATTGCTCTCTTCTTATCCTTCTTTCCTGATCCTTCTCTAGTTTTAGCATTTTGCTAGTGTCCTTATCACTACTGGTACATGAGATGCTACCTGCCACCTAATCAGGTTGCACAGGTAGTCTTGGTCCTACCGGATGGAACATCCATATATGCCATTGCAAGAAGGTTTGCAGTGTCTCCCAGCCCAGTCTCAAGAGTGTGGAAGAGATACGAGGACAGAGCTGTAGAAAGGCATGAACCAGCATCAGGACTGGTATCTGCTCATTTGTACACTAAGAAACAGGAGGAACACATCCACCCACTGGCGTAACTATAGGGGATGTAGTTCCACTCAAGCCCAGAAACCTTAAGGGGGCCCATAAGGCCTCTCTTATTCATATAGAGAGCTCAGTACTATGAATAAAGCATTATAGTTGGGGGCCCTGTTGCAGGTTTTGCATTGGGGCCCAGGAGCTTCAAGTTACGCCTTTGCGTTAAGGAGTTAAGAGAAGTTGGGGGCCCCAAGATAAATTTCTGCACCCGGGCTCATGAGCCTTTAGCTATGCCCCTTCATCCACCGTCTCATTAGGACTTTGACCTGACATGGTTGGGAGTGCATACAGAAACATGGGGGGGGTGCCATAAACACTACTGGGTCTAATTATGAGTTACTGTGATTTGGAATCTGCCCCTTATTTGGTTGGTGATTTTGCTTCCCATGGACCATTGATACATCAATTTGTTCTCAATCAGTTAAGCCATTTCTATCTGTATAGATTATCAACTATTATCAATCATTTAGTCATTGAGATTTGATGTGTGATTTAAGTTTTCCCTTAAAGGGGTTGTCCCGCGAAACATACACTTCTGTATGGCCATATTAATGCACTTTGTAATGTACATTGTGCATTAATTATGAGCCATACAGAAGTTATAAGAAATTTTTCACTTACCTGTTCCGTTGCTAGCGTCCTCGTTTCCATGGAGCCGTCTAATTTTCAGCGTCTAATCGCCAAATTA
The DNA here is from genome assembly GCF_035609145.1 of Eleutherodactylus coqui. NCBI lineage: Eukaryota > Metazoa > Chordata > Amphibia > Anura > Eleutherodactylidae > Eleutherodactylus > Eleutherodactylus coqui. The sequence goes on from NC_089844.1 coordinate 86,492,253, forward strand.
GACGCGCTTGCGCAGTCCGGGTCTTCTTCTTTTCTCAATGGGGCTCCGTGTAGCTCCATGTAGCTCCGCCCCGTCACGTGCCGATTCCAGCCAATCAGGAGGCTGGAATCGGCAATGGACCGCACAGAAGCCCTGCGGTCCACCGAGGGAGAAGATCCCGGCGGCCATCTTCAGCAGGTAAGTAAGAAGTCACCGGAGCGCGGGGATACAGGTAAGCGCTGTCCGGTGTTCTTGTTTAACCCCTGCATCGGGGTTGTCTTGCGCAGAACGGGGGGGCTGTTGAAAAAAAAAAAAAACGTTTCGGCGCGGGACAACCCCTTTAAAGCGACCCTCCGGCGCTGGAGAAACAAAGATGGCAGAAATGCTTCTTATAAGCCTTGTGTGGTGTAGAGTTTTAAGGCAGCAGAAATGCAGTCCTAAGCTCTTGCTCACGACCTGAAGGTTGCAAGTTCAATCCCCACATGGCTCAGGTAGCCGCCTCAAGGTTGACTCAGCCTTCCATTCCTGTGTGATAATCATTACGTATAAACATGAGCTATCGCACACTTTTCGTTTGTTGCTCGAAAATCATCACTGGTTGAACTCACTTTTTGTTGCGTCTAAATGCTCAGTATTTCACATAGGAATGTGAAGCGATGAGCAAGAAATGAGCGCTTCTCAGCGACGATCTGCTTGTCTAAACATTCTGCACGAGCGCGAACAACTAGCGGTGACGTCATTCGCCCGTGCGCTCGTTTAAATAAGAATCGTCCCATGCAAAAGGGGCATTAGACACCAACAGCTGATCTGACTGGCTAGCACTGCTCCCATGGGCAACACTGCTTAATCAAAGCAGATGCAGTGTCTTAGACCACAGATGCATACCAATGCCCAATGTGCGCAGACAGAGAAGCTGCTGCGGCCATCTTTGTTCCTCCGGGCCCGGAGAGTCACTATAATTTTTTGGAGCAGTGTAGTAATGAACTCCAAGACAGACTGTGTAGGAAAAAAGATGAAACTAATACACAAATCCAACGTTTAGCACATCAGGGTCAATGTTGTAGTGGTAATGACATTTTTTAGACACTGGGGGCTGCAAGAGACTTTCTGGTTCATATTATTTGAAGCGGACACATGATGTGACAGGTGCTCCCAGGAGCGGCGCTGAAAATACTAGGAGAGCTTTGTGTCATTTAACAGAGTTTACTCTTAGAACTGGAAAATAAAATGAATGTTTATTATGTGGCACAACGAATGTGTGAGTGTAATAAAACCAAGGATAAAAGTGCAAGAAGAAAAGCTCCATATGACATCCCATGACACCATTACAAGAATACAGTTTGCCTCCATATATACGACTGCTCCGTATCACTCTGTGGATGGGCTAGTGAAAAAGAATAGGCAACGGATCCCCAGTTATGTAATACCTTTATTGGTGTTGTCTGGCTTAGAAAACATGTTTCAATAACCTATTGGAGTATTCTAAGTGGGCATGCCTTCCCAATCAGGACCATTGTCTATTATGCTTCTACATAGTGCATCTTTTGCTCTGACGGACCCGGCTTGTCCATTGATTTCAATGGACGCTGTGCAGAGGTGCAGGTCGGACATGAAGCGAGCTATTTGAAACAACTGACACCAGGCACATAAGGAGAGGTAGATAAGGGGTAAAGTCTGCAAGCACCGTGTCATGACCGACTCCTAGGGTGATGTTACATTGTGACTAGAGATGAGCGAGCACCAAAATGCTCGGGTGCTCGTTACTCGGGACGAAATTATCGCGATGCTCGAGGGTTTGTTTCGAGTAACGAACCCCATTGAAGTCAATGGGCGACTCGAGCATTTTTGTATATCGCCGATGCTCGCTAAGATTTCCATTTGTGAAAATCGGGGCAATTCAAGAAAGTGATGGGAACGACACAGCAACGGATAGGGCAGGCGAGGGGCTACATGTTGGGCTGCATCTTAAGTTCCCAGGTCCCACTATTAAGCCACAATAGCGGCAAGAGTGGGCCCCCCCCCCCCTCCCAACAACTTCTACTTCTGAAAAGCCCTCATTAGCAATGCATACCTTAGCTAAGCACCACGCTACCTCCAACAAAGAACAATCACTGCCTGCATGACACTCCGCTGCCACTTCTCCTGGGTTACATGCTGCCCAACCCCCCCCCCCCTGCACGACCCAGTGTCCACAGCGCACACCAAATTGTCCCTGTGCAGCCTTCAGCTGCCCTCATGCCACGCCACCCTCATGTCTATTTATAAGTGCGTCTGCCATGAGGAGGAACCGCAGGCACACACTGCAGAGGGTTGGCAAGGCTAGGCAGCGACCCTCTTTAAAAGGGGTGGGGCAATAGCCCACAATGCTGTACAGAAGCAATGAGAAATATAATCCTGTGCCACTGCCATCAGGAGCTGCACATGTGGGCATAGCAATGGGGAACCTATGTGCCACACACTATTCATTCTGTCAAGGTGTCTGCATGCCCCAGTCAGACCGCGGTTTTTTATAAATAGTCACAGGCAGGTACAACTCCGCAATGGGAATTCCGTGTGCACCCACAGCATGGGTGGCTCCCTGGAACCCACCGGCTGTACATTAATGTATCCCATTGCAGTGCCCATCACAGCTGAGGTAACGTCCGATTAAATGCAGGTGGGCTTCGGCCCACACTGCATGCCCCAGTCAGACTAGGGTTCTTTAGAAGTGGACACATGTAGTTACAACTCCGTGTGGACCGACAGCAGGGGTGGGTGCCAGGAAGCCACCAGCGGTACATAAATATATCCCATTGCATTGCCCATCACAGCTGAGGTAATGTCATGTTTAATGCAAGTGGGCTTCGGCCCACACTGCATGCCCCAGTCAGACTGGGGTTCTTTAGAAGTGGACACATGTAGTTACAACTCCGTGTGGACCCACGGCATGGGTGGCTCCCTGGAACCCACCGGCGGTACATAAATATATCCCATTGCAGTGCCCAACACAGCTGATGTAATGTCAGCTTTTATGCAGGTGGGCAAAAAATTAATTGGATTACACTGTAGGCGAGGGCCCCAAAAAATTGGTGTACCAACAGTACTAATGTACCTCAGAAAAATTGCCCATGCCCAACCAAGAGGGCAGGTGAAACCCATTAATCGCTTTGGTTAATGTGGTTTAAATGGTAACTAGGCCTGGAGGCAGCCCAGTTAAAATAGAAATTGGTTCAGGTGCAAGTTTCAACGCTTTAATGAGCATTGAAACGTATAAAAATTGTTTAGAAAAATTATATGACTGAGCCTTGTGGGCCTAAGAAAAATTGCCCGTTCGGCGTGATTACGTCAGGTTTCAGGAGGAGGAGCAGGAGGAGGAGGATGAATATTATACACAGATTGATGAAGCTAAAAGGTCCACGTTTTTGATGGTGATAGAGAACAATGCTTCCATCCGCGAATGCAGCGTATTGTTTAGGTATCGCTGCTGTCCGCTGGGGGAGAAGAAAAGTGTGGGGAAATCCAGGCTTTGTTCATCTTGATGAGTGTAAGCCTGTCGGCACTGTCGGTTGACAGGCGGGTACGCTTATCTGTGATGATTCCCCCAGCCGCACTAAACACTCTCTCTGACAAGACGCTAGCCGCAGGACAAGCAAGCACCTCCAGGACATACAGCGCAAGTTCAGGCCACGTGTCCAGCTTCGACACCCAGTAGTTGTAGGGGGCAGAGGTGTCACGGAGGACGGTCGTGCGATCGGCTACGTACTCCCTCACCATCCTTTTACAGTGCTCCCGCCGACTCAGCCTTGACTGGGGAGCCGTGACACAGTCTTGCTGGGGAGCCAGAAAGCTGTCAAAGGCCTTAGAGAGTGTTCCCCTGCCTGTGCTGTACATGCTGCCTGATCTCTGCGCCTCCCCTGCTACCTGGCCCTCGGAACTGCGCCTTCGACCACTAGCGCTGTCGGATGGGAATTTTACCATCAGTTTGTCCGCCAGGGTCCTGTGGTATAGCATCACTCTCGAACCCCTTTCCTCTTTGGGTATGAGAGTGGAAAGGTTCTCCTTATACCATGGGTCGAGCAGTGTGTACACCCAGTAATCCGTAGTGGCCAGAATGCGTGTAACGCGAGGGTCACGAGAAAGGCATCCTAACATGAAGTCAGCCATGTGTGCCAGGGTACCTGTACGCAACACATGGCTGTCCTCACTAGGAAGATCACTTTCAGGATCCTCCTCCTCCTCAGGCCATACACGCTGAAAGGATGACAGGCAAGCAGCATGGGTACCCTCAGCAGTGGGCCAAGCTGTCTCTTCCCCCTCCTCCTCATCCTCCTCATGCTCCTCCTCCTCCTCAACGTGCTGAGATATAGACAGGAGGGTACTCTGACTATCCAGCGACATACTGTCTTCCCCTGGCTCTGTTTCCAAGCGCAAAGCGTCTGCCTTTATGCTTTGCAGGGAACTTCTCAAGAGGCATAGCAGAGGAATGGTGATGCTAATGATTGCAGCATCGCCGCTCACCATCTGGGTAGACTCCTCAAAGTTTCCAAGGACCTGGCAGATGTCTGCCAGCCAGGCCCACTCTTCTGTAAAGAATTGAGGAGGCTGACTCCCACTGCGCCGCCCATGTTGGAGTTGGTATTCCACTATAGCTCTACGCTGCTCATAGAGTCTGGCCAACATGTGGAGCGTAGAGTTCCACCATGTGGGCATGTCGCACAGCAGTCGGTGCACTGGCAGATGAAACCGATGTTGCAGGGTGCACAGGGTGGCAGCGTCCGTCTTGAACTTGTGGAAATGTGCGCAAAGCCGGCGCACCTTTCCGAGCAGGTCTGACAAGCGTGGGTAGCTTTTCAGAAAGCGATAAACCACCAAATTAAAGACGTGGGCCAGGTATGGCACGTGCGTGAGGCTGCCGAGCTGCAGAGCCGCCACCAGTTTACGGCCGTTGTCACACACGACCATGCCCGGTTGGAGGCTCAGCGGCGCAAGCCAACGGTCGGTCTGCTCTGTCAGACCCTGCAGCAGTTCGTGGGCTGTGTGCCTCCTATCTCCTAAGCTGAGTAGTTTCAGCACGGCCTGCTGACGCTTGCCCACCGCTGTGCTGCCACGCCGCGCGACACCGACTGCTGGCGACGTCCTGCTGCTGCTGACACATCTAGATTGCGAGACAGAGGTTGAGGAGGAGGAGGAGGGTGCTTTAGTGGAAGAAGCATACACCGCCGAACATACCACCACCGAGCTGGGGCCCGCAATTCTGGGGGTGGGTAGGACGTGAGCGGTCCCAGGCACTGACTCTGTCCCAGCCTCCACTAAATTCACCCAATGTGCCGTCAGAGAGATATAGTGGCCCTGCCCACCTGTGCTTGTCCACGTGTCTGTTGTTAAGTGGACCTTGGCAGTAACCGCGTTGGTGAGGGCGCGTACAATGTTGCGGGAGACGTGGTCGTGCAGGGCTGGGACGGCACATCGGGAAAGGTAGTGGCGACTGGGAACCGAGTAGCGCTGGGCCGCCGCCGCTATCATGTTTTTGAAAGCCTCCATTTCCACAAGCCTATATGGCAGCATCTCCAGGCTGATCAATTTGGCTATGTGCACGTTTAACGCTTGAGCGTGTGGGTGCGTAGCTGCGTACTTGCGCTTGCGCTCCAACACTTGCGCTAGCGACGGCTGGACCGTGCGCTGACAGACATTGGTGGATGGGGCCAAGGACAGCGGAGGTGAGGGTGTGGGTGCAGGCCAGGAGACGGTAGTGCCTGTGCCCTGAGAGGGGGGTTGGATCTCAGTGGCAGGTTGGGGCACAGGGGGAGAGGCAGCGGTGCAAACCGGAGGCGGTGAACTGCCTTCGTCCCACCTTGTGGGGTGCTTGGCCATCATATGTCTGCGCATGCTGGTGGTGGTGGCTCCCCGGCTGATCTTGGTGTGACACAGGTTGCACACCACTGTTCGTTGGTCGTCTGCACTCTCAGTGAAAAACTGCCAGACCTTTGAGCACCTCGGCCTCTGCAGGGTGGCATGGCGCGAGGGGGCGCTTTGGGAAACAGTTGGTGGATCATCGGTCTGGCCCTGCCTCTACCCCTGGCCACCGCACTTGCAACCTGCCCTGCTGCTGCCCTTGCCTCCCCCTCTGAAGACCTGTCCTCAGTAGGCGTAGCAAACCAGGTGGGGTCAGTCACCTCATCGTCCTGCTGCTCTTCCTCCGAATCCTCTGTGCGCTCCTCCCTCGGACTTACTCCAATTACTACTACCTGAGTGATAGACAACTGTGTCTCATCGTCATCGTCCTCCTCACCCACTGAAAGGTCTTGAGACAGTTGCCGGAAGTCCCCAGCCTCATCCCCCGGACCCCGGGAACTTTCAAAAGGTTGGGCATCGGTCACGACAAACTCCTCCGGTGCGAGAGGAACCATTGCTGGCCATTCTGGGCAGGGGCCTGGGAACAGTTCCTGGGAGTCTGCCTGCTCCTCAGAATGTGTCATTGTAATGGAGTGAGGAGGCTGGGAGGAAGGAGGAGCAGCAGCCAGAGGATTCAGAGTTGCAGCAGTGGACGGCGCAGAACTCTGGGTGGACGATAGATTGCTGGATGCACTTTCTGCCATCCACGACAGGACCTGCTCACACTGCTCATTTTCTAATAAAGGTCTACCGCGTGGACCCATTAATTGTGAGATGAATGTAGGGACGCCAGAAACGTGCCTCTCTCCTAATCCCGCAGCAGTCGGCTGCGATATACCTGGATCAGGAGCTCGGCCTGTGCCCACACCCTGACTTGGGCCTCCGCGTCCTCGCCCGCGTCCACGTCCTCTAGGCCTACCCCTACCCCTCAGCATGGTGTATTACCAGTAGTGCAGAAACAGAACGCTGTAATTAAATGTGCCGCTTATTGGCCTGTGGTTGGAGGCTGACTTCGCTTACGGAACGCACAGCAGAGCCAGGAAATAATTTTGCGCAAGCCTGCTGTAACACTTAGCTGGCTGCGTATGAATTAGGAGGACAACTACACCCAGCACAGACCCAGTACACTGAGGACAGTCACAGGCAGCCCAAATAGATTTTTTTTCCCAAATGTTTTTGGAAAGGCCCACTGCCTATATTCAATAAATATATGTCTTCTGTCCCTGCCTCACCACTACTGGCCCTGGAGTATGTAAAATAACTGCAGACTGTTGCACTGTGGACTGGAATACAGCGGTGATGTAACAGCCAACACAGAGCCAGGATATAATTTGCGCAAGCCTGCTGTAACACTTAGCTGGCTGCGTATGAATTAGGAGGACAACTACACCCAGCACAGACCCAGTACACTGAGGACAGTCACAGGCAGCCCAAATAGATTTTTTTTCCCAAATGTTTTTGGAAAGGCCCACTGCCTATATTCAATAAATATATGTCTTCTGTCCCTGCCTCACTGCTACTGGCCCTGGAGTATGTAAAATAACTGCAGACTGTTGCACTGTGGACAGGAATACAGCGGTGATGTAACAGCCAACACAGAGCCAGGAAATAATTTTGCGCAAGCCTGCTGTAACACTTAGCTGGCTGCGTATGAATTAGGAGGACAACTACACCCAGCACAGACCCAGTACACTGAGGACAGTCACAGGCAGCCCAAATAGATTTTTTTTCCCAAATGTTTTTGGAAAGGCCCACTGCCTATATTAAAAAAAATATATGTCTTCTGTCCCTACCTCACCACCACTACTGGCCCTGGAGTATGTATAATTACTGCAGGGCGCAATGCTCTGCACAGCCGATATCCAAAAAAAAAAAAAAAGTGCAACACTGCAAAAAGCAGCCTCCACACTACTGCACACGGTTAGATGTGGCCCTAAGAAGGATCGTTGGGGTTCTTGAAGCCTAAAATAACTCCTAACACTCTCCCTATAGCAACTCCAGCAAGACAGCACTTTCCCTGAACTATGTCAGAATGCATCTGTGGCGAGCCGCGGGAGGGGCCGATTTATATACTCGGGTGACACCTGATCTCGCCAGCCACTCACTGCAGGGGGGTGGTATAGGGCTTGAACGTCGCAGGGGGGAGTTGTAATGCCTTCCCTGTCTTTCTATTGGCCAGAAAAGCGCGCTAACGTCTCAGAGATGAAAGTGAAAGTAACTCGAACATCGCGTGGTACTCGTCACGAGTAACGAGCATCTCGAACACGCTAATACTCGAACGAGTATCAAGCTCGGACGAGTACGTTCGCTCATCTCTAATTGTGACGTTTTCATGGGGTGGCTTGCCATTGCCTTCTCCAGTCACCTTTTACCCAACATCAGCTTGACAAAGACCTTCTATGTAATGGTCGAAACGTCGCTTTGTATGTAATGATTTGATGTTCCTATGGAAGCATAAAAAACTTCTTTTTTGCACCTGAAAATTTGGACTCTGCTGCCTGCTTTCTCTTTTACTGGATTTAATCTTTTGGGACCAGGATTCAGTCCCAGTGCAGGCGTTCACCTCTGTTCCTGTGGGAAGGAGCCCCCCCCCCCTTATGGGATATGGTGAGTGCTGCTGAGTACTACTTTTCTACTATCTTTTACCCCCCCCCCCCCAGCAGGCTGGGTACTCATTTTACCATCAGAAGGCTACCTGAACCATGCAGGGATTGAACCCACAACCTTAGGATTGCATTCCTTAACACTCTGTGCCACACCTCTAACTCACTGTCAGACCCCTATAATGTGATTGAGAGGTGTCAGTAGTTGCTATGGTAACCCTGGGCCTAGTAAAGGCTGTCAGGGCTGCCATGTATTTAATTCTACTAAACCCTACCTGTGGCAAGGCTTAATAGGTGAATGTTAAAAAAATGCAGTACTGAAGTATTGCATTATATTGTAGAAGCGATTAAATGATTGCAAGTTTAAGGCTGGGATCTCATGGGACGGTAATCATGCGGAAATCTCGTGGCTTGGCCACAGCAAAAAAACGTGAGATTTCTGTGGGAGAACCGCAGCTTCAAAACCCGTGGCATTTCGCTACAGCTCTTGAAATGGTTCGGCCACTGGCATTCCGCTGCAGCTTTCTCTCCCTATAGAGTGGACTGAGGCTGCAGCAGAAAAACAAAAGAATTGACATGCCGCAGAATTGAATTCCGCGCCGCATGACCATTTCCACCCTGCTTTGCCGCAACGGATTGGCCACCCTGTGTGGACGAGATTTTTGTTAGGAGCCGCGTAAGTGGAATTGCCACAGAGGAATCCAGTGGCAATTCCGTCCCGTGTGAACCCAGCCTTAGTCTTCTATGGTAAAAAAAAAAGTAAAATAAAGTATTTTAAACTGAGTATCGCATTATTTATCCCACATGCTGCATGACGTAACAAAAACCACAAAATAACATAATACTAGAATTGCGGTTTTTGGTCACCCGGTCTCCTAATACAACTTTTTGATCACTTTTTATCCAATGTGTAAGTAAGTACCCAAAAATGGTGGCAATAAAAACTACAGCTTACCTCACAAAAAACTTCACACATCCCATCGATGGAAAAGCAAAAAAATAAATAAATTGCTCAGCAATCTTTCTTTTTTTAAAAAAAAAGGACTTTAATTCTTTTAAAAGTAGAACATAGAAAAAAATGGCTGGTAGATAAGGGCACTAATAAAAAAACAAATAGAAAGCACCTCATGTGTGGGACCAGTATAAAAGGTTTGTAAGTTACCAGGCTCAAAACTGCTTCCCTGTGGTTAACATTAGTGCAGCATGAAAAGATCCAATAGAAGCTTGGTCTGACAAAGCCGGACACCATTACTAAGCAGGAGCCACAAAGGCAGACACAATTACTAAGTGGAGGGGCCATAGAGGCAGTACTATTACTATGGGGGAACTGGGAGAACATTATAATGGCAAGAGCGTGTAGAGCGTGGTTCAAAAAGTCTTCATGATGGCTTGGACTCGGATAGAGAAAAGAAAGAAAAGTGGACTTCACCAGAGACACCATCAGAGGAGAGATCACCTGGAATCACTGGAGGTAACTGCACTGTAATCACTATCGCTATGTAGAGCTAGTATTGGACTATTATGGCGACTACAATATGTAGAGGTCTACTACAGCTGAGTCACTGTATCTAATCCTCCCATGTTATAAATGTTTTGTTGTAGAACAAATCGGAATAATCTGTATAACTGAAGCTTCTGAAAGATGTGACCTGGCAGCAGCCTCCGATGTGATGTCTAGACAAGGCGATGAAGACCACAGTTACCAGAGCTGCTGCCTACAGACAGTGATTTCCCAACCACAGAAGTTGGAGCATTCTCTGTTGCCTCCTACAGAGTCTTGCATCCAAACTGCTCGGCATTCCCGTACAGTATTCCGTAATGTAGCTTTCATTACAAGGAGACCTGAAGACATGTAAGGCATACAATAAGGAGCGGACACCAACATTATTGTGAATGGCGTCCTGTGTGTCTTACTGCTGTTATGTTATGTAATACAAGTTCCGTGCAGTGAATGAAGATATTTGATATTAAGACCCTCTGTTGAAATTCGACCATGAGACTTTGTCCTACCTATGAGTCCAATATTTCAGTAAGACTTCCTCCCTGATGAACCCTCTGGGAACTCCTGGGACCAATTTTTGAAGAAAATTCATCCTGATTTTCTAGTTTCTAAAGTTTCTTTTTTTATTCAAGAAGTGTGTATAGATATATGAAGGGTTAAAGATGATACACAACTGACAGCCATCGTTCAGTAGGGTAGCTCTTTTTAGGGCGATGTCTCTACTGTTTAGGGCCCACTCACTCGCATGCGTAAAATGCTACGTGTGTTATGCAGCGTTTTACCGCTGTGTGAGCCAGCTATTGCTGCATATGTGTGGCATTTATTACACACCCATAGAAAACAATGATCTCTATTATGCATAATACTCAATAAAACAGAACATGCTGTGTTCTTTTTTTACGCGTGTATTATACGCAATGAAAAGCCGCTAGTGTTAGCGGGACATGCAAAAAACAATATATTTGAATTGCCGCAATGTACCACATATTAAGGCCCATTTACATGGGACGAATGTCAGGCAAACTCTGCCTGACATTCGTCCCCACACATACTTGCTCCCGTGCTATTGCACGGGAGCTAGTATTGCTGGCTCGCTCACAGAGCGGCCAGCAGGGGGGGTGAGAGGCTACAGGAGATTTCTCTCCTCCCTCTCCCCCGCCCCTCTTCATTGACTTAACATAGCAGCTGTTCAATATTGAACAGCTACTATTTACACTGAACCAACATCGTTCAGTTCATCGTCCATTGTTTATGCAGTGATACCACAACTTTGTAGAGCTACAAAGTCGCGCAACTTTGTAGCACCACATGCGAGAATTTTCGGGGGGGGGGGGGGCTTGAAATATAAGCCCTACCCTGAAAATAAACCGTAGCTGAAGAAAAAAAAAAGTATACATCACCTAGAGGCATTGTCCAGGGCACCGCTGCAACTTCCTTCCGCTCCCTGTCACTGTTCTTCATTTCTTCTGGCCGAGGATTGCATAACCCCTGCCTTCTGGAAGCACTGGCTACGATTGGCTGACGCTTAGCCAATCAGAGCCAGCACTCGATGAATGGCTGTGATTGGTTCATCGAGCGTTAACTGTGATTGGCTAAGCATCAGCCAATGACAGCCAGCGCTTCCAGGAGCCAGGGCGTTTTCAATCCCCAGCCAGAAGAGATGAAGAACAGTATCGGGGATCGGGAGGAAGCTGCAGCAGCTTTTTTTGTTTTTTTTCCTGCAGTTAGCGCTTAGGTTATAGCTTTGACAGTAGGCTTGCAGCTGTTTCTGAGGGGCACATTAAAGGGGTTGTCCCGCGCCGAAACTTTTTTTTTTTTTTTTTCAATAGCCCCCCCGTTCGGCGCGAGACAAACCCGATGCAGGGGTTTAAAAAAAAAAAAGGATAGTACTTACCCGAATCCCCGCGCTCCGGTGACTTCTTACTTACCTTGCGAAGATGGCCGCCGGGATCTTCACCCACGGTGGACCGCAGGTCTTCTCCCATGGTGCACCGTGGGCTCTGTGCGTTCCATTGCCGATTCCAGCCTCCTGATTGGCTGGAATCGGCACACGTGACGGGGCGGAGCTACGAGGAGCCGCTCTCCGGCACGAGCGGCCCCATTCAGAAGGGAGAAGACCGGACTGCGCAAGCGCATCTAATCGGGCGATTAAACGCTGAAATTAGACGGCTCCATGGAGACGAGGATGCTAGCAACGAAACAGGTAAGTGAATAACTTCTGTATGGCTCATAATTAATGCACGATGTACATTACAAAGTGCATTAATATGGCCATACAGAAGTGCTGAACCCCACTTGCTTTCGCGGGACAACCCCTTTAAGACTGGCTGTTTTTAAAGATAAATAAAGGAGAATCAGGTAATTCCCTTATTGTAACATTTTTTGCCTAGAAGTGTTTTACTTCTCCTCAAACTAAATTATAGGTACATTAACTTCCTCTATTGTAATTATGGGAAGTGTTCTCTGGAATTGCCTGTTCTTTCAGTATTAAGTGGCTCACAATCAGAAATATTGGATATCCTGCTTGAAGTGCCTTTTCAACAACCGGAGTCCAGCCCTTTCAGCTGTGCTGCTGGTTTATACTGAATACATGCTATTATGCTACTCACAGCGGATCGCCTATTTTAGTTCCCTGCTGTTTCATCTACACTGTACTGCTGCCTATTTGACTACTGATCTTACTGTCATCAACAACTGATTGCTGTTATTGCATTATTATTGATAAGTTGGGTTTTAAATCTAATTAATAAATCGTGTTGTTCTGGAAACAATCACTAGACTGAAGTAACAGTGGCCACTTTATCCCCTATAGGCTTTGTTCGGCTTTTCCCCAGTGGCCAAATACTCGTTATTGGCTATAACTGACCGACAAAGCATTATAATATATATATATAGCGAAAGGGATTGGAGTTGTAAGCACATGACTGCTGGTTTAGAACCTGTGATGGCGTCACTGTTATTGCGCCTCTCGGGTGTTTGATAGATAGACAGCTCTGCTATATGCACATCACACATACATGCAGCTCTTTTACACGCACATCACACATGCAGCTCTGCTACACGCATGTCACACACACACGCAGCTCTGCCACATGTGCATGTTACACACACAACTTTACTACATGCAAGTCACGCACACAGCTCTGCTACATGTGCGCGTCACGCACACAGCTCTGCTACATGCGCGCGTCACGCACACAGCTCTGCTACATGCGCGCGTCACACAGACAGCTCTGCTACATGCGCGCGTCACACACAGCTCTGCTACATGCGCGCGTCAGCAACACAGCGCTGCTACATGCGCGCGTCACACACAGCTCTGCTACATGCGCGCGTCACGCACACAGCTCTGCTACATGCGCGCGTCACGCACACAGCTCTGCTACATGCTCGCGTCACGCACACAGCTCTGCTACATGCGCGCGTCACACACAGAGCTCTGCTACATGTGCGCGTCACACACAGAGCTCTGCTACATGTGCGCGTCACACACAGAGCTCTGCTACATGTGCGCGTCACACACAGAGCTCTGCTACATGTGCGCGTCACACACAGAGCTCTGCTACATGCGCGCGTCACACACAGAGCTCTGCTACATGCGCGCGTCACACACAGAGCTCTGTTACATGCGCGCGTCACACACAGCTCTGCTACATGCGCGCGTCACACACAGCTCTGCTACATGCGCGCGTCACACACAGCTCTGCTACATGCGCGCGTCACACAGAGCTCTGCTACATGCGCGCGTCACACACAGAGCTGTGCTACATGCGCGCGTCACACACAGAGCTCTGCTACATGCGTGCGTCACACACAGAGCTCTGCTACATGCGCGCGTCACACACAGAGCTCTGCTACATGCGCGCGTCACACACAGAGCTCTGCTACATGCGCGCGTCACACACAGAGCTCTGCTACATGCGCGCGTCACACACAGAGCTCTGCTACATGCGCGCGTCACACACAGAGCTCTATTACATCTGCGTGTCTTAAACACCACACACAGCTCTGTTACATGCATGCGTCACACACAGCTCTGCTACATGCACGCGTCACACACAGCCCTGCTACATGTACGCGTCACACACAGCCCTGCTACATGCATGTCACACACATACAACTCTGCTACATACATACTTCATCCCATACAACAGGGATCACAACCGACACAGCAGAGTTCTGCACACACTGATCACCTCCTTGCCATGTGACTCTGGACTCCTCCCACACAGATGACTGATCACATGCTCCTACATCTGTCACATGCACGGCTCTGCTGCTCCATCTATTATATGCAGAGCTCTGCAAAATGACCTGTGATGATGTCACCATCATGTGATCATCAGGGGTGGAGGTATAGAGCCCAGGTGTCTGATCACATGATGGTGACATCACAGTCAGGCTGTCAGACTCTGCGTGTTTTATTATGCTGTAGGACCTGCGATGGCGTCACCACCATGTGATCAGGGTGGCGGAGCATGTAACTGACACAGCACACACGAACGGACAGACAAGTGGTTGTTAGCACTTTGATCATTGGAGTCACAGTCGTCCGCTGATTAGATGTTGGTGAAATGCCACCAATGTAGATACAATCGCTTTATCACTAAAGTAAATAAAGCCCCATACAAAGAACAGCTGTCAATACAAAAACAGCTAAAAGGTATCAGTAAGGCCCGTTTCACATCTGCGTTGGCAGCTTTGGTCGAAGGTTCTGCCACAGATCCAGCTCAAAATACCAGAAGAAAAAGCACTGCATGCAGCACTTTATCTTCTGTCAACAAGCGAGGCAGCTGAGCGAAAACCAAATGGACCCCATTGTAGTCAATTGGGTCCATTCGGCGCCGTTTGGTTCTGTCCTGAAACTGAGCCATTCAGCCACAGGGATTCCCCTTTCCTGCTTCCTGAATAGAGCAGCGAAGAAAGCGGAACCCCGAGCGCAGGCGTGACATCACCCCAACCTGAATCAATAAGAGGGAATCCTTGCAATCTATAGGACCCACATCATCTCCTTAGTAAGTAGGCTGGATGGCTATGTGGGTTAGCTGTGGTGGTAACCTCAATGCTTACACTAGAGGGCATGTTTATTTAAGTAATAACTCATTTGTGCCTCTGCTTTGCCTGACTCATAGCTGCAGTACAGACATTAGTACCAAAAAGCACCTAGTCATCTCCATCAGATTGATACAGGGTTATATAACCTCGTCGGGCCGTTTAGAATTCTCTGACTCAATAAAAGCAGCTTTCTGTGCAAAAAGTGAATGACACGTGCACATTCTACTCTTTATTCACCGGGTGATGCAATTACTGTAACACAGTACAATGTATGTCAGCTTAAGGTTTTTAGGAAAGGTTACACTTCAGGGTTGCCAACTATCCAGAAATTCCAGGATAGTCCGTAAAAAAAAAAAAGAACGCATCTTTGAAGTGTCCGTGAAAAATTTTAGATGGGTCTTTGATTTTTTTTTTCCTGAGGCTGGTGGTTCCTAAGCAGATTATAACTGTCGTGATCATCATTATATATATATATATATATATATATATATATATATATATATATATTTTCCTACCCTGATATGGTGCAGTTTGTTACCAAAACAACTCTGCCCTCATGTGTTTACATTATGCAACTACACACTATGACTCACTCTAACTCATCATCACCATAGCATCTACAGTAAACTTCATGCCTCACATCATCTACATCCACACAAGCTTCCTCTCTCAATCCAACACACAAGCCTACATCATAAAATGTACTTTTTCATCAATCATCTGATGAGGTTCCACAACACCGATATCACAAAGTGACACAATCTTGTTTTAACAAATTCCAAACTTAAGTCCCGTGAATTCATGGTACGTCCTTGAAAATATAAAAGCGAAGAGGAGCACCAAGCAGTACGAGCAGCGAGAACGAGACAACAAAGGGACCTCCATGTTGGTTTGCACTGAGTATTCCCTGTATTCGAAATAGCCAACAACTTTGCATTATGACTATATCTCTTCACACGAACGAGAAAATCGCGCAAGATGTGTGTTGCATGCCGCACAAATCTTGCACGAATATGAACCCCATTCTTATGAATAGGGCCATACCGTACACATGCTGGATGTACGCAGTGCAATGTGAGGTCTCCCATTGAGTCCTCCACGACAGGGGATAGCTTTTTCCCCAAAGTGATGCAGGGCGGTTTTGACATGTTGGCGAGCGTAATATCACGCCATGATTTACGAACCGATATTGCGCTCACCCGTGTGAAGTTTGCCTGATTCCACTGCGTAATTCTCCCGAGCATACAGATATATACATTTCAGTCCCTGTCCAGGGACGCGCCTTATAATAGGAAGTTTATATCAGTATCTGTCCTATAGAAACACATGACTTATCCTTATCATTCAGTAGGGTTTCCCGATGTGTCAGTAAAAAATCTGTGATTTTTGGATAACTTGTTCAGGAAAATCAAAACTTCAGGTTGGCAACGCTAATGTAATTCCAACTACTTTCAAATAAATTGCAAGTCATAGCTAGGAGTCCCTTCACCCTGGGAAAAATATATAGCTTTCTGTCAGCTCCTGTTCTGTATCAGGCTGAGCTCACGCTTCACATTCACAGGTTGCATCCAGGTTTCTGTCAGGCCTTCTGGTATTCAGCAATATTCTTGCTATTGAAAATCCCAAAGCCTTATTAAAGTCAATGGGATCCCACCAGGATCGGCCTGTATCATTTGTAAGCTCTGCAAATTGTGCCAAATTTATGAAAATGATCCATGTGACCTGATGCTTTTGGTGCGGCCTTCAAGACAAGGAGCATCTCCACCGGAAAGAATAGTCTTGGCATGCTGAAATTTAATATGCCTGCTCCTTAGATACTGACAGTTGTAAGTTCATGAGATTGTCAATCCATCCCACCAAAATCGGCAGGTTTAATTGACTTTTATCTCAAGTGTATGGTCATCTCTAATTATTATATTGCATTCTACACATGTATCTATCATTTCACTGAATGGTTTGAAATCAGGAAAGCTGTCCAACAAGGCTGCATTCTATCCCCAGCCCTGTTCAACTTGTATGCCGAAATGATCATAAGGCGATGCAATCTGGATGAATCCCCAATTGGAGTGAAAATTGGTTGAAGAAACATAAACAATCTTCGATATGCTGACGACACAACTCTACTTGTTGAAAATGAAAAGGACCTTAAATACCTAATTCAAAGAGTCAAAGAAGAAAGCAAACACATGGGACTGTATCTCAATATGAAGAAAACAAAGCTTCTGACAACAGCAAGCAATGTTGTACCATGCATAACAATCGACACTGAAGTCCAAGATTTCACTTTCCTTGGATCTAAGATTGACCACAGCAGCAAATCGGGGCCTGAAATCAAACAAAGACGCAGCCTTAGGGTGGCTACCCACTAGCGATATTTTCTATTGTGCTGCGAAAGCAAGTGCCTCACAGCTCAGAGAAAACTCTGCAATATCGCACACAGTTTTCAATGGGGCCAGCGACAGCTGTGGCAGAAGTCCGTGATGCTGTCCCATTGCTTTCAATGGGGTCGGCACTGCTGCAGCCCCATTGAAAGCAGTGGGTTGCAAGCAACCCCCGCAGCTATGATTTTTGGGGAAGGGCTTGAAATTTAGGCCCTTCCGTGCTAATTAGCCCTAGCTGTAAAAAAAAAAGTTTAAAAACAAAAGTATACTCACCTAGAAGAGCTGTCTGGCCCTTCTCTCCGGCATGGCAGTCTTCTGTCTTCTGGAGGCCAGGGATTGAAAAATCCCTGCCCCCAGAAAGCACTGGTGTCATTGGTTGAGCACTCAGCCAATCACAGTCAGTGCTCAGCCATTGAATGACAGCTGAGCACCACCTGTAATTGGCTGAGCGCTGTGACCAATCACAGGTAGCGCTCAGCTGTCACTCAATGGCTGAGCGCTCAGGCAATGACACCAGCGCTATCTGGGGGCGGGGATTTTTCAATCCCCGGCCTCCAGATGGCTGAAGAAGACTGCCATGCCAGAGAGAAGAGCCGGGTGGCTTTTCTTGGTGAGTATAATTTTTTTTTTTTTCCTTTTTTTTTTTACAGCTAGTGCTGATTTTCAGGGAGGGGCTTATATTTCAAGCCCTTCCCCAAAAATCATTGCTGCGGGGGTTGCCTGCAACCCACTGCTTTCAATGGGGCCACAGCAGTGCCGACTCCATTGAAAGCTGTCACAAGAAAAAATATCGCTAGTGGGTAGCCACCCATAGTGCAATGCAAGGAATGGTGAACTTATGGAAGAGCAAAGACATCACCATTACAACAAAGATCCAAATAATCAATGCAATCATTTTCCCAATAACTACATATGCATGCGAAAACTGGACACTCAAGAAAGTAGACAGAAGAAGGATAGAGGCCTCTGACCTGTGGTGCTGGCGGCGTATACTGCATACAACAGACAGAGATGGTCACAAATAAGGTGATCCTAAACTATGTCATACCAAAAGTATCACTAGAAAGCAAAATCACCAAACAATGGCTTTCATACTCTGGTCATGTCATACGAGACAATTCTCTGGAAACATTAATGCTCGGCAGAGTCAGTGAGTCCAGAAGAAGAGGACGTTGAAGAACACGCTGGCTAGACACAGTCAAGGTTGACAGGAGCATGACTGTGGAAAATCTGAAGAAAGCGGCCAAAGACAGGAAAGCCTGGCGGATGCTGATCCACAAGGTGACCAAAAGTTGGCAACGACTGAACAGAAAAATCAGCATCATACTCAAAACAACATGCATAACACTGTGAACAGATACAGAATACTATGCTTCCAACATGACCAACGTACATCATCATAGAAGTATTTGACATCAACTCATGTTTCGTGCTTCATAATGATACAATTATATTAACCGTCACATATAGGCACTACAGCTTCCCTGTGTCATCTATGGGTCCTTTTACAGGGGACACTTGTGGTGTGCTTAAGCCCCCCACAATCATTCCAGCGATAATCAATCCTTTGCTTTCACAAGACAAGGAGAACCTGAAAGTCCAAAAGTGCTTGTCAGGCGCTTCTTTAGAAGTGGCGAATCTTTAAAATGCTGCGGTCTAGCAGTAAAGTGTAAACAAACTTTCAAAAAATTCATAAGTATTGATCGGTAGGGTTTTGGTGCTCGGACACCCACCAATCGCAAAAACAAACTGAGAAGAAGTGCTCCACTGACAACTCTGCCTCATCATTTCTTCTCGAAGCAGTGTACAGACTCAATAGAAAGTCTACGAGCCCGTACACCGCCGCTTACCGATCACAGCCAAAGGGGCACCATGTTCAAGACGGCATTAAAAGTAATTGGATTTTTATTTGTGCCCTTCCAAACTGCAATGCACTACATCAATTTGCTCCACGGGAAAGATTTATGGTACTGCTCACCCCGAGCACCTAGTTCATGAATAGTGTTATAAGTACAGAACTGCCACAACTACAGGGTGATTAAAAAAGAATGGTGGAGAAGTAAAGCTGATTTCTTCATAATGAATTGACACACAACAGCCAGAGTGACGTGAAAATCTAGAAGAGCTCTTCATGTTTTTAATGCACCATTCTTTATGGACTTCAAAAAAAAATTGGGGATAAAAATATTTTCAGGCGTTCATTCCCGTCGCTTTATTTCGGCAGTTAATCCTATTGTGCTTATGTGCATTCATAATGCCATATTGTACTTTGATGTTTGACCTCTGTCAGACCTATACATACATAAGTTCACACAAGAGGATTTCCATAGATATGACGGGTATTTCTGTCACTTTTGCTCAGCTGTTCTCATTTTCATTTGAAGTGTCCACCACCATCTGAAACACTTTACATTCATCTTGTTTTGTGCAGAGCTCCTTTTAAAGTCACCAGATGTCTCAACCACCCAGCGTCTGTAGGACAACATAAAAGAAGTATCTATTGAAAGGTTGGCAATAGGGTGGCACAGCAATAAGTATTCCTAACTTCATTTACCAGCATGAAATTCTGATCATTGCCTGAATTCAAAAATAAATCACAGAAACAGGACACGTGAATTCAAAAATCACTGAAAGTGGCCATACTTACCGATATACAAAGTACAAGGTCAGATATAGACACCACATCCCTCAACATGCAGACAGGCAATTGCTATATGGATAAGCGTTGCATCTTAGGTGTGATATACAGATGGCAATGTGGTGTCTATATTTGTCTTTGTATTTTGTCAAACTAATGACCACTTTTCCGTTAGTAAATATGTGTGTGTGGGTGGTTCTCATGCTCCGCCACTCGTGACATCATTGCTCCACCCCTGGTGACATCATTGCAGGTCCTACAACATATATAATACACAGAGCTTTACCGACAGAAGAACAATGATGTCTAGAAATCAGCATTGATATACTACAGCTGTGTGTGTGTGTGATGTGTGGGAATCGGGATGCATATAGTAGAGCTGTGTATGTAACATAGTATGTTAGGCTGAATGAAGGCAATGTCCATCTAGTTCAGCCTGTTTCTACCCTTCCTTGTTGATCCAGAGGAAGGCAAAAAAAAAAACAAGGCAGATGCCAATTTAGCTCATTTAGAAGAAAAAATTCCTTCCCGACTCCATAATGGCAGTAAGAATAATCCTCTCCCTAACTCCACGGCCCGGATCAACAACCCCGCTGGTCACCTAATGTCTTTATCCTGTAATATCATAGCTCTCTAGAAAGATGTCTAGTCCACTCTTAAACTCCTCTATGGATTTTGCCATCACCCAATGTTCAGGCAGAATGTTCCATAGTCTCACTGCTCTAACAGTAAAGAACTCCTTTCTATGTTGGTGATGAAAGCTGCTTTCTTCTAGATGTAGAGGATGCCCTCTTGTTACAGTCGCAGTCCTGGGTATAAACAGATCCTGGGAAATATCCTTGTATTGACCCCTCATGCATTTATACATAGTTATTTGGTCGCCCCTTAGCCATCTTTTTTCTAGGATGAATAATGCCAATTTTGATAATATCTCTGGGTATTCCAGTCCTCTCATTCCATTTATTAATTTAGTTAATCCGTTTATTAGTTTAGTCCTCTCAGTCCGTTTATTAATTTAGTTGCCCTTCTTTGGACCCCTTCAAGCACTGCAACACATTTCTTGAGCATCAGTGTCCAGAACAGTATACAGTATTCCATGTGAGGCCTGACAAGTGCCTTATATAGTGGAAGAATAATGTTCTCATCCCTCGCCCCTATACCTCTTTTAGTGCACCCCAAGACTTTATTTGCTTTTGCAGCAGCTGACTGGCATTGACTGCTCCAATTAAGTCTACAGTCCACTAGTACACCCAGGTCTTTTTCCATATCACTTTTCCCTAGCAGTACCCCATTTAGTGTATATTGGTGACATCCATTTCCCCTGCCCATGTGTATAGCCTTACATTTATCAATATTGAACTTAATTTGCCATTTTTTCAACCTAAGCCTCCAACTTATCTAGGTCCGTTTGTAGACGCATATTGCCCTCCCTTGTATTAATTATCCTGTATAATTTTGAATTATCTGCAAATATCGATATTTAACTGTGTAGTCTCTCTATTAGGTCATTAATAAATATATTGAACAGAATGCGGCCTAGTACTGAACCCTGTGGCACCCCACTAGTAACGGAGGCCCAATCAGAGTACGAAACCTTTATTACCACCCTCTGTTTTGTATCTCTGAGCCAGTTATTTACCCAGATACACACGTTTTCACTCAATCCGAGCTGTCTCATTTTATATATCAACCTATTTTGCGGCATTGTGTAAAATGCCTTAGAAAAATCCACATATACAAGATCAATAGACTCTCCCGGTCCAACCTAGAACTTACTTCAGGGGCTGATTAAATTGGTCTGACATGATCGACCTCTCATGAACCTATGCTGGTGGGGGTTATACCATTGATTTCCTTGAGGTATTCCATGATGGCATCTCTCAGAAACTGCTCGAATATTTTTCCAATTATTGAAGTGAGACTTTCCGGGCTGTAGTTACCAGGTTCTCTTGTAGACCCCTTTTTGTATATTGGGGCCACATTGCCAATGCACCAATCTAGTGGGTACAACCCCAGTCTCAATGGTGTCCCTAAATATTA
Organism: Eleutherodactylus coqui; assembly: GCF_035609145.1. Lineage (NCBI taxonomy): Eukaryota > Metazoa > Chordata > Amphibia > Anura > Eleutherodactylidae > Eleutherodactylus > Eleutherodactylus coqui. Next base: position 86,514,321 of record NC_089844.1, read on the forward strand.
GAAATAGTGGTCTATCTATCATGTTACTTAGTTCCCTTAGAACCCTTGGGTGTATTCTATCTGGGCCTGGCGATTTATCGATTTTAATCCTTCTTAACCCTTTCTGCACTCCTCCCGCATTAGGCATGCAATACTTAACGGGGATTTGTTTTATTCCCCTGCATCTCGTGTAACATTTCTTTTTCATTCGTGAAAACACTTGAAAAAAAGCTATTTAATAGAGTAACATCTCCCCATCGTCCTCTATGGTTTTTCCTGCATTATTTGTTAAGGGGCCAATGCTTCGAGTGCAAATCCTTTTACTGTTTATATAAGTGGAGAATAGTTTGGGGTTATTTTTGCTCTCTTTGGTGATCAGTCTCTCTGCCTTCTCCTTGGCAGTTTTGCTCTTATCCTTACATGATTTGTTTTTTTTTAGTGCTTCTTTGCTGCCTTCTTGTTTTAGTAATTTAAACGCTTTTTTTTTCGCTTATTGCCCCCTTACAGCCTTTTTGAGCCACATTGGTTTCCTTCTACTTGTAGTTCTTTTATTTTTAAAGGGTATGAACTGCTTACATGAGATAATTAGGATGTTTTTAAGCTTCTCCCATTTGTCATCTGTGCTGTTATTTTTGAGGAAGTTGTCCCAATTGATGTTCCCAAGAGTAATTCTGAGCTGATAAAATTTAACTTTACTGAAGTTTAGTTTTTTTTGTCACTCCCTGATAAAACTTCTTATTGAATATCAGCTGGAATTTAATTATGTTGTGGTCGTTATTTCCCAAGTGTCCCTCAACCTGCACCCCATTATTTGGTCCGGTTTGTTAGTTAATACTATAGGCCCATTTAGATGGGATGAATGTCGGGAAAACTTTACCCGACACTCATCCCTGCATACACTCGCTCCTGTGCTGTTGCACGGGAGCTAGTATTGCTGGCTCACTCACAGAGTGGCCAGCAGGGGGGCGTGGATGCTGCAGGAAATTTCTCTCCTCGTTCTCCCCCGCTCCTCTCCATTGACTTAACATCCCTCACTGTCAGAAAGTTTTTTCTAATATCTAATTTGTGTCTCCTCCCTTTCAGTTTCATCCTATTGCTTCTAGTCTTTCCTTGTGCAAATGAGAATAGGGCTGATCCCTCTGCAGTGTGACAGCCCTTCAGATATTTGTAGGTAGCTATTAAGTCTCCTCTTAGCCTTCTTTTTTGCAAGCTAAACATTCCCAGTGGGGTGCCTAGAACTGGAAACAATATTCCAGATGAGGTCTGACTAAGTAAGAGTAGAGGGGCATAATGACCTCACATGATCTAGACTCAATGCTTCTCTTAATACATCCCAGAATTGTGTTTGCCTTTCCAGAGGGGCCCTCCCTCTACTTGGCTCCCAAACAAGTTGGGTAAGGTAGTTATCTTTAATTATTCTCAAAAACTTATTGTCCTTGGGAGATTTACAGGTTTTGTCTTCCCATGTTATATCTGGATAATTAAAGTCCCCAATAATAATTACTTCATTGCGGTTTGACACCTCTTCTATTTGTCTTAATAAGTTTTTTAGTTTATTCTGTTGCTTTTGTTGGCCTATAGAAAACCCAATCACAGAAAACAGCCATATGCTTACTCACTAAGGAGTGCATATAGATGCATCCTCTCACCATGCAGGTAGCAGACTACCAGATGAGGGAGCTAATTGCACCTGTGTGGGACACCGATGAGACAGCCACTCACACTGCCTCTTAATATAGAGGGGGGTGGCTGCTTGGTGTATACTCCCACACAGAGTGGACACAGAGTGGCAGACCATTCTGATACATGTAGTGCACCATGCAAACCAGCAACCCATTAATGACGCCATAATATTTTGGCGGGTTGCCCTGCACTTCAAACAGTGAACTACATGGGTACTGCCACCCTGGGCTCCCTCATGAGTCTTAAAGCCATGCTGCATGTGAATGATAGATAATAAATGCAAGGCATTAGTTGGATTTTGGTCTAGATACATCAGCCCACTAACCGCATCACGTTTTCCTATAGAAAACCCCTATTAGGATTTTGTTATTCTTTGCTCCTGTATTTCTACCAACAGAGATTTCAAGTGTTCATCTCCTGCCCCTATATCTTCTTGTAGCTTCGGCATTAAGTACAATTTAATATACAGACATGCTCTCCCCCTTTCTGTTCCCCACAAGCCTTCTAGCCATCTTCTCCCCCAGCATAGCTGCACCCTCCCCACTGAGATGCAGCCCATTCCTACAGTAGAGCCTGTAGCTGACAACAAAGTCAGCCCAGTTCTCCAGGAACCCAAACCCCTCTCCTTCTTACACCAACTCCAGAGCCACTTGCTTACCTCAGTAAGATCCTGCTTGTGGTACAGGTAGTATTTCCAAAAAAACTACTTTGGAGGTTCTCGCTCTAAGCTTGGATTCTAGGCTCCTGCAATCCTTTTTGAGGGCCCTCCATTGACCTCTAGTTTGTTCATTGGTGCCAATGTGCACCATGACCGCTGGATCCTCCCCAGCCCCTCCCAGTAATCTGACAAACCGATCCATGATGTGTCGAACTTGAGCGCCAGGAAGACAACACACCGTCCCGGTCTTTGTGGCAGATTGCCCTAGCTATCCCCTTTATAATTGAGTCCCCCACCACTAGGACTTGTCTAGCCTGCCCTGCGCTCCCTGACCCCTTCTCACTGGAGCAGTTATTCCCTTGGCATTCAGCTGGCATGTCGCGCTGCTGCTGTGCTGGCTCTGTAATGGCCTCCCCCTCATCTGCCAACTTTTCAAACTTATTGGGGTGTGCAAGTACAAGACTAGCCCTCACTGGTTCATTTCGCTCTACCTCTTCTGTCAACCAGCTAGCTGCCTGGTCATCCTGCTCTTCCGAACTACCATCCACCCCCGCCTTAACTTTAGCGAGTGCCTGCTCAGTGAGCAGCAAACTCCTTTCCATATTGTCAATGGATCTCAGTGTTGCCAGTCGCTCATTTAGATCCAAGATTTGGGATTCAAATGTGCGATGAGCGAGCATCTTGTGCAACAGTATGTACCCTCGATCGGCTGATCAAGGACCGCATACATTGCACAAGTAGCACACTGGACAGCATTGCCACTCATAGAGGACATTCTAATGGGGATCTACAAATTTACCCACAGACGTTACGAAGATTGACTAATCACACTGCAAGCATGCCTCCGCAACCACTCTTTTTTTCACTCCTCTCTTTCTCACTCAGTCATACACTTTCACTTCACTTAAACCTCACAAACACACTCCCAGACAGTCGCTGACTTACAGATGCTGACTTGTAATGTGTAAGGTGTAATGTGCTGTGTGTGTAATGTGTGGGGTCAGGATGGATGTAGTAGAGCTGAATGTGTGGAAATCAGGATGGATGTATTAGAGCTGTGTGTGTAATGTGCTGTGTGTGTGATGTATGGGGTCAGCATGCATGTAGTAGAGCTGTGTGTGTACGGTGTAGGACTCAGGATGGATGTAGTAGAGCTGTGTGTGTACTGTGCTGTGTGTGCAATGTGTGGGGTCAGGATGGATGTAGTAGAGCTGTGTGTGTAATGTGCTGTGTGTGGTGTGTGAAGTCAGCATACATGTATTAGAGCTGTGTGTTTAATGTGTGGGAATCAGGATGGATGTAGTAGAGCTGTCTGTGAAATGTGTGGGGTCAAGATGGATGTAGTAGAGCTGTGTGTGTAATGTGTGGGAATCAGGATGATATACTAGAGCTGTGTGTGTATTGTGTGGGGTCAGGATGAATGTAGTAGAGCCGTGTGTGTAATGTGCTGTGTGTGTAATGTGTGGGGTCAGCATGCATGTAGTAGAGGTGTGTGTGTACTGTGCTGTGTGTGTAATGTGTGGGGTTATGATGGATTTGGTAGAGCTGTGTGTGTAATGTGTGGGAATCAGGGTGGATGTAGTAGAGCGGTGTGCGTAATGTGTGGGGTCAGGATAGATGTAGTAGAGCTGTGTGTGTAATGTGTGGGACTCAGGATGGATATAGTAGAGCTGTGTGTGTACTGGGCTGTGTGTGATGTGTAGGGTCAGGATGTATGCAGTAGAACTGTGTGTGTAATGTGCTGTGCGTGATGTGTGAAGTCAGCATGCATGTATTAGAGCTGTGTGTGTAATGTGTGGGAATCAGGATGATGTAGTAGAGCTGTGTGTGTATTGTGTAGGATCAGGGTGGATGTAGTAGAGCTGTGTGTGTAATGTGCTGTGTGTGTAATGTGTGGGGTCAGCATGCATGTAGTAGAGGTGTGTGTGTACTGTGCTGTGTGTGTAATGTGTGGGGTTAGGATGGATGTAGTAGAGCTGTGTGTGTAATGTGTGAGAATCAGGATGGATGTAGTAGAGTGGTGTGCGTAATGTGTGGGGTCAGGATGGATGTAGTAGAGCTATGTGTTTAATGTGCTGTGTGTGTGATGTCTGACTGCCCCCATTTCTATACCTCATCTATGTACAAGTATAATACTACGCAGCCTCTGCCCCAATATGTGCTAGGTATGTAAGTGGTTGTTTATCAGTATATTGTATAAGGTGGTAACTGTGATGTTCTGTCCACTTTGTAATGTTGTATGCCTTTAACATGTGAGCAAGTTGTCGAGGACTAATACAGAAGGGACTCTGGGTGTGGCCACTGCTCTTATGAATGAAATCTCTGTCCAGTTTACAGATAGAGGGCTGAGTATGGCGAGCTTCAGACAGAGTAGGAAGCTTAGGAAGTGTCTCCAGGAGTTCGCGGTCTGGAACCTTAGGGTGACAAGCACCATCTGCCCTACAGGCGATATGAGAGCTATGCCCCACCCACACCTAAAAGCAGGAGTGGACATACCCAGCTTCTGACAAAGTTGCTGATACTATGGCCGGCACCCAGCCTTGAGACTCTTATTGATAAGGCACTATCTTGCGCGGCTGCACATCTTGACCTTGGATACTCCTGTGCCTTGCTTTTGTGAAGACTCTGCTCTATTATGGACTGCAGCCAAATATGGCCCTATACTCATGCTATTGTGGCACACCTCTTGGATTTGTTTTTTGAACAATTTGAAACATTGTGCTTCCAGACTGGCCTTCCTACGTTGTTGTTTAATAATGTTCCCATTGAAGCAGCAGGAATGTCCGATGAGCATTCATTTACAGAATACCCCCGGAGCTCTTGGTCCCTCATAATGTCTTGGAGCCTATACAGGAAAATCTATCATAGCCCGCAGCCTAATCTAAATTGGGCAGACCCAAGACACAAAATGCTTATGGTCTTGTTCCCTCCCACATCTGAGAAGGCCACCATGACCCCAAGATCAGTGCCTGCAGCGACTCAGATGGAACTGGCCTCCACTATTTCACACCTTCAAAGGCAGACCATTGCAGTTGTAGCCCTCTGATGAATAGCAAAGCACCCCAGCCTTCACTCCGGTCCTGTCCTTCAATTCTACCTGTGCAATGTTTCTCCATATAACAATTGCCTGTCTGCATGCTGAGGAATGTGGTGTCCATACGTGCCCTGCTATTTTGTATCAGTATACCAGTAAGTATGACCTTCTTCTGTGGTTTTTGTTGCCCTAATTAGGATGACCAGAAACAAATCTGTGCAGTATAAAGACGAAGTCTCTTGTACAGCTCATTTAACATACGATACCCAAATACTAAAAAAAAAAAATCTGTCACCAGCACAGAATCCCTTGGAATTATGGCCCTTTTACACGGCCCATTCATCAGGCCTGAACATTCACCTGCCTGATCATCTGGCTTTGCGAAAGGGACAATGACCAGCTAATGACTGAGCAAACACTTGTTTTTAGCTGATCATTTTCACGAGAAATAAAAAAAATGCTCACCAATCGGCTGTACATCTCCTTGTGTGAGCGGGGAGATGTACAACTAACCTATGGGAAGGAAGCATCATATTAATGATTGCTTTTCCCACCATGGCAGCAATTCTCGGCCCATAAAAAACAAAACAAAAAAAAGAGTAAAAAAGTAAACCAATTGGCATGCTTGTTGATCGTTGTTCATTACATTGGGTAGATAATGTAAAAGGACCCTTAGATTATCTAACTGCTGCTCTCAAAAAGAACAAGCCAGCGAGTGATTGCCTATGAGTCTAATGCTCCTTTTAGATGGCTCGATTGTTGTCTGCATGAGCTGGCGACATCATCACCACCTCGTTTGCGCTTGTGTAACCCGTTTAGAAGGGCAGATTCTTTCTTGACTTGTTCACTTCTTGTTCAAGTGTTTCACATAGAAATGTGAAACACTAAAATGAGAAGAGTTTAAATGGACGAGCCAACCATGATTTTTAGTCCTGCAGAAACTGAACAACGACTGAGAAGCATGATTCTCATTCGCCATTCAGTCGTTGACTTGAGTTTAGATTAAACGATAGTTCACTTCGACTCATTTGAACGATTTTTCGAATGATAATTGTTCCATTAAAGGATCTGGGAATTTTTAGCTTGCAAAAAACAAGGCGAGGGGAGACTTAATAGCTGTCTACAAATATCTGAGGGGCTGTCACAATGCAGAGGGATCAGCCCTATTCTCATTTGTACAAGGAAAGACTAGAAGCAATGGGGTGAAACTGAAAGGGAGGAGACACAAATTAGATATTAGACAGTAAGGGTGATCAATGAGTGGAACAGGTTGCCACAGGAGGTGGAGAGTTCTCCTTCAATGGAAGTGTTCAAACAAAGGCTGAACAAATATCTCTCTGGGTTGATTTAGTGATCCTGCACTGAGCAGGGGGTTGGACCCGACGACCCTGCTGGTCCCTTCCAACTCTACCATTCTATGATTCTATGAAAACGCACTATAACTTTGTGGAATGAGCATCCAGATCATATAGGGTTCAATGGATGTAACCACCTGGTCTTGCTCAGCTCATCGGAGGGGACACTCAATGCCAGTGGTAATTTCCGGTGGCAGGCATTAATACATGGGCTGCTGTATAGCACTTTGCAGTCCTCAGAGGGATATGTTGGGTGGCACTTCAGGAGAGCTCTGTTGCTCAAAAAGTCTTCTCCAATCGTGTTGTCCTGAGTTCTTGTGACAACACCAATTAGAGCTACTGACTAGAAGTACTTGATATAACTCACTAGTATACAAGGTTACAATCAACCACTTTAAAGAGTAATCTAAAAACAGCTCTTGTAGTGAACATAGTCCAGTATTCTTAGATAACCGCCCGCAAGATTATCAGTAAAAATACCCACATTTGACTTTAGTGTGCCTAAAACAAAGAAGTGAACATATGTAGACAATGTCAGAGTTATCAACGCTTCCAATGGACCCTGCATATACACAGACAATGACACTATTGCCAGCACTTGGATAATAGAGGATTTAGTTGCATGTGATTTCCTGTGAACGGTGGCTCAGAATTTCACAAAACGTTATTACTGCTTGTTCTTAATCTGGCAGAGAATAAAAAAAGGAGTCAGTGTGTTCCTTTTTTCCCGAAGAAATGCAAATCCTATTATGTGAGCCAGCTCATCTGAGATTATACTTTAAGCAGGAAGTCATGGTAATTTCCCACAACCAACACAGGTGAATCCTAGAGCCTGACAAATACATTACTTGTGTTAGAAAATGAATCATTACATAAGATAATGTTCAGTCGCTCCCGGTTACTGGAAGTTCATTTCCTCCTACAGCCATAGACATATACTTAGATAGTAAAGTTATATAGAGTTGCAAAACTGCTTAAACTGCTTACCTATAACTATATAACTTTTTTTTCATAAATCATCAGTACTTGTGAATACATGAAACATTGTAACTATCAGTGGAAATTACCATCTGCCCCACCTTATAGTGGCCTATAGCTCTCCTCTCCTACCTGCAGGCTTTGTAAATTTAATTCTCTCTTCCGCCTCTAAAAAAAAAATCCATGTGAAAGAGTAAATACTAGACAGGGTGTAGGGAGAAGACTGTAAGAGGGCCAGTTCTTGTGTGCACGGCACTTGACCCTGGCACAAGACCCCACTCGAGGATAGCGCTGTAATGGAGGTAGACACAGGAAGTCAATGCAATAGAACTTTAATTTGTTTGGAGCAAACAAGTCTGTGATAGTTACAAAAGTGGCATTTAGCTTGGCGGTTACACTCTCATACGGGCAGCACAGCGGCTAGCACTGTTGTCTTGCAAGGACAACATGTTTGCATGAGTTTCCTCCCACACTCCAAGAACATGTTAATAGGTGAATTTAGATTATGAACCCCAGTGGAGACAGGAGCCTATGATGTATGTGCTGTGTAAATGAGTAAAATAAAATATGGGTATAAAACCTCATGGTTACAATCTCTGATAGGCACACGCAGCTTGGTGATTAGGGTGTAGTGGCCTAGAACATCATCCTGGTCCCCTCCATAAATGTCATACATGTTTTGTCCTATGTAGATGCACTGTGCAAAGCTTGTCCTGTTATATCGAGTGTGTGTGTTGCACAGCTGCAGCGCTTGAGAGGTTAACTTTAATAAAATCATTCCATGCCTGTAAATGTATCAATTTGTCTTGTCATGTGGTACAAGTGAGGTTATAAATGGGAGAGATTGAGAGTGGGACAGGAGTTGATCTTCAGGAGTTCCAACAGAGTGGTAACACAGAGCCACATGGGAGCACCTTCAGCTTCCATGTAGGTGAAGATGGAGGAAGAGGAGCAATATCCCGCAGTGCTTGGATGTGCGGATGTGAAAGGAGTGAGTCCAGTCAGCAGGGAGAGAAAGAGATCCCTACTAAGAGTTCCAAAACAGGTACCTGTTCACACTACATGCTTTTCCTGTGCGGCCGTCCATGGTTCGGATCACCGCACAGAGGTACTTGATTGTAACACCTACGCATCTGCCGTGCGGGGTGTGTATTGGCTAAGCCTTTCCTTAGTAATTGTCTGCCAGAGAGTCTGCGGAGTGACCCCTACCCCCCTTCCTCCTCTGGAGTGCTCCCAATACAGGAACAGTTGACATACAGATAACATGGACTGTAGGACCGTATTCATCCTGTGTATCCTCCCTACCTCTGAGCTATAGCGTGCTAATGTTCTGAAGTGAATTGTACCTGCATTACCTGTTATACAAATTATTCCTAAGTAAAAGTTATACCGGGCCCTATCCATTCCTAGGGACCCAAGGTACTAGACATCAGTCTCTGTATTTATTTCTCCACTGTATGAAATACCGATGTGTGCGAACGGTGGCATCATGAATGACAAGTACTACTACTCCCCCCATCCCGTTTATTGGCATTCCTTGTCATAGGGATGTCGAAGCGGTGCTTGTAAATCTACACTGCCCTTGGCTGCGTGTCATCCCTCCGGAACCAGTGCCACTGTGACGAGACAGCACCTATGCTTCCCAGCTCTTCATGTTAGCCAGGTGCCCAGAGTGACATCTCTTGCGTGTGGCAAGGGTCTCTGAGGGGCACACTCCGTCTGATGGTTGTCATCTCTGATAAATACACAAGGCAAGTCAACACTTTATGGACACATTGTCGCAGCAGGTCTCGCACAGTCTCGATCTCCGGTCATTCACACAGCAGGGACAACAGGGCTTTCCAGGCCCACAGTGCACTAACATATTGGAAGTGGTCCGCAACCACTTTCAGGATACTCAGGACCATCGGTGGTCATGAAGCACAAGCTCCCTGACAGATTACTGACTTAGGGCATGATACAGTCCAGAACCACTCAGCAGGATACACAGGGTCAATAGACTACCGTGTTTCCCTGTAAATAAGACACTGTCATATTAATTTTTGCCTCAAAAGAGGCGCAGTGTCTTATTTTGGGTGGGGTCTTATAATACTTACCTAGCAGCGGGCGTTCGGGTCCCTCGTGCTGGTCTCCGTCGCTGCTGCAGGCTTCCGTGTCCTCCGCCACGCTGACAGAGCAGTTCTTCCTGGTAGCGGGGCTTGAATACTCCAGCTCCAGCAAGCTAATCCTCTGATTGGCTAATTGAGCGCCACATCAGCCAATGAAAGCCGGCTCTCGATTAACCAATCACAGTCATTCATTGAATGACATCATTGAATAGTTACAGTCAGGCCTCCCTCACTCAGATGCTTTTTACCGTGGCGTTTTCAGCGCCGCTCTATTCACGATATAACGCTCCCATTGTTTTCAACGAAGGCTCTCAGACAGCCGCCTGATCGCGGCACTTTCCGATTTTCGAGTGGAGTCTGTTCTATTTTTGACATTTAGCGCATCTCATCCTGTCTGAGGGAGGCCATAAGTAAATGCGAATGAACTGCACTACCAGGAACGGCCACATCTGTATGTACAGCGCTATGCTTGGGTAAAGAATGAATGAGACACATCATCCAGCTTACCGGACCCTACATTAATCAAATATTGATGACTTCTTCCAAAACACAGGCCATCAAATAATATAACCACTTTCATATCTTACGTGAGCTTCTTTCATTGCCCATGTTATAAATAAACTTTTCTCATCACCATATTCCTGCCCTGTTATCTACTCCTGCCTAATCATGGGGGAGGGGGATAACTGGAGCACAGGAGGAGTCGAGTAGACATAACTTCAGAATACAAACTAGTATGACATAACTTTGCCATTTGTCAGTCGTGGTTTCTACTCACATTTTCTAGTCTAATTTTAACTGTGCACTTGGTCTGGTACTGAGCATGCATTTTCTGATTCACTTGTACTTGATCCCCACAGGCTTGTAAATGATGTGTTTTATCACAAAATCACTCAGAAGTGAATTAAAATTAATCTGGTTTTATCTCAACTCTTAGTAGCTGAGCGCGATTAATCTGTTTGCATCAAGGTTGGATAATAGATTACGCACGCCAAAGAGAAGCTCAGCATGGAGACTCGGCAGCATTTGCGTCTTTTCTGATATTAGAGAACTTGAAGGTAAGTTGGCTCCTTCTACTTCTAATATTGTTTGCCCGGGGCAGAGACGATTCTGCCATCTGCGTGAGTTTGGCAGATAGATTTTTGAGCAGATGTATTTGGAATTTGTATCTTTTTCCATCCTTTTTAGTGTTTTGTGCCTTTATCAGGTATTTTCACTGTCTATGATGATTCTTTCTATTATTGTTACTATATGTCATTTATTTTATTATTATTTAGTTTTTGTTATTACGTTTGCTTCATTTTTTAAGTTTTGTTTTGTTTTTTTACATTGGCTGCTTGCAAGTTTCTTAAATATTAGTTATCAGTACATTGGTGTTTTTATACAAGTTTTGAAACAGGTTTCCAGTTACAACTTCACATACAATGCTGCTGGGTACACTATCTAAATGCTATAGCAGTATTTTTAAAAAAATGGAAGTCTTATCATACTATTGTAAATATTTTCTGCCTGAGTGTTCTTTCGATTGAAATGTAAGAAAACTTAAAGAGGAGGTGTGTGCATTCCAAAGAGAATAGTTATGTATTGTTTTCCTTATGAAACTAATAACCAAATATGATGCAAGTACTTAGAATCATAAAATGGTAGAGTTGGAAGGGACCTCCAGGGTCATCGGGTCCGAGCCCCTGCTCAGTGCAGGGTCACTATATCATCCCAGACAGATATTTGTCGAGCCTTTGTTTGAACACTTCCATTGAAGAACTCACCACCTCCTGTGGTAACCTGTTCCACTCATTGATCACCCTCATTGTCTAATATCTAATGTGTCTCCTCCCTTTCAATTTCATCCCATTGCTTCTAGTCTTTCCTTGTACAGATGAGAATAGGGCTGATCCCTCCGCACTGTGACAGCCTTTCATATATCTGTAGACCGTTATTACGTCTTCTACTTGATGCTGAGTCATGTTGATTGTCTTTTCTTGGTATCAATTTTGCTTTATTCTTCTATATATGATAACATACATGGCGATAACCCAGAAGAAGCAGGAGTCGTCTTCTGGTGAGTGGGGCATTACTAGTACAGGCTGTATGTTGTTGGGGAAGGTTGTGTTCGGCTGCAGCGATTTCTTTTCAACGACTTTTTTTACCTATTTTGTGATGGCTGATTCATATGAAAAACGTTGAGCTGGGAAATTTTGTTTCCTATTCCACTGCTCAAAGTACTTGTAAAAAAAAAGTTGCATGGAGTGAGATCGGGTGAATTCAGAGGGTGAGACAAGAACTGTGTAACACTCAGGGCTGTGAGGGCCGATGCGTTTCTCAAATTGAGAAATGTAGGAAGCCAGAGTCACTGGGGCTGGATGCAGTAGATTGCCTAAGGCCTTATTCACATGGACCAGTTTACCGTCCGAGTTTCGTCCCAGTTTGCAACAGACAGAACTTGGATAGAATTCTGACCCATTAAAGTGAATGCAGTTCTTCACACTTGTGATTTTTTTCCCCCAGATCGCTGGTCTGTGTTAAAAGAAGAAAATCCCAGCATGTCCTATTTTGGTGAATTTTCAAGCTCCAAAAAAAATTGTCCAAAAAAGTTAATGGGTTTGTGGAAAAAAAAACAACGCATTTGTATGGCACGTGTGTGGAATTTTTCACTCACCCATTGACTTTATTGTATTTTGTGGGCTGTGACCTAAATTACATAAATTTGGCCACCTTCCTTTTTTTTAACACGCATGAAAAACAGAATACACTTGTATGACATTCGCACATTAAAAACGCAACAAAAGCTGATGTAAAACGCACATATGCTTGCAATGAAGTCTGTCGGTTTTTACTAATCTAAATCGAACTCAGCTATGTGAATAAGGCCTTAGTAGTGGGGAAAAAGTTAAACAGTAGGTTATCTATTAGGGCATAATTTAGGTCTTTATTTTACTTCCCAATGAGTTGCATCTACACCCTGTTAATAAGTAGCAAGCACTAGTATGGAGACAATATCCTTTTGGTGCGGTCTTCCAAACACCCATGTTGTAGGTAAATACCTAGCCTGCTTACAGGACAATACAACTAGTCTCTAAGAGCAGGACATTCTCTTCTCTTGTTCCACTACAACTTCTGCTTTCACTTCCAACAAACTAGTATTCATTGTATGTAGCCAGAGGAGGTAGAGACTGGAGCACAAAAAATGGGGTAGGAGAGATGACAAAACTATAAAACATGAGAACAGACAAAGGAATTAATCATCTAAAAGGGGTTTTCAGAGTTCTACAATTTCTGTAAATCAAGCCCCCCCCCCCCCCCCATGCAGTAAAATAACAAATAGGCTTATACTCCGCTCTCCCTGTCTTCCACGGCGTGGCTCTGGGTCTCCCCTGTGACTTCCAGTTTACAGGCTGCCCCAAGCTGTTTGCTTGATGTAATAGGCGCTGTAGCAAATGGTAGAATTTAGCGCTCGATCATTGACCTCTGTTATTGGCTGCAGCACCTTGAGGTCTCATAAATAGGGTGGGACTGCAGCCTATAAACATACATACACGCGGAAACCATGGAGCGCTGTGGGACACAGCAGAAGGGGAAGAGGTGGGTATATTCTTGTTTGTTATTTTGCTGCATGGTGGGCTAGATTTGCTGAAATTGTAGACCTCAGAAAAGCCCTTAAAATACCCAGGACGCCATGGATGGAGAGTAGTTACTTGTTTTAACAGGGTCGACAGGAGATGTGGACCAACTGAGTCGCTAATGGATTTAGTTTAAAGTGGTTGTACCAGAATTTCAAGTTATTCCCTATCCATAGGATAAGACCTAACGTGCTGATTGGTGGGGATCTCACTGGTGAGCCCCCTGCCAATCTCAAGAACGGGGGTCCCATGTCCCCTATTCTCACTGCGGGGTTACTGATCCCCCTGCAGTAAGGAGGAGACTGAATAAATTGCTGGTTGTGCAAGCACACCAGCACTTTATTCACTTTCAATGGGACTGCAGAGATACTTGAGTGGCATCCGCTCTGGTATTTCTGTAAATCCCATTGAAATCAATGGAGCGCTGACCCAGAATGTGCAGCTAGCTCTCCATTCAGAGTGATGTCACAGCAGGGGAAGAAGCAACCCCCACACTGACAGGAGAGCATAGCAGAGGAGTCCCATTTTTGAGCTTGGGGGGGGGGGGTGATCTTAGTGGTGAGACCCCAACGATCAAACTATCCCCTATACTGTAGGAACCTGAAATTCTGATACTAGCCCTTTAAAGGTATAGCAGGGAAAACAGTGTAAGGACCATTTTACATGGAACAATTATTGTTCAGGTAATTGTTGGATCATGTGAAATATTGCCAACAATTGAACAATAAACAAATAATTAATTTGCTTATCGTTCATCATTCATTTCATGAAGGAATAGAAACCTGACAATAGTCGTCCCGTGTAAACAGGCAGTTGCTGATCTATGACTGACTGCCTGTTTACTATAAATGGAGGTGGGCGGCTGGAAGAGATCTCTGGCATGCTTTGCCCCCATTCAATGAGCGGTTAATGCTGCTGTGGAAAAGCACAGGAGCAATAATTGCTGGGACGAATGTTGGGTACTTAGGTGTTTGACAAGTTTCCCATGTAAAAGGACCCCAAGTTATTATGTGTTCTTTCCCCTTAAACCACTCAAGGTGTTTCCTACAGAGAATTTCTAGGTCGCTATACCCAGAGCATTTTCCATTATGTAGATAGGTAGTAGTCACCAAGTAGTGTTAACAAGCCATTGTAATCAGATGGTCCATAGGTTAAGGCAGGCAAAGTCCAGTCATAAATGGTAGACAGACCGAGGTTATGGTGGGCAGTAGACAAGAAGACATGTCCAAGAATACAACTTGGCTGGACATCAAAAGTAACAGAAACAAACACCTTAGCAGACTCAGGAACCTAAAGGACCTTATTGCTCAAAGAAGGATTAATGCGGGGATGGTCCCTAACAACCAGGGGCACCTGAGCATTGTCTGAAGGTAGGTGCAAATAGCGCAAACTAGACTGGTCATTTAATAGGCCATGAATTGGCACATGCAAGAGTAGCATGGCACAACAGCAGGGCAGCAGACAGAAAAAGGATGCCATAAGACCAGAAAGGATCTTTAGGAGACAACTGCTTTAATAAATGAAGAGGCTGTACTGAGGGTCTCTAAGTGAACTAATTTTTTTTCTCTGTAGATCATTCCATGGGAAAAGACTTGCAGATTTGTGATTTCAGCTGTGAAGTCATATGTTTGCAATACATGTCATCATGCAATAGTTACTATATTATAAAAAACCCAACACCCGGTCATGAATCATTATATTCAAATCCATTTGATCCTATACATTAGTCCTTTTAAGACGCAACTACTACATCCAAGTCGGTTGCAACAACAAGCCATTCCACATCCCCAAATAGTAATGGTCGCCCCTCAACACACTTGGTTGAACAGTGTGACAGCGTTTAGTGGGAACATTCGTACTTGTATCTGAAGTTTTTTGTTCTGTTAATTAAAAAAAATAGGGCGTACATACTAAAGAGGAAGACTATATGGTTGCTATGGAGCCCTTTAGAGAGAAGAGTACAGCACTGCTTGGTCCCATCGCGTTTGCCTTTGGGTATGAGGACCTATATAGGATCTTCCCTATAGAGGGCTGTCATGTTAGCAGAACTGACACAAAGGTCCTGGGTGGCAAAATACCTGGCACAATAAAAGGGGGTTGATTATGATCTTTGCTACGAGGTGATCACACACGGATATACAGTATACGGATATCATTCTTGATGGGAGTGTTGGCGTTGCTCCAGCTTATATTCTTTCCTTATTATTTCTTCCTAGAACCAAAAGTATTTCTAAGCTTCTGGCTATAACTTCAATGAAAACCCTTTATAGTGGAGGAGTACACAATCTCCAGAGCATGTCAGGACTGTAGTAAATCAGTGGCCGTGGGCGCATGATGGCTTCTTTTCTCATCACCTCTCCAGCCACAACAGGTGTTCAGTTACTCATCCTAAACAAGTGGCTACTCTTCCCACCAACTCAGGAAAGCCGATATGCTTCAGCGTGTCTACCTAGTCATCAAAAGTTCCACTTTCTTCTTGTTGACTCATGGTAACTCCTACTCCTGTCCTGAACTTTCATATCAAGAGCCTCTTGATGCCAAAAAATCTGCACAATTCCTAACTTGGCAGTTTAATCCGTAAATACATAGGGGACATGGGTTATAGAAGTGTAAATACATGTGGTTAATGAGCTTGGGGTTACAATTTGTGTTTATTCCTGATCCGCCTTGATTTCATCATTTCTTCTGCCCCCTCCAACCATTTAGCCTGAAAACGCAAGGTCAGACATGCTGAGATGTAGCAGATATAATTGCTGTATCTTAAGTGTGTGGCTATAATAACCCACCCTAATGTATAAAATGCTCCACTGTATGCCAAGAACTTACTAATTGTATAGTTACTATGTACTTAAATAGGAATAAACATTTCTTCTCCAGCAGGAGAGGCACAATACTTACATTAACTTAACTGATAGGAACAGAAGATTTCAAGGTGACAGCTCAGTTTAATTTCCCTGATCCTCAGTCAACGTGGTGCTTGGTCAGTGGCCTTCCTCTGTCCCCGAGTGCTGCAGTCTTGTTACCTGTAGCTCTGGTCACAGCCCGACTGAATGGTCCGCTCCTTGTTGCAGACCCAATTCCAGGTTACAGTTCTCTTCCCAACCTGTCCACTAAACTACTCTTTCCCTGGCATTCTGGGTACTAACACTGATGCACTATACCCAAGATGTGCATAGCAAGGGGGTACATGTGCCAGCGGCTCCTAACCCTCCTGATCTGCTACTCTTCACAGCTCTCACATACTGGTTGACCATTTGCTGGGAAAAAACAGTCCCTTATTTCCCCGATTGGCTACTCTACTCCTTACCCTAGGATTGCATTACTCTCCGAAGAGGCATATTTGCAAATTGTGTTAAGAATATTTATTAATAATAGTAAATTTTTATATACTACAAACATATTCCACGGTGCTGAACTAAGACATAACATACGAGAGTGAGTCAAAAACTATTTGGACTCCAGTTATATTAAAACTTCTGTTGGCCGCATTGTCTTATCAACGCTTTCCATTGTAGTCCGCTGTCTCCCCAGTCACTGCTGTGCAGGCTTGAATGTGTTACATCAGTTAATTTGTGAGGGCAGTGCAAGAATAAATGGCCGCCCCACTTCTGATTTGCACGGAAGAAGAGCTGCATGTAGTGATTCCTTTTTTGTGGTCTGAGGGTGCGTCTGGTACCGAAATTTATCGAAGACTTTACAACAAAATACTTTCTCCATACTGTGAACAAAGAAGTGTGTATGAATGGATAGAGAAGATTAAGGGCGCCCACACACTGGCGATTTTTTTTTCTTTGCGTTTTGCGTTTTTCCTGCAGAGCAATTAGAATTGAATGTACTCCTGTCCACTGGCGTTTTGCGTTGCGTTGCGTTGCGTTTTTTAACATAGGAACTGTCAGTTGCATATGTGTCCTTATTTTTCTCCTAATGCACCCATGAAAGTCAATGGAAATTAATGGAAAAGCCGCGAAAACGCGGCAAAAAACGCCGGGAAAAACGCCGCGAAAATGCGGCGTTTTTCACGCACGAAAATCGCAAACGCCAGTGGGTGGGCGCCCTAAGGAAGGGATTCTCAAGGGCCAGTACTGGAGCATTATCAGGAAAAAGGTTCAACAATCAGCAGTGCTCATTATATTGAAATGCTCACTGAAGAGCTGAAACCTAAAATTCAAGAAAAATGCAGAGGATTGCTATTGAAGGGTGTTGTGTAGTTGCATGACAATGCACGTCCGCACACAGCTATCCATACTGTCAATACTCTCTATAGTCATGATCTTGCCCCATCGGACCATCACCTGTTTGGTCCTCTGAAAGAACCCCTAAGAGGATAAAGACAGCGGTGCTTTCGTGGCTCGCAGCTCAGCCTAAGACATTTTTGAATGAGGAAATACAAAATACTTGTTGACAGATGGACAAAGTGTATTGAATAGCAGGGAGCTTATGCCGAAAAATTATGCATTAGTATTGATTAAATGAAATTTTACAGCCAGAGTGCGGATAATTTTTGACTCGCATATATACAATATCAAACAGATAAAGACCAAAAGGGGTGAGGGTGCTGCTCGCAAGAGCTTACAGCATATAAGGAAATAGGGGTGATGCGAGAGGTATAAAACTCTGTTCTTTAAAATCCAGGGGCAGAGAAAAAAAAATTACAAAATAAATGCAAATCTATATATTTTTCAATTTATTTATTTTATCACATAAAACCGTGTGAGTTAATCACCAGCCGTATTTGTGTATATTAAGAGGTACGTAGTGCAGTAGAGCATGTGACAGATACAGTGAGAAGAAGGTAGTCAGGCTTTCAAGGGGGGAGTGTAGAAAACGGCAAATGGAGTTCAGATTAAGGAATATGGTTGGCCTTCCTAGAAAGATGTGTTTTTAGGGTTTACGTATTAGTAATTGTCTGAGTACAACTCCTTTGTAAATAGAAGCTGGTCCCACGTTCACTTGGCAAAGCCACATATGGCCATATATTTCCATTGCATGGAAAATATAGTATTACATGTGGCAATTTAAATGAATGGCCGACCTTATAATACATAGATGGGCTAGATCTGATGGAGTGGTTCTCTGCACTGGCTTATATAGGAGAGCGCTGTCTAGGATATCCATATGGGGTTGTCATCAGGAGAGCATCTTTAAGGCTCCTTCACACAACCGTGTTGGTACAGCGTATTCCACACGCGGGTTTTGAGTGCGAATATGCCGTACTGTTCTGCCATTGGCTCCCATGCTGCCAATCAAGACATATTGCATGTTCTCATGCTATGATGATCCCATGCCAACATAGTATATGGCAACCTGGAGCAAGTATACAATGTCATTGCATACTTTCTGCGTCCCTCGCGACTGTCACATGTGAGCAGCACGCAGCGAATTATGCTCGTGTGCAGCCGGCCTTAGGTAGCACTTTTATACTTGTACATGTTTCAAGACTTTTAAAGTATGAGTGTTGTAACCTTTTAACACTTTAGTCATGTAAAGTTATATTTGGAGCCATCTGTTCTTCATTATCAAGGAGCGTGTCAGTGTGGGAATGCCTGATGTAAGGGTGATGTGCCGGCAGGAGTCTCCTTGGACCCATGCGGTGCTGCATTCAGTGACTCATCCCTACTCATGTGAGAAAGTTTGTAGCCCCCATGGATCACTATTTGATGTGGTCAGGTGCTTTTTAGAAAACTTCGGGTGGAATACACGGATTAATCCTGGAAAACATTTTCCTTTTTCCTGCCAGGTATTTTTTGGATTATACTTGGCAGCAAGTGCTTCTGTCAACAGGCGTCTGATATTGAGTGGTCTGACACATTCATTTGTCACATACGTGTATAGAGGTCTTTTCATTGTTCTGTTAAGGATTTATTTAGTCAAGATAACTCAGTAGTTTTAACTGCTGCCCCATGGAAAACCCCCAGAGACCGCATCAAGTTATTGCAGTACGCTGTGCCAAATGACAAACACATATGTCTCCTAGTAGCCTTATGGTGCCTTCTGTACTAGTGCCCTCCAAGCATGCTCTTTTCTAGGTAGAGTCACATACATTGTATGTACTATTATTTACTTTGATAGTAAATGAGTTTTCTAGCACTCTTCCCATAAAATCAGACAAGGATAGGACAGGCTGCGATTTTTTTTACTTGGACTGTCAGACCATCCATATGGATTTCATGGCAAGGGTGCTAAAAAAAACTCCCAAATCATTTAATATTGAACAAGAATTTTTACATGTGCGGTGTTCAACATACTGGACAATATTCAGACGGGATGTCCGAGTGTTGTCTAATGCGAATTGCGCCTGGGAATCTCATGGGCATGTACCCTTAGGGCGTAAGGATAGGTTTAATGGGTAAAACTGTACAATTCAATGGAGAATTTAGTATTATGTTGGGCTACCACTAGCCTGGAAACATGATGAGATACAGTCAGGCATGGAGGCATACAGGTACTCTGTATATTAACCTACAACACATTTGCCCACAGATGTTGCAACTGGGTCACTAGATCCTGCACACTCGTAGGCCGCCAAAACTGGCATCTCAGCTGGATGCTCAATAGGTAGGCCAAGGAAGTGTGGCAACTTGGCAGAGGCATTCCTTGCCATGTGTGGGCAAACATTATCCCACTAAACAAAATGCCTGTTGGATGTCCTGCCATGAGACTGCAGTATTTCTTGCACATATTGCTGAGCCATTAGTGTCCTTCAATCACTACTAGGGGTAAACAACTGTCATATGTGATGGCTCCTTAGATCATCACACCAACAGTTGCAGCCGCTCCACAGCAAAGGCAGGATAGAAGTGCTCACTGCAAGGCTTCCATACCCGAACACAACAGTCATCTGCTCCCTGGATTCATCGCTAAAGATGATATGGTTCTAATCCATAGCAGTCTAGGTTTCTCTTTCAGCACACCAGTATAAATGAAGGCAACGTTGCTGGGGTGTTAATGGCAGGACACATAATGGGCACTGTGACACCAAATTTCCTTTACTAAGTGCCTGGAAAAGAGTTCTGTAATAAAGATGCCAACTGAGTCTGGATGGTGGACAATAAAACTGTTGGATCTGCTTGTTGGTGGATCTCTACTGGTGGTCTGTGGCTATCTGGAGACTGTTTATCGTGTGGGCATGCACTCATGCAACCAACGCTCCCAGCAGCACCTCCTAATAGCTTAGTCAGAAAGGCCTGGATAGCGGGCAATTTGAGAGACGCAGGATGATCATGTCAACAATTATATGATGCGTCTCCTCTCAAAGTCTGTTAACTCGGAAAAATGTCCTGGAGTGCGTCATAGAGGCACATCTAGTGGTCAACGATCTCTCCACAAGAGGTACCCTAAACAAAGTAGCCATTTAAAGGTCTTTTTATAGGGAAATGGAGGAAGCGCTTTTATGGACTCAGGTGGCAAAAACTAATGAAAACTAATGTCTAATCAGACCACTACAGTGATCACTAACATATCTGCCTGAGATGTAACTGCATGCTGAGTTTTGCAGCAATCCGACATTTTTATCTGGGTGCATTATTAGAGAGATAGAGAGAGAGATAGAGAGAGAGATAGAGATAGAGATAGAGAGAGAGAGAGAGAGAGAGAGAGAGATATGAGATATGAGATATAGAGATGGATATGAGATAGATGGATATGAGATAGATGGATATGAGATAGATGGATATGAGATAGATGGATATGAGATAGATGGATATGAGATAGATGGATATGAGATAGATGGATATGAGATAGATGGATATGAGATAGATGGATATGAGATAGATGGATATGAGATAGATGGATATGAGATAGATGGATATGAGATAGATGGATATGAGATAGATGGATATGAGATAGATGGATATGAGATAGATGGATATGAGATAGATGGATATGAGATAGATGGATATGAGATAGATGGATATGAGATAGATGGATATGAGATAGATGGATATGAGATAGATGGGTATGAGATAGATGGGTATGAGATAGATGGGTATGAGATAGATGGGTATGAGATAGATGGATATGAGATAGATGGGTATGAGATAGATGGGTATGAGATAGATGGGTATGAGATAGATGGGTATGAGATAGATGGGTATGAGATAGATGGGTATGAGATAGATGGGTATGAGATAGATGGATATGAGATAGATGGATATGAGATAGATAGATAGATATGAGAGATATAAGATAGATAGATATGAGAGATATAAGATAGATAGATATGAGAGATATAAGATAGATAGATATGAGAGATATAAGATAGATAGATATGAGAGATATAAGATAGATAGATATGAGATAGATATGAGAGATATAAGATAGATATGAGATATATAGATATGAGATGGAGAGATAGATATGAGATAGATATCAGATAGATATATAGATAGATAGATAGATATGAGATAGATAGATATGAGATAGATAGATATCAGATATGAGATAGATAGATATGAGATAGATAGATAGATATGAGATAGATAGATAGATATGAGATACATAGATATAAGATAGATAGATATGAGAGAGAGAGATATGAGAGAGATAGATATGAGATAGATAGATATGAGAGATATAAGATAGATAGATATGAGAGATATAAGATAGATAGATATGAGAGATATAAGATAGATAGATATGAGATAGATAGATATGAGATAGATAGATATGAGATAGATAGATATGAGATAGATAGATATGAGAGAGATAGATATCAGATAGATAGATATGAGATAGATAGATATCAGATAGATAGATATCAGATAGATAGATAGATAGATATGAGATAAATAGATATCAGATAGATAGATATCAGATAGATAGATAGATATCAGATAGATAGATATGAGAGAGATAGATATAAGATAGATAGATATGAGAGATATAAGATAGATAGATATGAGATAGATAGATATGAGAGATATAAGATAGATAGATATGAGAGATATAAGATAGATATGAGAGATATAAGATAGATATGAGATAGATAGATAGATATGAGATAGATAGATAGATATGAGATAGATAGATATGAGAGATATAAGATAGATAGATATGAGATAGATAGATATGAGAAATATAAGATAGATAGATATGAGATGGATATGAGATAGATGGGTATGAGATAGATGGATATGAGATAGATGGATATGAGATAGATGGATATGAGATAGATGGATATGAGATAGATGGATATGAGATATATAAATATGAGATGGAGAGATAGATATATATGAGATAGATAGATATCAGATAGATAGATAGATATGAGATAGATAGAGAGATATGAGATAGATAGATATTAGATATGAGATAGATAGATAGATATGGGATAGATATGAGAGATATAAGATAGATAGATATGAGATAGATAGATAGATAGAAAGATATGAGAGAGATAGATATGAGAGAGAGAGATATGAGAGAGATAGATATGAGAGAGATAGATATGAGAGATATAAGATAGATAGATATGAGATAGATAGATATGAGAGATATATGAGAGATATAAGATAGATAGATATGAGATAGATAGATATGAGATAGATATGAGATAGATAGATAGATAGATATGAGATAGATGGATATGAGATAGATGGATATGAGATAGATGGATAGATAGATATAAGATAGATAGATATGAGATAGATAGATAAATATGAGATAGATAGATAGATAGATATGAGATAGATAGATATGAGAGATAGATAGATAGATAGAATGCACACAAATATCAGAAAGCAGATAGTTAACTAGAACCAAACTATAAAATATGTGAAAATGTGTAAGCCCTAGATTATAGAGGTTACCCTGAAAGCAGCTGCTGCGACACAGCTATCGTTAGGTCATCCACGGATAAAGCCCGGTATTCATTTCTACTCACACCTGTTGCGGGACATCTTACTTAGCACCTATGCTACAGATCATACTTCAATATATTGTTTATCAACAGTGTGAGTAAGAACCTGATACATCAAAGAGCATAGTGTTACTTAAGGCTTTCTCTGAGCTGGCAGATTGGTAGACTACCCAGTCACACCAGTGTCTAGTACACATACAGGGCAAGGACAAGAGGAGACATGACTGGGAATGTTATCAGACTGGTTCCTGGACCTGTTCCTGCTACTATTCATGTGCCATAACGTTACCGAGTGAAAGTCAGAGAATATTGCCAGTCTAATGGCTAATAAGTAAGTATGCACCTGTAGTGGGTTATCTGCTCAAAATGTCTTATATTTCTCACAATATAAACATGCTATATTTAATATGCTACAATTGTCTTCCCATACTCCATAGCGGTTGATCCCTTGAAACAAATGGAAATCTTAGTAGGAGACTGCAAGTTGGAGGTAGCACTTGGTAGTCGAGAGCACTTGTAGAGGTTTATTATCTGAGCAGAGATATATCACTACCTCCAACTTCCTGAGTGCCTATGGGCCGTCATATGGGTGTTCACACATCAGTACGGAAGTTTCTTTCTCTTGTATACTGTTAAAAATAAGCACAGGTGGGAGTTATATACTCAAGATTGACCAACACTGAAGAGGAAAATTGGGGTAGAAATCGTGGAGTAGTCTTAATGTACTTGCAAGCAGGCACTATAGGTGGCCATAAGACCTACCTGCATTAACCCTGATGGTGGGTGAAAAATCCTGTTCTCAGATAGAGTATGAAGAACAGCTCTGAAGTGCAAACTGCTGCTCTAACAAATTTAGAGAAGATTATTTCGAGAGCACTTGTAGAGGTTTATTATCTGAGCAGAGATATATTATACCTCCAACTTACTGGCACATCCGATTTACAATATTAAATTACTTATTAGTTCATCAGACAGACAGATCAGATTATATGGACAGGCAGCTAGAAGAAGATATGAAAAAGAAAAGGGAGAGAAAAAGAATGAACAATATGGGATATATAGATGCAGAGATAGAAAGAGATAGGCATATAGATAGAGTCACACAGAGATGCAGAGACAGAGAAAGAGAGTAGACATGAGAGAGAGAGAGACACAGACATGAGAGAGAGAGAGACACAGACATGAGAGAGAGAGAGAGAGAGAGAGAGAGACACATGAGAGAGAGAGAGAGAGATGAGAGAGAAAGAGAGATAGACATGAGATACATATAAGATAGATAGACCTAAAGCATTGAGACAGCTAAACCTGAGAGAATACATGGAAAGTGATGAATTATTATGCAGAAGATAAATATTTTCGGAGTGGTAAGTGTCAAAATCCCTAAAATCAAATACTATAAAATAGTGTAAAGTTGTATTGCAAAGCAAAAAATAACTGACACAAAATCCATGTACAGATTACCGTCAGGACTGCTAGCTATGCTCGCCCACACTGATTAATGAAGACTTAAGAGGATGAGAATGTTAATTGGAATTCAGAACACGGGAGCAGGGAGGGAGACAACTGGTGGGTGTACGGACATGACTGATCATAACACAGCTATTCTATACGGTACATAGTGTTTTCCCCAAACCTGTCAAGTCATTGATGTGATCAGCTTCTTAACAGGTCATGATCCTTATATACACATACCAACACTGAAACACGCAGTACATTAGGCACATGGATTCAGGGTTTCTGGGTTGATGTCACTGCGAATGGGAGAAGCATCTCTGTAATGACAGAAGAGGGGCATGCGGGACCCCATTTTACAGGTGAGACTTCCACCAATCCGACTTTTATCACCTAACCCAATGTTTTCCAACACCAGTCCTCAAGGCACCCCAACAGATCATGTCTTCAGGATATTCTCTAGTGCAGGAGTACCCAACTCCAGTCCTCGGGGACCACCAACAGGTCATGTTTTCAGGATATCCTATAGTAAGAACACCTGTGGCAATGTCTGAGGCACTGACAATAATTACATCACCTGTGCAACACTGAGGAAATCCTGAAAACACGACCTGTTGGCGGTCCCCGAGGACTGGAGTTGGGGAACACTGACCTAACCTATGGATAGGATATAAGTTTATCTTGGTACAACCACTTTAATGATCAGTCCAACATACAAATCAACTATAGATCAGCCAATAAACAAATTAATCAATCACATCTCAGAGCATAAAACTGGGTGCTTTCACATTTGAGTTGGAACCTACGGTCAGAAGTTCTGTCACAAATCTAGCAGAAAATACTGGAAGAAAAAGGGCAGTTTTTCATTTCTAGCTAAAAGCCTGGCAGGTGAGCGGAAATCAAATGGACCCCATTTTAGTCAATGGGGTCTGTTCGGCACTGTTCGGTTTCATCATAAGACAGAGCCATTTGGCCATGTGGATTCTCAAATGGAGCAGGAAATCCGAACCCCAACTGCAGATGTGAAGCCACCCTTAGGCCATCTGTCCATGGGCGGGGCAGATTCTCAGGAGCGGATTTCCTCAGTGGGAGATCATTTAAAGTCACCGCGATTTTCTGCCATGAACCTATCATTATAATAGGTTCATCACAGAAAACCATGATTTTTAGTTGCGAGCTGAAAATTGCGATGGATTTCCCATTCGTGTACATCAGGCTGCACTTTCCATAGTTATCCTATGGAAAGCATTTCAAGCGTGATCCGCATGCGATTTATTGCCGCAGATCACGCAATGAACTATCGCCGATGGACAGCCAGCCTAATGCCGCCTGCAGACGGCTGGGTCGGATCCCCTGCAAGAATTCTTGCAGCGGGATCCGACCCACGCCCTTGCAGTGACCATCCAGCACATGCGCAGAGAGGAGCTGGGGCGCTGGGAGTGACATTTCTGTGCGGGCCTCTGCGAGGTATATGAGAGTACCGTATATGATAGTACAGGAGCCACCTCTATGCTTCAGCTGCTCATAACCTCATGGACCTGCAGAAATTACACAAGGAATTATTTAGAATAACACAAAGTAAAACAGCTGCGGCAATCAGATCTGCTCAGACTTATTTTCTTTGAATTAACCGAGCTCAGCAAATGCTCAAAGAGGAATCATAAGGCAAAAGTAACACCCTGCAGCTATTTATACTGTACCTTAAGTGCAATTAAGTAACATTTCATGCAAAAAAAAAGTATTTGACTTGAGTTATCTACTAAGTAAACTTATAGTAAAAATGTCACTTTCTTATTGATGGCATGTGCTGTTAACATGACAATGATTGTTAGTTTCTGACATGAGTTAGGCTGCTTTCACATCTGCGGTGGGGATTCCGTTTTCCTGCTCCTTTCGGGGAGCAGGAAATGGGAATTACCAGGCCGAACGGGTCCGTCTTATGATGTAATTGAACAGTGATGAATGTATCCCATTGACTTTAATGGGGACCATTTGGTTGCCACCCAGCTGCCCAGGATCTGGCTGGAAGAAGAAGTCCTGCATGCAGCGCTTTTTCCTCCAGTATTTTGAGCCAGATCTGCAACAGAACCTCTGACCGGAGGCCCCAGTGCAAGTGTGAACTTCGCCATATTCCAACAGATGACAAGTATTGCTCCTTTTTTAAATCACATTTGCAAAAGCAGCAGCCACAACACAGAATTTGGTGCAAAATTCACCCCCCTCATTTGAAGAGGTAGAAGTCTGCATCGAAATCTAGTAATATAACGGTGCCTTTACTCGGGCGAGTGCAATATCAATCCGAGAAACTCGGACCAAAATTGCATTTGCAAACCTGCAATTTTTATATGAGCACGATGCATTTTTCCGAGAAAATTGCATCAGACTTGCATCCCTGCACTTGCAATTTTCATGAGCGTGAAAAGTCAACCATTATTCCCTATAGGAGCAGAAACGCATCGCTCTAAACCTTGCAAGCATGTTGCAATTCTTGTCTGCTCCCATAGGAAAGAAATGGACAACTTCACAACAGAATCACCCAAAAATATAGTATGACGAAATTTTTCTCTTACATTGCTTCTTCTTGCAGCGCTGTGAAAGAAAAATAGCACACGGGGGAGTGTGATATCAGGCCATGAATTACAGGACCAGTATTGCGCTCGCTAACATGTGATTTTCCAGCGGATGCGAGACAGCTTTGACATAAAAAACGCCTCGCATTACTTCGGGGAAGTAGCAATCCTTCGCCGCAGCGCAGGATCATGGAGTTTCTCCATGGGAGACCTTGCATTGCATCGTACTCACATGCATCTAGCACACTGTATGATGTGGCCACCAGCCCCAATGAAGACAATGCGAGATGCGATGCGAGGGCACCAGTCCAAAGATAGGACGTGCCCCGATGCAATGAAAGGAAAACATTGCTCATGTGTTGGACCCCATTCAAAATCTTGCATATTGGTGCAAAATGTTCTCATCCGTGTAAAGGCAGCCTTATGGAGATGCTCTTACTCTAGAGCACATAAATGTAATTCTTTGGCCGGATTTTCATGGGCGTCTAAAAACTCATCCATGTTGCATGCAGAAAAGATTTACCTTTATTTTTGTACCCAAGTGCAGTTCTGTAGACCAGTGGTCCCTAACATTTTTTGCACCAAGGACCAGATTCCAGCAAGACCATTTTTCCATGGCCCGGCAGGACGGGGGGGGGGGGGGGGCTTTGGTCGTATTGGGGCATAGTACGGCAGCGCCCTCCGCCAATCAAAATGTCAAGACTGCTGTATTATGTCACCACCCCTAACTTGCGGTGACGACATAATACAACGGTACCGGCTCCCTAACGCTGAAATATAGCACGCCCCGCATAATGTTCTCTACTGGGAGCCACGTCTACTGAGGCCAGCCCACGCAATGTGCTCTGAGCCACCACAGAGCAGAGCACACTGTCAGTGTTTAGTGCTGGTCTGCGGGACCCCTGCTGTAGACCATCTGTGTTTGGTCTATGTGTCCATTATTTTTACTTCCATACTATATGTCATCAACTCAAACAGGCCTCAATTTGCTTCCTTCCGCACTTCCATGAAATACATGCAGCACATGGATGGAATCTGTGGGCTGTACATAATTTTGCATCCTTATTGACTTAAATGGATGAGTGTTGTTGGTGGACTGGATCTCAGAATATTTTCATGCCGCGTCTCTTCCAAATAATCCCTCATATGTTAGTGTAAAAAAAACTGTTGTGTGAATTGGATCATAGACTGGCTTGTCTTTAGATTCTATGACAGCCATTTATGTCATGGTCCTGCGCCCACATAATCCCTGTGTTGACTGATAGCTGAGCTCTCACTGTAATGGCCTGGATCAGAAAAACTCTAATCACTATCAATTGACTCCCTAGATGCCACAGTCAATAGCGATCATGGGGCCTAGGTGGTTAACAGAGGGAGAGGCTCCCTCTGTCCCCATCGGCCCGCAACGAAAACAATCTCAGGGTGCCGATGGGTAACCATGACAGCCAGAGGTTTAAGAAAGCCCCCCCCCCCCCCCCCCCCCCATGTATGTCATAGCTGTGTGCCTATTAGGCTGATCCTTCGGCGCTACCGAATAGATTGCTTTATGTAAAGAACTTATATAGTAGAGGGGCGGACCAAATGAGAGAACAATCTATCCAGACATGAGAAGCAATTGTGCCTATCATTGTGAAGCAATGCAGAGAGGGCGGAAGACTGACAGTGATCTCCTCCATACAAATGACAGGAGGCCAAGTCCGATGGGAAACGGATGCTTGCACATGTGCTGTCCTGTGGGAATGGCTTAGAAAGATAGGTGCTAAAAAAGACTAACACCAAACATAAAAGGGGACTTTGGAAAAAGAATAAAAAAACAATCCCAAATGTACTAAGGATGGTGCACATGCCTATAGACTTGTAAATAGCAAAATCATAAAGTGCACATGTATGCGGTTAGCTCTAATATCTGCCACTTCCTCTGCCCTAATTTCTGTCTTTCAAGATGGCTGCCATAGTCTTTGACTACCCAATGCAAACTGTGCATTGGTAATCTGTTAGACTACCAATTCACTATACCCGTTTTCTGATTGGTTGGCATTGATGTGAGCAGCACTGGCCAATCAAACACAAGCATGAAGTGCCTCCGACTGCCAATGCACAGATTGCAGCATCCACCTTAGGGAAGATCCCCAGTGTACGGACAGGTAAGGTATTCTTCTTTTTAGGCCTCATGTCCACAGGGAAAATCAGGCCCGCTGCGGATTCTTCATGCAGAATCCCGTAGCAGGTCCCTCCTTTCCCCGCGGATATGAGGCCTAAAAAGAAGAATAACTTACCTGTCCGGACGCTGCGGATCTGCCCTCCGTTGCTGCCAGATCTTCTCTCTTCGGCCCGGCGGATGTGCTCGGCACACCGTCAGCGTGCTGCGCGCATGTGCCGTGCACTCCATTTTTTTCTTTTTAGCTCCTGCTCTCCCACGCCAGAGAGCAGGAATTCAGCTGCCAGTGTGCCACGGATCCGGATGGCTTCCATAGGCTTCAATAGAAGCCTGCGGGAGCCATCCCCGCGGGAGACCCACACTGAAATGGAGCATGCTGCGGGTGTTTTCCTGCACACGCAATCCGCGCCTCAGGGGAAAATGACATCCGCAGGTATTTAACTACCAATGCATCCCTATGGGGCTCGGATCACGCGTGCAGGTGGCCCGCTGCGGATCTGTCCCCGAGGACATGAGGCCTTAGAAGATCGAAATTGACCTCCCACCTGAAGAATAGCTCAAACACACAAATAGGTTACACTGTATTTTCACAAGAAATGACAGATGAATCAACTGTTGTATCAATCTGCTGCTTTGTGGCACAAACATGAGCCATGACGTCTGGTCTAGTTCTAGAGGAAATTGTAGAAAGGCAATATCAGGGCCAAGATATGCTGTTCAAATAAAGACGTCTACAAGACCGAAGCTTGGATTAGACAAAAACACATGAAACTACTAGCATCCGCCCACTTAGTTGCTCGGTCAGGTAGACAGTGACTCACAGCCTGGAAACTCAGATTAATCTAATAGCTGAATTGATCATTACACGCTTACCTGAACGTAATCCATCTCCTAACGTCACATTTAAAGGGAAACGTTAGTGACATTTCAGTATGTCACACCATGACCCTCCTGGGCTGTGAGTGTAACCTTACTGAATGTGCAATTTAGAAGCAGGGAAAGATTTACTTTACTGCAAGTGAGCAAATTATAATCCTGCTACAGTGGAAAGACTTAAAGGGTTACCGAGGAAGCGGCCACCAGGATACACTGCGTTGTAATTGCAAGTGCAGCTCTCACTGAAACCAATGGGAGCTGCACTTGTAATTTCAAAGAGAGTTGCACTTGCAATTATGTGAGCCAGCCAGGGGGCGGAGCAGGGCTTTCGCTCTGACCCTGGAGTATACCGGCAGCTGCTTTCTAGAAAACCTCTTTAAAGACTACGGAAACCTTTGTGCCTGAAAAAGCTATTCACACATATCTAACCAAGTCCCTGCAGAAAAAAATGATGCACTTTTCTGTTTTTCTTTTGCAGTGTGTTTTCCTTCTTATGCATTTAAAAAAGCCTTATACTTGGCTTGTATGCTCACCTACATTCAAGATTCTGGCTGGGGGGGAGGTGTTCCTCTCACTGATCAGCTGGTCTCTCTGATGAAGATTCATACAAGCTCAGCCCTCTTCCTTTCTCCTCTTTCAGAGACTGTGTAGCATAACCACGCCCACTCAATACTACACAGCTATCTCTTGATAAGGGCCAATAGGGGCTGTAAAGAAATTAATAAATGTCGCTAATCAAAAAGGAGTTAATATATTTTACTTAGTAATCTATTTGAATCAAGAAGGTTGACTACTGCAAATATTCTATTCTGCTCTGAAGGACTCATGACTATTGAGTAATAGGCCAAACGTCTGATCTAAGTGGAATCAGGAAGTTCTAAGGCCAGATGTCTCGGAAGACATGGCCTAACCGCAAAGAAGTTGTCAGCTATTTCTCTATATTTACTAATGTACTAGTCTAAAAGTCATGTGAAATCAGCTATTTCTTGAATGTCATATATCAAGCCTAAATGTCAAAGTTTATTGAATGATTATGTCATTGTAAGATATAGAAGTCATGTGTTTTTATCAGATGAATGTATGTATCATGAGGTTGCTCCTTGTATTACCAGAGGTCGCATCCCTGCGTGGGCGATCTTCTATAAATACCAAGAGATGCAGATAATAAAACAGAGTCACTTGTTTCAAACCATATACTGTGTGTATAGGTCTGTGCATGGTCTCTCAAAAGAGCGCTCCTCCTGCTTAGGTCAATTCGGAACCGACAACATAACTGACCAGTCTGTTTGAACAAATTAACCCTCGACAGTTCTTGGCGTCCAACTAAGGGGGCGGGGCTTACCTTTACGGGACATCGCAACCAGTAGACTGAAACAAACTCCTGGCCCGTTGACGTGGATACTGGATTCGGAGACCCCAGACTAAAAACACCGGTGTACAGGTAAGAGCTTATCTTACTATTATACAGTCTGGATTCTTTTGATCTGTGTGTCTCTAACGGACTAGAGGTATGTTGTTGCCTGTTTCCTATATTTTCTGCCCCGTCCATATTTTAGAGTGAATAAGTTCATTTAACTGTCCTAGACGGAAGAACTCACTCATTGGGACTTAAAGAGTCATGTTGTCTGTATTGGAGATTTAAATAATTGTTATTGTTATAGTCTCATTTCTGGCAGTCATATTCTTACTCTGGATCTGTTATAATATTACTAAAAGTTCCCTAAGAGGTGAAGTCTGGTCTCCCCTGAATCCTAGTGTTTGAAGTTGACCACGTTTTAGTTCTGTAAATCTATTCCGGGACAGGGAACTGTGTGTTCCCAGATAGTCTCAGTGATTATCTTAGTTTACTGTGTGAAATATACGTCCTGTATACTTAGTGAAGAATAGTCGGAAGTGGTCAAGATGGGGTCTGAACAATCTAAGATATATCAGACTCCTATTGAGATAATTAAAGATAGAGAAGGGGAGGACATTTGCAGACAAGCCTATAAAGTTTACAAACGTATAGGCCTTAAGAAGGCGGGAACATTCAATTATGAATTTTGGTCACAATATGAGGATAAGCATAGAAAGGAAATAAGAAAAAAGGGTTTGGAAAAAGGCATGAAGGCTATTCTGGACTGCTCTAAAACAGCAGAAGACGAACACTGGGACTCCGAATCCCGAGGCGAGGGCATTTTAGTTTATTGTCCTATGCCCCGGCCACCAATAGACGTTCCCATGGAAACCCCTACGGTTCCATTAGTCTCTCCTGTCGTCCCGGCCGTTCCACCAATGTCTCCAAATAATCCCTTTAATTCTCTGTATCCCAATTTGCCGCCCTTGCCTCCTACGTATCCACAGGCTACTGCCCAGATGGATACACCTCCATACAGCCCTCAATCAGGATCCCCGAGCCCTGAAGTAAATAGAGGTCCGGCTTGGGACTGTCCACGTTGTGGTCAACAGAATGCCTGTTTTAAAGAACTCTGTACAGTATGTGGGACTCCACGTCCCAGGGATCAGTGTAGACAACCGATTCCCTTATTCCCAGTTACAACCTCCACTACCCATTATAGAGAAACAAACAGACCGAGTCCACCATTGGGCACGGTCAGACAAGAGGACACTGACAGACCATCGTCTTCTAATGACAGACCTACGGACGCACATAGACCAACTCCCGGGTCTACAGTCACTACATGGCGACCCTGGAGCGCCACAGACCAGATGGCACTGTGTCAGCAACTGCCCGATCCCCAGACAGAGCCAGCAGCTTTCCATAGAAAGTTGGAAGTCATACAGAAAAACTACTCTGCCACTTGGACAGATATGGAATGTCTTATGAATGTAAAATGTCCTCTGGGCCTTTACAATAGTATTGCTCAATTTTGTGGTCTTGAAGATCGCCCAGATGACCCCCAGACATTACCTAGTGGTACTCAATATGTTGACAAGGTTAAAGCCTGGTTTAAGGATAAAGCCCAAGAGAGACGTACAGCCCTAACCCAGTGTAGACAGAACAAGGGCGAGTCTATTGAATGTTACTTTGGCCGTTTAGAGGAAGTTGGCAGAGATCTGGGTTTATATGATTGTCCAAAAGCAATACGTAATGCTGCTTTTTGTGAAGCCTTTATGCAAGGAATAGATAAGCGCCTGTCTGAACGCGTTAAAGCATGTACCCCCGATTGGCGACAGGCCAAACCGCGTGATCTATATAAGAAAGCTGTAGGATTTGTCATGGACACAGAAAACCACGCAAAGAGTGTTATGATTAAACATTACACCATGGAGGGGGACACAGTCCGACTTAACGACCCCAGGCGGGAGACCCGTAAGTGTTATAACTGCGGGAAGACTGGACACTTGGCCCGTAATTGTAGAGCCCCTAAACGCACTAGACAGAACTTGTCAGACGAAAGGGGGCAACAGGGAAGTACGGCCAATACCACATCATCCCGCCCACAGGGAAACAACGGGTATACCAATTACCAATGAAGGTCTGGCACTCCTTCCCCCGTGTCCCTTATAGTTACTGACGCACGTGGGCCACAAATTTTTCAGCCTCTAAAAATCCAGGGGAAGGAGGTGCCCTTTTTAATTGACACAGGGGCTACTAAATCATGTGTCAGTACCTCACAAGTCAACGATCTTAGTATTCCCCTCTCAGACTCCATAGCCATAGCCGTTGGAGTGTCCGGGGAACCAACACCCATGCGTGAGACCGAGCCCATAGAAGTCTCCTTTCAAGGGTCACGAGTCCTCACTCGCTTCCTGGTGTCACCCGCTGGGGATTGCATCATGGGAACCGATGTGATGGGACCCCTGGGGTGCTGTATTCAGCTCCATCCTTCCGGTGAGGCTCATGTCAGTACCTCTGCGGCCGACCACCAAGTATTCTGTCTCATGGCAGCAGACTTGGTCACTCCGCCTCCTTCTTGTACTGTATATGTGTTGACCCCAGAAGATACACAGGTTCTCTCAGCAGTGCCAGAGACCCTTTGGGCAAAAGGGAAGACAGACTTGGGCCATCTCCACGTACCCCCAGTCATGGTATATCTCAAAGATGGGGAAAAAGCCCCCATGATCCGCCAATATCCCCTAGCCATGGCACAGGAAGACGCAATAGCCTCCACTATTACAGAGTTATGTGCCTTGAATGCTTTAAAACCTTGCGTCTCACCCGCTAACACGCCACTCTTCCCGGTTAAAAAGAAAGGGAAGAAAGGTGAACCTGATACCTACAGGATGGTTCACGATCTAAGAGAAATCAATAAGGTGACCATCCTAGAAACACCTTTGGTCCCCAATCCCTACACTCTGTTGTCCACCATACCTTCCGGAACCTGTTGGTACACTCTGATCGATTTAGCCAATGCATTTATGTCCGTCCCGATCCACCCCGATTGCCAGTACCTGTTCGCCTTCACGTTCCGAGGAAAACAGTACTGCTGGACTGTCCTACCACAAGGGGCACAAAACAGCCCAAATCAATTCACCCGATGTATGAGGCTTGTACTTGATGCATGGACGGTCCCACCAGGTGTGGCCCTGCTTCAGTATGTTGATGATCTCCTACTGTGTGCACCGGACAGACCTACCTGCGTTGCGGCCTCACTCAGCCTCCTTTGTTTTCTTGCAGACAGTGGGTGTAAAGCCAGTAAAGACAAATTACAGTTTTGCAAATCTCATGTTGTGTTTCTTGGTCACTGCCTAGGTCCTGGTACAAAACACCTCACGCCAGAACGTACCAAGGTGGTGGAGGACATGCCACTCCCTACCTCCCATGCTCAGTTGCGGACATTTCTGGGGTTAGTTTCATATTGTCGGCCGTGGATTCGCTCTGCCTCCATGACCATGCAGCCTCTGTACGACTGCCTGAGTTCTAAGCCATTTGCTTTGTCTCCGGAAGCCGAGTCAGCTTTTCATCAGCTGAAAATACAGATTACCAGTGCTCCAGCACTGGGTCTGCCAGACTATGATAAACCCTTCCAGATGTTCGTGACTGAGATGGCGGGACATGCTACTGCCGTCCTCACACAAGAGCATGGTGACAAAAAGCGCCCTGTAGCATACTACAGTGCACATCTTGATGCAGTAGCCAGGGGTTCACCCTCCTGTGTAAGAGCAGTTCTGGCTGTACAAGCACTACTTGAGAAAGCTTCTGAGGTGGTCCTAGACTACCCTCTTGTGGTCCTCACGCCCCATGACGTACATGGAATTCTGACACAGGTGAGCCGTAGACATCTTTCTCTTGCTAGACAGGTCAAAATGGAACTTGCAGTACACTCTTCATCCAATGTCTCATTTCAACGTTGCACAACTTTGAATCCGGCCACCTTACTGCCATTAGGTGACACTGATTCAAAAGGGGGAGTAAGCACAGGGGATCAACTTTTTGTCAATTCCCTAGGCGAAGAGGAAGCTTTTGACGCCGAGCACCAGCATGACTGTGCTGCTCTGATGGAGCAGGAGACAGCTGGATTTGCTCATGTCACAGATAAGCCTCTCCTGAACCCCCACCTTGAAATGTTTGTGGATGGATCACGATACCAGAATGAGATGGGCAGATTTGTGACAGGGTTTGCTGTAGTATCAATGAATGAAGTACTGATAGGCCGCGCCATGCCCCCACATATGTCAGCACAGGAAGCGGAGCTGTGCGCTCTGACCGAGGCCTGCAAGTTAGCCCGGGGAGTCACTGCTAATATCTACACGGACTCCAGGTACGCGTTTGGCGTTGCGCATGACTATGGGCCGATTTGGCGCGCGCGGAGCTTCCTAACAGCTCAAGGCAGACCGATAAAGAATGGTGAGGCAGTAAGTAATTTAATGTCAGCTATCATGCTCCCGAAGCAGGTAGCCATAATAAAGGTAAAGGCACACACCCGAGGGGACTCCTTGGAAAGCAGAGGCAACGAGAAGGCAGACGGAGCAGCAAAGGCTGCAGCCCTGCTGGACTGGAGGGCACCCGTGTGCAGAGTTCAGACCAGGTCCTGCCCAGCGGAGGAGGATCCTGATCCCCCTGCCAAGGACCAGACCCTCTCTGTCCCACCACAGAAGGAGGTGGACCTACTCCCCTCAGGGCAAGAGCAGGAGCGCTGGGCAAGTGCAGGGGCAGTAAAAGGAAATGAAGGTTGGATGATGGGTTTCCGTATGTGTTTACCTGCGGCTGCCTATCCTAGTATGGCCCTTTTGGCTCATGGAAAGGTGCACGCTTCTCGTAATGCCATGGTAGCCCTGGTGGAGAAAATGTGGTACGCTCCGGGATTTGACAGGATGGCAAAGGCATACGTCAAGGCTTGTGAAATCTGTGCACTACACAACCCCGGTCAAGTAGTAAAGACCCCTCGGAAGTGCACTCCGCGACCTTTGTACCCCTTCCAGAGACTACAGATAGATTACATCCAGCTGCCCAGGTCAGGAAGGTATGAGTATGTCCTGGTATGCATTGACCTCTTTTCTGGGTGGGCTGAGGCCTACCCGGTCACGAAGGCCACTGCCCAGGCCACTGCAAAAAAACTTGTGTCAGAGTTAGTGTGCAGATTTGGGGTACCAGAGACCATTGAGAGCGACCGTGGTACTCACTTCACTGGTGAGGTAATGAAGGAAGTCATGTCCGCCTTAGGAGTAGAACAGGCCTTTCACACCCCCTATCATCCGCAGAGCTCCGGAAAAGTAGAAAGACTCAATGGCACCCTCAAACTTAAGATACAGAAAGCCATGGTTGAAACAGGAAAACCTTGGCCCGAGTGCCTACCTCTGGCCCTCTACTCAGTACGAACCACACCAAATAGGAAAACAGGACTGTCTCCTTATGAGATTCTCTTTGGCTCCGTGCCCAGGTTAGGACTGTATCACCCCCAAGCTCTATCCCTGGGTCATGATAAAGTTACTTCCTTTGTGCAGGATTTATGCCAAAAGCTAAAAATAACACACGACCTAGTCTTCTCTTCTATTCCAGACCCTGATAGTTTGGAAGGATCCCACTCTCTGAATCCCGGAGATTGGGTGGTGGTAAAGAGACACGTCAGAAAGACTTTGGAACCTCGCTTTGACGGACCATACCAAGTGCTGTTAACCACTCCCACCTCGGTCAAGCTAGAAGGCAAACCCACTTGGATCCATGCCTCACACTGCAAGAAAGTTCCAACGCCTCAGCACCACGAGGGGGGTGGAGAGTAAGCCCAACCCAGGGTGGGGGAGGAGGATGGCAACCTGGACACCAGCATTGATAGTCTGGATAGGTGTATTATTTACCCTTTGTTTTCTTGGACTACTCTCTTTTCGGGACAATTCTTCATCAACTGTCAATGTAAGAAGAAGATGGACTGTTTGGGCGGAAGGACACCCCAACATGTGGGAATACTTTGCAAAAGACGTACTGAATATTTCCCACATGTGCATGCCCAACCTGCGGAGTGGGGAAGATATTTTACGGACTTGCTTACTGTCTATCCCCACTCCAATAAAGACACTTCGCGATATATATTCAATAGTGCATAACGATAGTGATGTGGAGGAGAGCAATGTCATTCAGGAGAATACCTTTCTTAATGTATATGAATATTGTTCTATTGTGATGCGGTCAAACATACACTTTATGTTTCACATAAATGATAAGAGATTTGTTTAGATTCATGAAAACAATAATACATTTTAAAAAGTCAGATGTCGGCTGTGATCTTGGGACTTGTTCCGATCGCCATATTTGGGGTCAGGAAGGAATTTTTCCCTTTTATACAAGGATAATTGGCTTTTTCCTAAAAGGGTTTTCGCCTTCCTCTGGATCAACTCAGCCTCAAAATTCCCCATAATTGTCATTTCTGTGTGTGACTTCCTGATGTCCAAAATGGGGGAATGATAAGGGCCAATAGGGGCTGTAAAGAAATTAATAAATGTCGCTAATCAAAAAGGAGTTAATATATTTTACTTAGTAATCTATTTGAATCAAGAAGGTTGACTACTGCAAATATTCTATTCTGCTCTGAAGGACTCATGACTATTGAGTAATAGGCCAAACGTCTGATCTAAGTGGAATCAGGAAGTTCTAAGGCCAGATGTCTCGGAAGACATGGCCTAACCGCAAAGAAGTTGTCAGCTATTTCTCTATATTTACTAATGTACTAGTCTAAAAGTCATGTGAAATCAGCTATTTCTTGAATGTCATATATCAAGCCTAAATGTCAAAGTTTATTGAATGATTATGTCATTGTAAGATATAGAAGTCATGTGTTTTTATCAGATGAATGTATGTATCATGAGGTTGCTCCTTGTATTACCAGAGGTCGCATCCCTGCGTGGGCGATCTTCTATAAATACCAAGAGATGCAGATAATAAAACAGAGTCACTTGTTTCAAACCATATACTGTGTGTATAGGTCTGTGCATGGTCTCTCAAAAGAGCGCTCCTCCTGCTTAGGTCAATTCGGAACCGACAACATAACTGACCAGTCTGTTTGAACAAATTAACCCTCGACACTCTCCACACTCTCTCTGAGTAGCTGCTGTTCTATTCCTCCACACTGCTGATAAGAGCAGAAAATTCACCTGGAGTGAATTACAGCCCTCTGTAATAGTAGCTTTTTCTGCTCTCGGTCCTCCTGATCTCCTCCACTATCCCCCCAATACAACCCTCTGTAATAGCTTAGTGGAAAGGCAGAAAATGCAGGGTTACAACAGGGGGTCAGGCTATGGAAGGAGCTGGCAGTTCACCCTGACTGACAGAATTTCAGTACTCTAGTCTGCAGTGCCTTGGAAAACAATACAAGCATAGAAGTCAAATAATCTGAAATTGTTAGTAAAAACCAATTACAAAAAGTCCTCATTTTCAAAAACACATTGATTAAAAAAAAAGAGAAGAGTACATAGCCTTTAAAAAGGACCCACTGTCTCTCTGAACGTGCCTGTTTTAGAAAATACTTTTATTCATTTAATGTAATGATGCCTAAACAGGTATCCATACAAATCTGCATTATGCCATTCCTCTGTTAATCCTCCTGAAAATTTATGACTAAATGGACAACTGGGTCGTCCTGTTGCCCTTGTATAAGAGCTGTGTCTCTACATACTTTGACACTCTCCAATTAGCGCTGACAGTAGATGAACGCATCCCATTAACAATGAGAATGTAACAGCCACGTTGTCAATGTATTTAGACATTTCCAGGAGGAATAACAGAGGGCTGACAGAGTTCTGTGAAAAACAAAATGCAAAGGAATTGCATTGTTTTTTCACTCTGTCCCTCAACAAAATTCATAAAAATTATATATTATATGTACCCCAAAATGGCAGCAGTAAAACCTACAGCAACACACAAGCCCTCATGTGGCTATGTTGATGAAAAAATAAAAATGCAGATGAAAATCTGAAAAAGTAGTTGAAGTACCAAACTAGACCGTGTCACTATAGGGTTAAGGTTTCAAGCTATGGAAAAAGAAATGACATAGAATAACCTGCATTGTTAGCAAAAGTCAGCGACTAGCACGGTTCCTGAGCCCTAACACAAATGAAACTTTTTAAGTCATTTTTTTTCAATATTTCTCAAGTCCTAAATTAATATAAATGCTAGCCGCGCCGGCGGATCACATAATTCTTCAGCCAGTTGAAACACAATGCATTAGCTGAAGCACTGGCTTATCTCTTGGGGCCTGTCAGTCATGTGCGGCTCCGATGACTGCAAAGACTGCGTTACAGAATGAAAATTCTCAGCGATCTTTATGATAATGGAGGCGCAGGGAGATAGACGGGAGAAATTCATTAATGGACTTGTGCGAATAGGCATGTCCATGGTATCACTGCACGGTTTACCATACTCAGAGCCTCCACCAGGTGGAGCTGCTGTGAGGGGCACAAGCCAATAAGGGGCCCAGGCTCACTTGGGAGCGGTCACCAGTTGCTGCATGGGAGCGATGAAGTTTCACTTACAGTATTTAAAGAATGTCCCTATACAATAAGTAACGATGGACAAACTTGGTTTCCAACATGGCACCAGCATACTTAGAATTCATGCTGCCGTAGGCACTTTTATTGTTCCACCCCCTTCAGGTTCAGGCCAGTCTCACACGGGCGATTCCGCATGCAGGAGCCAGCAGCCGAATCCAGTTCTGACCCCGCCCGGCGACCCCACATGCCTCCTTTCTTCTGTATTGTGGATGACAACGGCTGCTCGCTGACGGTCATGCACAGTGCATTTTTTTTTCAATGTTTGTTTTTTCCACGCTATCGCTAGGCGGTGACACGGGTACCACGGGTCGGACGGCTTCCATTGATTTCAATGGAGGCCGCCTGTGTGGAGTCCGTAGCATAATAGAGCATGCTGCGCTTTTTCCTCCATTCGCAGAAATCACATTTAGTTTCTGCGAATGTGAAGTAAAAAGCGATTTTTACATTCCTGTCCATGCATGTCATTTGCAGCGGACCCTCCATGCGGCCGCCAGCCGCAATGGAAATCCGGTCATGTAAAGCTGCTCCCCATACACTTTAGATTGCTGTGAGACAAATGCTTGTTAGGCAGAAGAACCTTACTATGCAGATACATACCAGAACTAAGCTTACTGAATAGATACGCTACCATAACCGAGCTTATTACAGTGAAATGATACCAGAACTGAGCTTACTAAATAAAAATAGTACCAGAACTAAAAATATTACATATTAGATAGGATAAAAGAACCAAGCTCTAGTCAACTCTGCCCTACGTCACAATCTTCATCTGCAGACTTTAGAGGTTGCGTGTGACTGACGTGTACCTCTGATGGGTGGAGCAAAAGACCAACTGCCACTCCACCAATCGGTGAAGCAATGCTGGCTAGGTCCTGACAGCAGGGGGGAAGGAGAAGAATTTAGCAGCAGCTCCTTACTTATTGAACCCCAGAAACCCCTCCACTGGTGGCATCTGCTTCATGTAGCGGCATCTCCTCCAACCACCCTGTCTAGTCCAGAGGAAGTTGGTCGGAAGTTCACTGGTCGGAAGTTGAAGAAAAAAACCCTACAGTTGCTTGTGGGGCCTAGTGGCAAATATGGTCCAGCATGGTGCCATTTCTAATTAATATTCAGTTCTCCTACTCCCATAGGTCCACTAAATATGGAATGGGATTGACAGGCTGTAAAAATATGATGATATTCCATTTCAATTCAAAATCAATGTGTCATTGTGTGAAAGGGTAACAACCTTCTTCAGCTGCCCACCAACTGTATGTAACAGGCTATAAGATGGAAATTGATGGACATAAGAAGTTCAGGGCCCTGAACATTTGCCCATGTGGAATCAACATATTTCTGATGGCAGCCCTGACTAGAATTATTGTATCCTTGTTGTTATTCTTGTTTGCATGTATCATTATTACAATGACCTTTATTGCTATTATTATTACTACACTTATTATAAATACATTGTAAATGGTGGACCCATGACCATAATCAAACATAACTGCAGATCTCCCAGAAACAATATGTATACTCCTAGAACGTCCTGTTGATCTCAATTCGATTTAGGTCCTGTGATGGTGCTATTAAAAATCAGCCATGTGACTTAAATGCTCACTAACTTAAATGAGCACTATGGAGAGAGGTAGCTGGAGAAGGGAAACAGAGGCAGAGAGACTCAAACAAATATGTTACTTCAGCTAAGTGTTTACTTTGTCCCATCTGCTGAAATCACATCTGCCCTGCTCAGTACTGCTCTATAATGTCCTCCATGCTGCTGTTCTTTATGAGAGGTACAGAAAGATACAGACAGAAAGAAGAAGAGATCCTGCTCACCTATGTGTACAGTATATGAAAGATTTCACAGCGGTTCATGTATATCCAACAGCTCAGGGAAGACTTTAAATTAGAGATACACCCTGCAGGGGTGAAAACTGGTGATAAATACAGATTATATGTAGAGGTCGTTGATCCAAGGGATTGCCAAACTTGGAGTCGGGGAGGAATTTCTTCCCCTAAAATGAGGAAAATTGGCTTTTACCTCATTGGAGTTTTTCGCATTCCCTTGGATCAACAAGGAGGGGGGGGGGGAGGGGGAGGCGGGGTTATAGGCTGAACTAGACATATGTCTTTTTTCAGCCTGAAATACTACCGGTATGTAATGGCCAGAAATAATGTTATTCCTCATGCACACACAACAGCTCATTCTGATAAATCATCGGAAAAGTTAGGTATGCAAGTTACATTGTATTACATCACATTGGGGAACAGAAACATATTTAAGCATTTAAAAGGGTTTTTTTCAGGGACTATACAATTGATGACCTATCCTCAGGATAGGCCATCAATAGTTCATCTGCAGGGTCCGCCATTCGGGATCCCTGCTGATCAGTTGATTGAAGAGGTTGTGGTGCTCGAGTCAGCACAGTGGTCTCTTCTCAAGCCTGTGGCATTACATTCATTGGTCCCCATGTCCTGAGAGCAGCTTGGTCCCATTCATTGCTGCAGTAGCAGGCACAGCCACTATACAATATACAGTGCTGTGTCTGGTATGAACTGAAATGGCAGCAGTGCTCACCCAAGTGCTGCTATAAGCTGACCTGGGTGAGTTCTAGGCAGCAGACCCCACGATCAACTATTAATGACCTATCCTGAGTATAGCACTGGAAAACCATTTTTAAGGGCTTGTGCAGGATTTTCCAAAAAACATTGTTGCTTTCTGCCAAAAGCAGTGTCGCTCGTCAATAGGCTGTGTCTCATACTGCAGTTCAGCCCTCTTCACTTGAGCTAAGACCAAACGAAGTCGATGGACAAGAGTAGAGCTGTTGCTGCCATAAAGAAGAAGTTTCATTTACATCTCATACAACTTCTTTAAAGTTTCAGAGCTTCCCTTTAAATTTTACCTAAATCCAAGTTTTCTGATTGCAAAGACACAAGAAACTACGGTATTCCAAATCCTTCTACTATTTTTGCATCTTCTTTTATATTCCCACAAAGCCAATAGTCCAGGCAGATGAAACACTAAAAGCGGCTAGACCTCCATAGTCATTGACTCTGACAGAGAGATATGGGACTGTAATGAAAGAGAGGGGGTAGTTATAGATGAGACTCAGACAGGTAGACTGCTTTTTAGCCGCATACTTATTCATGAGCAGGGACGCCATTTCCCTGAAGTGTTTTAGAAGACTGATGGATTGCAGCAACCATTTCTCACATTCTCCTCTCCTAATGTTGTGGTCAGATCCATTGATTGTCTCTTTAGCAGTTCAGCAATGAAAAGTAAGGTCAAGGCAATGAAGGCTGAACGTATCCACATGGAGAGGACATGGCTACAATAAAGTGCTTTCACCAAATGAGGCGACCCGGCAAAAATGAAGCATTATGGAGATCAATGCTTTCAAGCGTTCTCAGCATAAGAAAGTGTGAGGGCTATAATTAAGTAACCGAGTCCGGAGCCGGGCCGGGAGATTGAAAATATCCTACAAACATCCTATGGTGCATGCAGCCAAAAAGGAGTCCAAGTTCATTGTGACTTGAATCAGTAATTATAAACTGTATAAAGACATAAGGCCAATACAGTGCTGCAACTACCATATAGCGCACAAGTAATGCAGTGCTTAATAGCAGTGTGCTGCACCGGCTCTGCTAAGTGCGCATGCTTATTTCAATAGGGAGATCAAGCATGCCCGTTCCTCATTTTCCTATTGTAACAGCCCTAGCTGCATAAAAAAATTTTTAAAAAAGGAATACCTCACCTCTCCGGCGCTGTCATCTCCCCGCGCTCTCCCCTGAAGCTCCCTGGCAGT
Source organism: Eleutherodactylus coqui (assembly GCF_035609145.1). Taxonomy (NCBI): domain Eukaryota; kingdom Metazoa; phylum Chordata; class Amphibia; order Anura; family Eleutherodactylidae; genus Eleutherodactylus; species Eleutherodactylus coqui. The sequence goes on from NC_089844.1 coordinate 86,558,357, forward strand.
TGCTTAAAGTTCTCCTGCAGAGCTTCGTGGTCAGGACTTTGAAAATCCCCTCCTCCAGGCAGCTCTGCCTCTGATTGGTTCCCAAGTGCGTGGCTCAGCCAATCAGAGCCAGCGCTCAAAGAACAAATCACAGCCATTCATTGAATCATTGAATTTCAGTTTCTCCTTCCCACTTTCAAAAAATCATAACTCTTATTCTTCCATCGGCGTAATTTTCTTAGGGCTTGTTTTACTGGACGAGTTGTATTTTTCCATGGTACTATTTAATGTACTTTATAATGTATTAAAAAACTTCAAAAACTATTCTTAAAGGGGTTGTCCCGTGAAACAAAGTTGGGGTATACACTTCTGTATGGCCATATTAATGCACTTTGTAATGTACATTGTGCATTAAATATGAGCCATACAGAAGTTATTCACTTACCTGTTCCGTTGCTAGCGTCCCCGTCTCCATGGTGCCGTCTAATTTTCAGCGTCTAATCGCCCGATTAGACGCGCTTGCGCAGTCCGGTCTTCTCCGTGTTGAATGGGGCTGCTCGTGCTGGAGAGCGGCTCCTCGTAGCTCCGTCCCGTCACGTGTGCCGATTCCAGCCAATCAGGAGGCTGGAATCGGCAATGGACCGCACAGAAGACCTGCGGTCCACCGAGGGTGAAGATCCCGGCGGCCATCTTCGCAAGGTAAGTAAGAAGTCACCGGAGCGCGGGGATTCGGGTAAGTACTATCCGGTTTTTTTTTTCAGCACATGCATCGGGTTTGTCTCGCGCCGAACGGGGGGGCTATTGAAAAAAAAACAAAACGTTTCGGCGCGGGACAACCCCTTTAAGTCGAATGAAATGGGGAAAAAAATTGGCAAAAGAAACATAACTTCATCATGTGGGTCAGCGCAATTATTTAGTTTTTGTTTGCTGTACTACTCGAAAAAAAAAATTCCGACAGTCTTCTGACCGCCATAATTTTTTTTAAATCTCTTTTACAATGCGGTTGTGTGAATTTTGCAATGTATGAGTTTTTGATAGCTTTTTATTACATTTTGTCTTGAAGACAGGGTTGACAGAAAAAGCGCAATTCTGGCGTTGTGTATTTTTTGGTCTGATGACATTCACCATACAGGATGAATGATGCATTATTTTAATGTCTTGGACTTTTATGGATGTGGCGATACCAAGAATTTCAGAATACTAGTTGTTTATGCAAAGGGAAAAGTTGTGGGAGACATCTGTGGTAGAGGAACAAGTGGAGAAGGCAAACGCAGAGGATACTTGTAACTTAGTTATACAAACTTAAAGATGGCAACATTCTTATATGTTTTTTAGTATATGTCAGTAATACTTTGGTTTCTATAAAAAGTTGAAAGTGTCTATTACTTTTATAGTAAACCTATATTTAGATATAAAGTGTTACAATGGCGGACAAACCCTTTATTATGTCTTTTGCCATTGCTTTCCATGTTTGCATCTAAAAAAACACAAGTCTGTCTGCTCCAAAAACTAATTTCAGACATCTATGAATATTGTCTGGGGAACAGCTGACACATGTCCATTCTGCTTGCTTTTTTCCCTAAAACTACAACATTTCTGAAAGTAAAGCCGACATGTAAAGTGAAATGTGTGCGGTTTAGTCACTCATGCCTTACGGCACAGTGGTAATGTTTGTCTGCCTGGCACAGTCATCCAAGTGTATGTATCTAGCGAAAAAGTGACTTAAATGACTCAAATGTTCATATTCTCTCTGCTTTCTATCCATGAAGCCAATAGTGAGAAGTCAGTGACTTCTCTTACTTAGGAGAGATCCATAAATCCCTCAAATAAAGGGAATGATAACCTCAAAGATACACGCATTATTCCATAATGTACAAATATTCTACAGCCGGCCTATAATGTACAATACTACTTAACCTTTCCAATGCTGTAATGTGAAAGTCTTTCATTTTTTTTTAGTCTGCCCGCAATCAGAGCTCAGCATTTATTTTTTGGGGCTAACTATGACTAGATGTCATTGGCATTGATGCTATTTTGATACATACGCCTTCCCCTCTGGGTTAAAACTGGGCAGGTTTCCTTTGTCATATACACATATATGAACATAGAACAGGTCTATACATACTGTGGGTCTGAAAAGTCTTCAGATCCTTTAATTTTTTTATTATTTTTTTACATTTTGCTAATGTTTTGGACTTTTCAAAAAGTTCAAGTTTTCCTCATCATTCTGCACTCATTACTCCATAATGACAAAGTGAAACAGAATGTTAGAAATCTTTGTAAAATAAAAAAAAAAGAAAAACATTTTGTATTGATATAACTATTCAGTATTTATTGGAGTCCCCTGTGGTAAATTCAGTTGACATAATTATATAGATGGAGATGTCTTTTTAATGCATATCAGAGCCAAAATCAAGCCACGAGGAGGAAAGAATTGCCTGTAGAGCACAGAGATAGGATTGTCTGGAGAAGGCTACTAAAAAGGTTTTGCAGCACTGAAGTTCCCAAGAGCACAGCGGCCTCCATGATTCTTTAATGGAAGATGTTTGGAACAACCAGGACTCTTCCTAGAGCTGACCGATCTACCAAACTAAGGGAGAAAGGGCCTTGGTAAGAGAGGCGAACAAGAACCTAATGATCACTCTGGCTAAGCTCCAAAATTCCTGAGTGCATATGAGAGAAACTTCTAGAAGGGCAGCCATGAGTGCAGCACTCCACCAATCCAGGCTTCATGGCAGAGTAGTCAAAAAGAAGCCTCTCAGTAAAAAACACATGAAAGCTGCCTAGCATTTGCCAAAAAGCACCTGAAGGTCTCTCAGACTGTGAGAAACAAGATTCTCTGGTCTGATGAAACCAAGATTAAACTTTTTTGGATCAATTCTAAGCGTTACATCTATAGGAAACCAGGCACTGCTCATCATCTGCCCAATACCGTCCCTACAGTGAATCCTGGTGGTGGCAGCAGCATCATGCTGTGAGGGTATTTTTCAGTGGCTGGGGCAGCGACATCGGTCAGGGTTGATGAAAGCTGAATAGAGCAAAGTACAGAGATATTCTAAATGAAAACCTGATCCAGAGCGCGAGGGACCTCAGACTGGCAGAAGGTTCACCTTCCAACAAGATAATGACCCTCAGCACACAGCCAAGACAACACAGAGGAGACTTACGAATAACTCTGTGAATGTCCTTGAGTGGCCCGACCAGAGTCCTGACTTGTACCCAATTGAACATCTCTGGAGAGACCTGAAAATGTCTGTCCACAGATGGTCCCCATCCAACCTGACAGAGCTTGAGAGGATCTGTAGAGAAGAATGGCAGAAAACCTGCAAATCCAGGTATGCAAACCTTGTGGCATCATACCAAAGACAACTGGGGGCTGTAATCACTGCCAGAAGTGCTTCAACTAAATACTGAGTACAAGCTCTGAATACAGAGAGGGGGGGGGGAGGATAGCTAATGGATTCATACAGTAAGCAAAATCCTATAAGTTAGTGCTTCTGATCAGTGCGTGAGTAACGCCAGGCTGGGGTGCTCAGTCTCCGCCTCGTCCCACCTCCAAGCACAGACTGGGCGTAACCGCCTCGTCCGTCTCTCCCGGACAAGACAATGATAGGACTACAGCTCAAGGCGCAATCTACGCCGAGGGCCCTACTTCCAGGAATTTGTCATGGTTACATCTTGTCTGTGAGTCACCCCAACCATGTTTAACAAGTTCACTGTTAAGCTTATTAGCAGGACTACTCGGCTTCGACCTGACATGTTGAACTAGTAGTCCCTTTTCATCTGACCGAGTTGTTTTGTATTGCTTTCATGTATTACATGTCTGTCATATATTCGAAATTATCAATAAAAATGGATTTAAAAAAGAAAAGGAATACATATGTCAATACAAAATGTTGGTTTTTCTTTTTTTTTTAAATTACAGAGATTTCTACCATTTGTTTTCATTTTGTCATTATGGGGTATTGAGTGCAGTATGATGGGGCAAAACTTGATTTTTTTTTAAATTTGCACAACATAAAGTGTGAAAAAAAGTGAAACGGTCTGAAGACTTTCCGGACCCACTGTAGGTCTATACAGCGTAGGACAGGGATACCTTTGGCCCACCTGGGCCCAATACTGGACTTATCCCATGCTGGACATCTATGCATATAAGATATATCAATGGTAATGTGTAATAGGTCATGTGTTAATCAACCCATTAAAGAGACCTTAACAACATGTAATGTGCTCCAAACTCAACTTTGAATGGAGTTGCCTTCTATTGGACCGTTGAGGCCCTGTTGTAATAGGGGTTCACTATTGTTTCCGAACCCAAGTCTACTCCTGTGTCCATATAGTATTTGATTCATACTTCACTCATATAAACTAGACATATGTGAGTATCTTATAATTGCAGTCATTTTATTAAGTATTTGTACCATTATCCCTTTATTACTGAAACTTTGACATGGAGACAAGCTCTGTTCACATTACCATTATGACTTCCATTCTTAACAAAATGACCCAGGGACAAATCTCATTGATAATATCGTATGTCGAGTTTCCACTAGAGTTATAGTGTTTTTTAAAAGCAAGAATACACTACACTGTTGCTGACATCCAAAACACCAGAACCCTAACGTAAAATAGTGAACATGTGAACAGAACTTAATATAACTTTTCCTTAAAGAGGTTGTGCCAAGAAGGAAACCCTAGTTCACATGCCCTATTAGGGTATAGGAATGTCAAAGTGGGGTACCCCACTTGGGACCGCCTTCTAAGAGTGACATCTCCTTAAAGAGACGACTTTGAACCATCCTTATAGTACAAGATGGCCATTCCTCTAAATAGCTAGGGTAAATGGCTGTGGCTTGCCATTGGCTAAATCAGCCCTGGGAGCCACATTCAAAGAGGGGTTACGGGGGACTTAAATATTGACGACCTATTCTTATATAGTTCATCAATATCAGGTCGGTAGAGGTCCAACTCCTTGACCTATGTTGATCAGCTATTGCCAATGCACAAGGGCAAGTGCCAATGTCTCTTCATTGCATATGGGTACATCCTTATACATTTTAAAGCAGCTGTGAATAGTATTGCAGCTCAATCCTATTCACTCGAATGGGACTGAGCTGCAAAAAGGTCATGTGACCTACGGACGTGATGTCACAGGCTGATCAAGGGGCCATAGTTAGCTCTCATCTGAGTGCTATGGCACCCTTCAATCAGCTGATTGGTGTGCGGGAAATACAAATATAAAAAAAAAATAAAACTGTAGTGTGCATGAGCAATGGCGAGCTGCTGCAGTCATGCGCAATACAGGAAAACAGGGTACGCAGTGCCTCCCGCATGCGCAATCCAGTCCGCCCGTGCGAGCCCGGCCTCATAGGAAACACTGCAAGGAAGGTAAAGAAAATCCATCCAGTATTGCCAATTTTCATTGGCTTGCCTTATTTATAACTACTATCCAATATCCAGTATTTTAACTTCTGACTGTATGAAAAGTCTGCGGTGCACTTTAAGATGAAATTGGACAAAACATAAGTAATTCCAAGTGGGAAGGACCCGCCATGACGCTATGTGACAGTAACGTTACACACACATCTGTTATGTGCTGTTTGGGGCTTTTAACTCCACATCTGTGTAAACATTATTTATAATGCAGGCAATATTGGATACTTCTGCTTGATAAACATATTTAGCAGTGCAGAATTCCTCAGCTGTAACAGTCAACCGCCCCAAAAGTTGACCTCTCTAACTTCCTGCAACCTTTATGGAAATGTTAAATAAAATGTCCTAGATTCAGTAGAGAGATAGTGTCTGATGTTAGCACAGCATGTATCGTATCCAGATTCTGAAGAATTAGGTTATGTGCACACAGTCGGTTCTCGCAAAAGTCAGGAATTTTAGAACTTATAAAATTACCAAAAACTGCACATTAAAGACGTAATTAAAGTTAGAGGCTCCTGCCCAGCGTTCCCATAATATCACTTATTGGTCTCTGCTCTGGAAGCTCAATAGTAACATACTGGTTATTAGTGGTATTGTGCTCTCCTTACAAAAAGAAAAAAAAAAGTTATATCCTATTGGGACATTGCCCTCCTGCTAGGGTGCTCAAACAAAAAACAGACGAAGCCCTGTCTATGGTCAAGTACTTGAGACACTTGATCCAATATAGTCATTTCCATGCATGTCTCTGTAGACTGAGTTATAGTGGGGACACTGTCACTAAGTAGGGCCACAGAGGGGAACTATCACTAAGTAGAGGCAACAGAGGAGCAATAATCAGTAGGTGGAGTCAGTAAGTGGGTACTATTACTCAGTGGAGTCACAGAGGGGAGACTAATACTTTTGGAGGCCGTAGAGGAGGCACTATTACTTTATGGGGCCACAGACAAGGCATTATTACTTTATGGGGCCGCAGAGAAAGCACTATTACTCTCGGGGTACCCAGAAGAGGGGAAACTGAAAGGAGCAGGTAACAGAAGGATAGGGAGAATTACAAACTAAGGGCTCATCCACACAGGAGTAAATAAGCTGCATATTACATGTGTTTTTTATGTGCATAATATACAGTGAATAAAACCCACTGATTGTGCATATTTAAGCAATGTATTTTGGTCGCATAAAAAAAACACAGTATGTCCTATTCTTGTGCATTTTGTTCGCCAACATAGCCCATTTTAAACCCAATTGACCAATGAAATTAGCGGGAGCATGTGCCATTTTGATGCCCATAAAAAACACAATAACAGGGAATATGTATATTTCAGTCGTGTAAATACACTATGCATTTACGTGACTCAAACACGCATATGCCCATGTGAATGAGTCCTTAACTTTATAGGCTTCTTTCCATGACATCACTTATTGGCCTCTTCTCTGGAAGCTCAGCAATGACGTAGTGACATTGTGCCCTCCACACAAAACAGAAAAAAAACCTGATGTCACGTTGGAACATTGCCCTCCCACTAAGGCACGCAAAGAAAAGCCATGCAAAGCCGTGTCTATGGTGAAGCACTTGAGACACTTGATTCCATGCAGTAGTTTCTCTGTAGGTTTCTGGAAGGTAAGTACCTATCTGTCTGAGATATGTCCTGGATACTAAGCTAATCTAATAAAGCAAAGACACAGGCACCGCTTTAAGATTTGAACAGAACTCAGAGTCTTAAAAATTGTAGAACAAATTGCATATTTTACATATAATTTCTCAATTAAACTGTATAATAAGCCAGTATGCAGTGAGCTCCCTCTGGTGGTGACTGCAATCAGTCAGCATTTTATTATTTTTTCTTACTCTACATGCAGGGAATCAGGAGTTCAGTTTCAGAAATAAATCTCCAGCCTTTTACAGATACAGTAAAGGGGTTATACCAAGTTTTACTTTTATCCCCAGTCCACAATATACCACTGAGGTCCTCACTGAGGCCCTCACTGAGGTTTCCATTGAAGTCAATGGAAGCCATACGACCTTCCGCAATCATCATTGTAGAAAGGTCACGAGATCCGCGTCATCACCTAGTGATGCCGCGGCATCATCTGTACTGCACATGTGCACTTCCGGCACATCCGCAATACAGATAAGAAAAAACCCGACAGATACGTGGGAGTCATTGGGCGAGAACCTGCATGCGGAATCGGACCCAGTCGTGTGCAGGCGGCCTAAGAAGTGCCTTGACGGGCCATTACATGACATTAAACACAATAGATCCTAATGATTATCTACACAAGGTCTTGCCAAACTAATAATGCCAAACTAAACCACACTCACTCATATCTAATAGTGCTCATGGGTCCACGACTCTCCCCCTGGCCAGGCATTTCACCATACACAGTACCAGGGGAAGAAGTGCACTCATGCCAGTGCTTCACCAAAGATCATCCTCTCTGCTGGTCTCCATGCCAACATGGCAGCTGTCCAGTTTGGTACTTCGGGCACAGCTCCCAATGAATTCAATGCCTGCAGTAACAAAATGGGCTGCTGCAATATGGACAGCGCTATCCACACTGACGGAAGCCCAAGAAACAGCTGATTAGTGGGGAGGATAACCAGCGATATCTACTGATCAATTGAGGACTGATCTTGGGGATAGGTGATCAACAGTAAAAGTCCCAGAGATCCCCTTTAAGAAGTACATCACCACAGTATGCGGGGTCTATTTTTCCCCAATCTATATTTATCTGGTCCGTTTAGTTGCAGCAATATAATCTGTGGGGATTCCCACATATTTGTGTAGGCATGTGAAATGGGCAGCGCAGGCAATGTATCTATTTTGGGATTGCAAAGTGCCATTAAAGTGTATTGAGACGTATCCACATTGCATCATCTCTTCCAGAGAAAGAGATGTTATTCTGAAGCCATGATTTCACATAAATACACTTACATGTTTAGCCGTGTAAACCGAGCCTTCAATCATACAGTTGTTATTCTCTTACTAAGCAAATAAGGCAATGCTTAGAATGTGGAAGTGGTTGCGTTCTACACTTGACTGAGCATTAGTTACATTTTAACTCAATCTCAACCAACACGTCTTCATCATAAAGGTTCTGGGCTTTCTGCCACAGTAGAAACTACCGGTTAAAGGGACCATGATTATGCAAGATCACCGAAACCAAACCAGATGTAATACACTATTAAGACCACCCAAAGCTGCCTTAAGAAGGGTAATGTTCTCAAGAAAGTTGGTGTCTTCCTTAGGTGACCACTTAGCAGGTGGAGTAGTGATGACATCTTGTCATATTCTCACCTTATGGCTCCACTTTAAGGCCTCCCTGCGCTAAACGCCGTCAGAGGCTCCCATTGTTTTCAATGGAGCCTCTCACACAGCTTCAGACAACTGCTTGATAGCGGCGCTTTTCATTGCCGCGATTTTCGAGAAGTGTCTGTTCTATTTTTCGGTGTTAAGCCGGTGAAACGGAAGCAAGACGCGGCAAAGTTCCTTGGCCTGATATCACACTCGCAAGCGTGCATTTTAACGCTGATGCGAGGGGTTTTTCTTGCAAATACCCGTCCCATCACTTCTGTGAAGTAGCCATCCTCCAGCATAGCTTTCAGCCATGTTGGAGGATCGGCAAGTGTTTCCCATCGTTTTCAATTGCTGATGCAACCCGAGGAACGCGAAAAGATAGGACATCGCTCATATATATTACTCCATTCAAAAGAATGGGTTCATATTTGCACTAGATTTGTGCATTTCGCAACGCACAAATCTCGCACAATTTTCTCAGCCGTGTGAAACCGGCCAATGTATAAAAAAACCAATCAGTCAAGAAAATAGGGATATATAACAGACCAGCCAAATGAAAAGTCCTGTTGCTATAGGGGGTACAGAGGGAGCAGTCCCACATGGACCCTTGTGCCTGAAGGACCCAAAAGCCCCTCTGCTACTTAACAATACAACATTATAAGGGGTGGATATTCTGCGTGGGCAGCTGGTTTGTTCATCTGCACAAGGGCCCAGAGGGGGACCCAGGGCCAAATGTCCCTCTACCAACTTGCCATGCCTCTGCTCCAAAACTTCCATTAGCAGCATCCAAACTATCGTTACTCACACAGTCCTGGCTGACGCTGCGGGCTCTGTCTACAGGACATAACTCGACTTCTCTCCAGTCTCCTACTATTAGTACACAGTATGTGCATGAGGCAGGGGAGCAGCAGAGTTATGCTCTCTACACAGAGTACATAGCGCCAGCCAGGACTTTGGAAGTAAAGAAGATGCTTCTTATGCTGCTGCCAGGCTGTAGGTACATAGTAAGGGCACTGTCGCTAAGTGGGAGCACCATCAATAAGCGGGTCCTCAGTGGGGGAACTACCACTAAGTGGGATCACAGATGGGACTCTATCACTAAGTAGGGTCATAGAGGAGGCACCAATACTAAGTGGGGTTTCAGAAGGCCTACCATTACAAACTGCAGCCTTAAAGGAGGCACTAATAATTTGTGGGGCCACAGAGGAGGTACTATTACTCTGTGGGAGCACCAAAGGAGGAAACACTATTACTTTGCAGGAGTACTGAGAGGAGGAGGTAGTAGCAGAAGGGAGAGATGAACCGCGACAGGATGTAGTCTTCATGATGGTGTAAGAAAAATAAAACAGATGACACTAATCAAAAATGACGGCTCCTGTGATCACTGAGGGTAACTGCACTGTAATCACTATCATTATACAGAGCTGGCATTTGACTGCTACTTGGGGACTGTATTACTTACAAGTATCCTAGAGCTGAGCCGTATCCGAGCTCGCCATGTTATCCAAGTTGTCCTTTATGTGTGTGTATATTTATTTATATATAAATATATCTTTTGGAGGGGGGGGGATTCTTTATGTATAATGTATGTACAGCCTTCATGTGTATGATTCATGAACTGGGCATGATAGATAGGGGCCTTGTTACATTAACGCCGAGAGCGTCAGGCTAACCTCTGCTATAAAGATTGTCCTGTGGACCCCAAAGTCCACCCCTACTGTGTAAGTCATGTAGAATTTCTCTTCTCTCCATATTCTATACCGGATTTTATCTCTTCTTCTCTTCAATTCAGTAGAAATGGAAATTTTAGATCTTTCTTTCCATGGAAGTCTCTTTCCAGCCTTGTACATAAGCTGTGCCACAAGGTATTCTGTCAGTGAATGGAGCCATCCTGACGCTTGCTCATCCATCAGTGTCTCCTCTCCTCTATAAATGCAACTTCTTACATCTAAGTTCTTGCCTTATCTATGCTGCGGATGGAATCATTTGACAAGCAGCTACCAGTCGGATACAGTATGTGATATATGTGTGTCATGTATATTACAGAGCCACTAATTCGAGAAGAGAGACCCCCGTGTTAATCTGTATATACACTGCACATATATTACACTACATTTTTGGGTTTGCTTTGCTTGTTAATCAAGAATTTTGAACATCCAGGTAATATGCAGGAGAACTGTATACATTACATATTATTACATAGGTATATAAATGTTATCTGACCACCCAGCCCACATACACATGCAGCAGGTGAAATCCTCCTTAGAATCGGCATCTCTCCCTCAGTGTCAGCAGTTTCGAGTGGAAGCGTGAGTATGGGGTACGCGTTAGCTCGCTGTAATGTGAAAAATTTAAATGCATTTCAATAAAGCTAATTTTACAGGGAAAAAACATAAAAAAAACGTGATTCAAAAAAAAAACGTGAATTCTGTTACTGAACTTGTTGCAGATTTGCAGCAAAATCAATGGCACACAACAATGCATCGCATGTGAACTTAGTCCTATGTGGTAGAGGAACGTTTGGGTCCCGTCACATACCAACATCCGACTGTGACTACTACATGCTCCATGCATGTGTTCAAAAACCCAATGGCTTTCAGGTATTTACAGTATTAGCGAATTTTTAACTCAGGAACCCCAGCCAATCAGATCTTTGAAGTGACTGTTGCACTCAGGTGAGCACCGCAGCTTCTTAACTGCATACCAGGCACAGTGCCGTACATTTCATAGTGGCTATGCCTGGTATAGCAGTTATGTCCCATTCACTTGAAGGAGCTCTCAGGCCACATGACGAATGAACGTGACTTCACACGCCTGAGAAGAGGCAGCGCTTACACAAGAGCCATGGTCTCTTCAAATAGCTTATCAATGGGGTCCCGAGCTTCAGAACCCCCATCAATTTGGATATTGCTGATCCATCCTGAGGTCATCAATATTTTATTTGCAGAAAATCCCGTTATGCTCCTACAAACCCCAGTAAACAGTTGATTTTGCAAGAGGAAGCAGCAGCAAGCCACACATTTCCCCTACAATGGCTCAAGTCTTACAGTTCTTCGTTTTAGTCCCAAACAGGAGACCCTTCCCACTATGACGTTCATATGCCCTAATAGGAAATATGGAGAGGGGTGGTCTTCATGAAGACACTCAAGTGTTGGCTATGGCTTAGCTTGACTGGCTAATGGTAGACTATGGTACAGCAGAGCCTCTACAGACACTAACCATTCTGTATTCCTAAGACTTACTGTAAACATTGCGTGTGAATCCATATAGGACTTTAGTTTTCCCTAGAAGCATTGTTTCTTGGGGCTTTTTTAATAGATTCCATGTGAATCCTTGAGAAACATGCCTACACATAATTGCAGAGGCACATGCAGGTACAGTATGGGTCTATAAACTTCTATTGGTGTCGTATTAATATAGTTGTACAGCGCTCAACTATATTGCAAATGAATGTGGAGGATCACCGTAATTTCCGCATCATCGTTTAGTGGCGACGCGGGTCGGACACCTCCATTGACATCAATGGAGGCCATCAGCCCAGATTCTGCAGTAAAATAGGGCATGCTGGGATTTTTTTTTCCACTCACAGAATACACAATTCGTATCCACGAGTGTAAAGAGAAAAAAATTAAAAACACACGCCTTTCAATGCCCGCATTTTATCAAGGATCGTCCGCATGGATGCCGATCAAGGAACCCACAATTCAACTCCGGTCGTGGGAGTAAGTCCATTACAAACTCACAGGAAGAAAGTGCAACTACAGTAGAGCCATGTAAGACCAGAGAGTAGAAAGGCGCTACATGTGAAGCCTGTGAGAATGTTAGCAACCTATCAATGGAGCTGCTTATTTGAGTCTGTTGTATTCAACACAGCAACAAATGCAATGTGGTTGCTATCTGCAGTTTTGGTTCACTGGACCCTCTGACACTCATCCTAGGTGCAAACTGGATAGAGGACAGATGATGGGCCAGGCTCACACAACCGTATCGTAATATGCAGCATAAACTTTGCAGCACTTTTCTGCGTATTGAATTGCGTATCCCCTCATCTGTCACACTGTCCTGCACGGTCTGCTTAAAACGTCCTGGTTTCGCTTTTCCTTCCTTCGTCTCCAAGCAACATGTGTAAAAAAAGTCCCAAATACGCAGAGTAATTGCATATGCATTGTGGTCTGAACATTTCCATAGAGAACACTAGGGCTCTTACGAATGTACGACACAAAAAAATAAAACGTGGCGTTTTTGACACGCGTAACATACGCATTAAATTCAGGCAAGTGAAACACTAGAAAAAGCTATGTACTCTCGTTAATGCCATTTCGCAAGTATTGCTCGTAATACGCAACAAAAATACGGTCGTGTGAGCCCCGCCTAAACCTTACATACTAGGATGGAGACCGGAATCAACACATTTCTGGACCACACCAACCCCTTAATCAAGTCACCACTTGGTGACCTACCTGGCGAAGGGACTGATGTGATCCCAAACGCATCGTTTCCGGTCTCCTTTCTAATATAGCAGGTCTATACTTACCTGTCCGTGGTGTCCACCAGTTTACCTTCTTTGTCCTTTGTTTTCACTCCGTCTTCGGGTTCCATCATCCTGCGGTTACATCTTAATCCCAGCAAATGGAACCATAAACTTTCATTGCTCAGAGACCAGTAATGTCTCTATTTGACCATGGTTGTTACTTTCTTGCATTTGTGCCGGAGTGAACAACGTAGAATCATACACAGACTTTCATTGCTCAAACTAAGACTAATAAGGTCCCCACTTGAGCAGGGCGCCATTTGTATCCTGCGTTTGTGCTGGAAAGAATAACGTAAGGGACCACATTATTCTTTCCGGCACAAATGTCTGAAACTAATGGGAAGCTGCTGAAACGGAGACTTTATCAATCTCTGTTTGAGCAATGGAAATTTATGGTTCTGTCCTGGGGACATAGTTAAGGAAGAAATGTGAACAGCCCCTTAACAGTAGGAAAAAGAATGCATCAAGTAGTCGCCGCACTTCTGCTCAAGCGAATGATCCACATCATAGAGATCTACTTTAAGGACATTCAATTAAATAATCCCTTCCATGTTTTGTATTCCCTCCGCATTGAGTTGTAGAGGTGACTTTCTAGTAATGTCTTGCTTGTGAGAAAAAGTGAAAGGTAACTGTATCTCATCCAACAGGCTGCAGAAAACCATTAGCCTTTCATCTTTATATCATTACGATCAGTCTAAAAGGTTTCACAATGTGACAGTCTGTTTCATCTCAGCTACAGTACTTTACTGTTTATCAGCTGACAAAAGAAGCCAACGGTCATCTCAAGTGAGAACGTACTTGTCTCAATGGCTTATTCAGAGGTACAGCGAGTTTATTTTCTCCAATCTGTCTTAAAGAAAAGAGATCAAAATGGAGAAAAGCATTCGGAGGATTGACAAAATGTAAACAATAGCAGGACAAAAACAGCAAGAGAAAACCCCCAAGACTACAAGATGGATGGAAAGGGGCAGAATAAACCAGCAGAGCAATACATAAAGTCAATAGCGGCAAGGTCTACCAGGGCAACTACACCGGAATTTAATACAAGATGTGCCATAAAACTGTCGTGTGACAATTTGTTACATGTTTTAGATACTTTTTGGCCTCATTAGTGACATTACTTTTAGGGTACGCTCACATAGGGATTCACCACGGAATATTCCAAAGCCAATCGGCACTATTTGAAGTGGATTGTGTTGCGGATTTGCTGCGAAATTGACGCCTTCAATTGAATTTAAATTATCTTCTGTGGATCCACATCAAAACGCACAGCAATATCTGTACCAAAACGGTACAGATATGCTGCAGATCTTTTCAAAAGCAAATGTGTGAACACATCTTTAACCCTTTGCAATCCAATTTTGGATCCAGGGTTTCCTAGGGGGCACTCTCTTTCTGCCATTATACAATGGCGCCATCTGCTGTCTAGAGTCAGTACTGCAGTATGTGACATGCCGGAGAGGCCCCCAACAACAGAGTGGCCGACATTATACAGTAAGAATACCCTGCGGGACGTCTTCTGACATCGGAGCTGTACAGGCTTCAATCAGACAGTGGATTGGAAAGAGTTAAAGAGTGTTTAGTAAAGGGAGCATGGCTAATTGGAGTTCAAAATGTGTCATATTAACCCCTTAGGCCGGCTTCACATGAACGGGTCCCTATTGTGGAATCCGCGGCAAATCAGACGCATTGAAAGGTTTGCTTTTTCCTTCACACTCACGGATACGAATTGCGTATTCTGTGAGCTGAGGAAAAATCGCAGCGTTTTCCATTTTGCTGCGGACAGCCTCTATTGAAGTCAATAGAAGCCATCCGCCCAACAGCCCAAACGCAATTGACATTGCGTATGGGCCGCAGGTACAAACGTCATCGCCTAGCAATGGCGCATGAAATACAAGTTAAAAAAAAAAATCGGTACTGCGCATGACCGACGGCGAGCATCCATGGTCATCAGCATTACAGCTAATGCAGGTATGTGGGGTCGCCACCCAAATTTCTGCTGCAGGATCCGACATGTGGAATCCAGAATCAAGGATGTGGCCTATTTTGGTCCAAAGCAAAACTGTAGTTTTTATTAATTCCATTTTTAGGTACATATAATGTAATGTAAAACTCTTAATTAATTTTTTTGGAGGGCGAGAGAGGAAACATCATTCGTGCCATTGTTTCTTTTTACAGCGTTAATCATGCAACATAAATGACACAATAGGTTTTTTCTGCACGCTGGTACCATTACGACATTACCAAAATTATTGTGTTTTTTTTTTAGTTTTTTTCACAGTTAAACCCCTTTTTTAAATTTTTCCATGGGTGGAGCTCTGTAAGGGCTTGTTTTTTGCATGACCTTCCACAACTTGCCCCTGCGATGCCCACTGCACACCTGGACTATCGTCCAGCTATGACACCCCTCACTCCCCAGTTCCCTGTACCTCCTACATCACCTCCCCCACCCCCTCCACTGTACACTCATTTTGTTGGTGTAGGCACCCACTACTTATTGTATACTAATTGCACCTATTATATCGTCTGTGCTCTCTGTTTTTCTGAAAGCGCTGTGGAATAAATTGGCGGCTTATACAGCTTTTTGATCATATTTTCATTTTTTTTGGAACCAAAATGAACAAAATAAACATTTTGCCTATATTTTTTTTAAGAGATCGGGAGGTTTACTGTTTTTACCCATGCAGGATAAATAGCATGTTCAATGTATTATACAGGTCATTATGAATACAATACCAAATATGGGAGGATTAGGCACCGCAGGGGGGCATGGAGTGCCAGAAGGGGCACCCCCTATGGCTCACTGTATAGACGTATGGTCAATTTCTATTGCGGCATTTAAATAGTTAACTGCCATTATAAGAGCCAAATCCAGTCACAGCAGATGCCAGGAGCAGCCTTTATGACAGCATGATGTTTATTTAAGTGATGCAGTCAGGGAGGGGTTAAGAACTGTGCATTTACATTTATGGAATAAAGGACTCCCCTTTAGGAACCAGGTTTGCTCATCATTTTCTAGTAAATAGGGTCGATCCATTTTCAGTGATGCTTTGCAGCTCACATGCAGCAACAGGTGGGTAGTGGGTGGGTGGGCAGCTCACAGGTGAGTTTGAGCCCCAGACAGCAGTTTCAACTATACTGCCCTGAGGACAGCTCTGATAACATAATGTCTCATGGCTTTACAACTATCCTACCAAATGTAATCAATCACCTGAGCAAGAAACAAAAGTAGTGTTATTTACATATGTTAGTACTTAGGGGTGCTCCTTTTGTCCTAATGACATTGGATTCTCACTGTGGAATACTTTCTACTAACATCTAAAAAACTTCAGCTAGAATTTCCCTCCATTCATCCTGCAAACATCTGGCGAGTTCTATCAAAGAAGATGGACGCTGTTCATATTTCCTGACCCGACGTTCCAAATCATTCCAAACATGTTCAGTAGGTTCAGGTCGGGACTCTATGCAGCCAGTCCAATAGTGGAACTTCACTCCATATAACGTTCTGATGACGACGCTCCTTGCACCATTTTAAATGGGCTAATGCATCTTCTTTGAGAGAGCCTGACAGACATTAGCAGGATGAATGGAGGGAAATACCATCTGAAGTGCATCAGATTAGTAGAAAATATGCCACAGAGAGTATCCAATGTCATTAGGGCCAAAAGGAGCCTCATGGAGTATTAACATGTGTAAATAAATACTACTTTTGATTCTTGCTCATGTGTCCAATTACTTTGGGTAGGCTAGTATCTTTCTGCCATACATCATATATTGTTATCTACAGATAAGGCTTCACCTTACATCTATAAAAACCTAGCTTATAATTACTTCACTGTTTAACATTTACTTTCATCTTCGCATGAAAGGTGAATCAAGGTTTCTATTATCCTACAACTCATCGGACTGAATGGAATTTGGCTCTGCCAAGCAGGAAGAGGCTTAGACTTTTGGAAATTTTTAGTATCTCATGCACTTGGTATCAAGCTGATTCCTGTGTACTCAGGCTGTGTACAGAGATGCAGAACCTATTAGCACATGGCATGATGCCATCTCCAACCCAGAATGACTTCTATACCTGGCACATCCACAAAATAAAAGGAAGCAGCACATTTACACATAATCTTCTTTGGCGTATCTGTTTATATACATATTTTGCGCGGCTCATGCACTATAAAACCTTCTTGCACAGAACTAAATTGATCTGCATCACATGTTTGGCTTATTAAATCTGGCCCGCACGGAAGCAATCTTAATAGTTTCATGTGCATCGCTGCTCAGGGCTTGATATAAAAAAATAATATCCTTCACCGTCTTGGGTAGAGCACAGCATGCGCTGCAAGCTTAATGCGATTCTCTCTTTTTAACCCTTCATCTCTTGAAGTCCTCATTAATCCTTGTGGGCCTGCGCTGCAGTAAAGAGAGCGCTTAGAAAAGTATGTTACCAAAGAAAAAATCCACATTCCTACCGGGATTGTGCAGATGAAAGTGTAAGAACAAAGTTTTGACTGTGCTGATTGAAATGTGAGCTATGGCCTTAAGACTGTGCCAAGAAGACAGGTTGAGGAAACACATGTAGTCTTAGGACCGTGAGAAGTGTCCTGTTACCTGGCTGAGTGTCCCCACCTTCTTTAGGTAATGTACCTGGATTCCTTATAAGGGAAACAAGGAAGTGATACGTCCAAGTTGAAAGGTGTTTGTACCTGCTTGGAAAGTTTCATTCTTTGTAAACCTACGTTCTCCGCTCGCCGTTTGCTTGAGCACGTTATTTTTCTGATACAAGGAATGTAAGTAATGCAATCTAGTAACTCATTAGATACTTGAAGAATATTCTTTGCAACAAAAGATGATTGAAAACTTTTTTTTTTCTTTTATGTTTCCATTTATTTAACTCAGCCTGAAGTTTAAAAAAAAACAAAAACGAATGGGGATTGAATTGATTTGGCTCTTAACTCTTTTTCTGCATGGAAAAACTTATGCACAAGGTAAGACGAAGGTTAATTCTGAAGATGACGTGCTGTGGTTCTATAGTATCAGATGTAGCAGAGCTGAGTGTCATTCATCCAAACTTCTGTGACATGAGGATGTGTTTTGTGTTCTCACACAGGAAGGACTGCAGATAAATTCAGTTCAATGACAAATTCAGCTCTGCTACATCTACAGCAAGAATATGCTTTGCATGATAAAATATGAATAGTAATGTCGCAGGTACAACGTAGAGTTCATTTTGTTATCTTTCTGTGCAGATATTTTAAAATAGGATACGTTTTTAGTTATTTTCACCATAATGTAATAATAAATAATATTGTGTGATTTGTTTGAAAACCGCTCTTTAACTAGTGGTGGTTACACATCTGCATTGGGGATTCCGGTTTCCTGCTCCGTTCAGGGAAAGAGGAATCCCTTCGGCCAAGTGGCTCCATCTTTGGATAGAACCATCCAGGAACACTGACTATAATGGGGACTGTTCACTTTCCCCCCAGCTGACCAGCTTCTTCTTTGTGATGGAACCCTCAGCTGAAGGTTCCAACGCAGATGGGAAACCGGCCAAATTGAGGTCCCCGCAGGCAACTGATATGTTTGAAGCATGATTGTATATTCTTGTAAGAGATTACGTGTGGTTAGAGAACTGGTACGGAAAAGTAGAGTAATTTAGTCCCTGTTCAAAGCTTCGTTCGGAGATTTCATGATAGAATTTTGTTATAAATGACAATTAGAGATGAGCGAGTATACTCGCTAAGGGCAATTGCTCGAGAGAGCATTGCCCTTAGCGAGTACATGCCCGCTCGAGAGGAAAGGTTCGGGTGCCGGCGGCGGGCAGGGAGCTGCGGGGGAGAGCGGGGAGGAACGGAGGGGAGATCTCTCTCTCCCTCTCTCCCCCCCCCCCCCCCCGCTCCCCCTTGCTGACTGCCGCTACTCACCGCTCCCCAGCGCCGGCACCCGAACCTTTCCTTTCGAGCGGGCAGGTACTCGCTAAGGGCAATGCTCTCTAGAGCAATTGCCCTTAGCGAGTATACACGCTCATCTCTAATGACAATATGTGCAGCGCTATTTTTTCTGATAAAAATGTCAACATGGGGACCGAAAACGGACTAAACCGTTATAGTTAATTGGGTATGTCATACACCATTGGTGTCCAGTGTGTGATGTATTTGTCACTCCATTTTTTACATTTTTCTGTTCCTCTGATGGAACAGAAAAACTGAAATTTTAACAGAGGTAGGAAAATAGCCCAATATACAAATAAGGGGAGGGGTTTAGAGCAGATACGTGCGCTACAAACTTATTTTTTTTTTAAATTCGCAAATTTCTCAAAAACAGTCTGAGCAGGGATGTCACATTATTGCACTGAGCCCCTCAAAAGTGAGTATGAAGATGAAATTCAAAGACCCTAGAAAAGTTTTAGTGTTTTATACTCTAAATTAATGCCAAAATAAAGAACTGTCTCAATAGCAGCGCTAAACTGTTCGTAGATTTACACGTTTTATACACTTCTATAGCACCAACATATTCTGCAGGGCTGTGCAGAGATTGTTCTCACTTATAACGTTTCTTATCCCCATTGGGGCTCACAATCTGAATTCCAAATCCACCTAGTAGCATGTTTTTGGAGTCTGGGAAGAAACTGGAGGAAACCCATACAAAGACAGGAAGAACATATAAACTCCATGCAAATGTTGAAGCTGGTCAGATTCAAACCCAGACCCCATCGTTGCAAGGAAAGTAAGAAGTAGTAAATGTGAAATATAAAACTGTCAGAGCCAAAACACCACGGTTAAATAAACATTTGTAATCTCTGACTATAGAAATCGCGGCTAACAAATAGCTAGGCTTGGAATAGAAATATACAGTAAAAATGACTGTAAATGAGAAGAGTAGTCACTTTGTCAATAACATTTTCGTCTTAATCTACCATACCCCACGCACCCTAATATCAACCCTATTCTTTTAAATGGAGTCATGTACATGACCAATGTTTTCCCGCATGGGAAAAAAAAAATTGCAGCATGTCCTATACGTTCCTCGGAATGCATTACCCATTGATTTCAATGGGGCCTTTAATATATCACGTGGCTCTTGTGTTGCGAGTGCGATTCGAGGTTTCCCACTGAAATCAATGGGAAACACTTCCAATCCTCCTTCCACAAGAGGGTTGGAATTTCACAGAAGAGAAGCGTTTTTGCCTGAAAATCGCCTCGCATCCGCGGGTAAATTACATGCTTACGAGCGTGATATTGGGCGGAGTTTCTCGGCCCAATATGGAGCTCGCCTGTGTGTACTGTAGATAGCCTTACTGCTTGTAGGTGGAGAATCCAGAACTCTAAGACTTTTCCTGCGAGTCTTGACAGAGTTAATTGAACCTTTTACATGGAAATACTAAATTAAATCAAAATTATATATTTTCCCTGAGCTCAGCGGCCCGCCCTCTACACTTGCAGATACAGTAGGTTAGCAAAGGGGACCTGATAGATTTCACTGTTAAAAAACGGCCATACATAATATTAGACGTTACATTGAGAGCCAAAGCTTTCTGAATCGACCCATCAGTTTTAGAACAATAATTTTGTCCAGGGCCAGAGGATGGGTGGGGAGGGGTCTTATATTACGTATTGTTGGTACTCTGCAAAGCTTTCCTGCAGATCTGCCGATTCAAAGATGCCAACCGCAATCTTCTAACTACCTAATGCACACTATCAGTCACATGAGCAGCGCTGGCCAATCAGAGGGCAGTGAACCAATAGTCTAATACACTGCCAATGCACACTAAGAATAAGGTAGTCAGAAGATTACGATGGCCATCTTGAGTGAGCAAAATTGGAGCAACGAACTGGCGGTTCAGTACGAAAACGGTGCAGTGGACCAGCGACAGGTAATCTAGTCATTTTGGTACTCGAACAAATAAAGATTTTAAAAATATTTCACTGGCACCCTGTCTAAAATGTTCAGCAAAAAAAAGATAAAAACGCTCTGTCTAATCAGGCTAGGTCTACATGTTGACCCATGTTCACCCCCCCCCCTCCCCTTTTCCTATCAAGTCAAACCGCTTTCCACTATTCCCCACCACTGAGATGCAATGGATTATCCTTTTTGGTACATCTGCTTCATAAATGGGTCTAAAACTTGAAGTGACATTATGCACCAAATTTTGGAGCATTTTAGGACAAGCTTTAAGTGCAATCACATTACCAACTCCTCCACTGTGTTACACCTACTGCAGGGCCTTAAAGGGAACCTGTCACCAGCTACAAGCTCCAAAAACTATGTTATAGTGCTCAAGGCCAGGTTCTGAGGATGCAGTTCTTATAATCTCCTGGCTCCCCGTTCCCATGCTGTCACCCGTATAAGTTGGCACCAGTGGACTCATGTCTACAGGCTGCGCACACAAACACTGTTCCCCATGGGAGTAGGTGTGTGCACAGCTGCAGAGATGAGTCCATGGACATAGATTTCCACGAGTGACAGCATGGGAACAGAGAGTCGGGCGAGTATAAAAACCATATCCCTGGACTCCTTGGAAGCTGGCCTAAGAGCATCACAACTTAGTCTATAGTGCTCCAAGTTGGTGACCGTTTCCCTTTAAGGGATGGTCCATGATTTCAGCCTTTGCCCTACACTTGGCATAATGCAGAAACAGTTTTTTTTTTTTAGTTTTCCTTTAAAACATGAAATCTATCCCTGTTACGTTATTGTTAAATCTGCTCTGTGTGTCTGAAATGTTCTCAGTTTGCTTTAAAGTTAAACTTTTTGTAGCCAAACAAAGGTTTATTCATCTCACTTGCTACATTTCACAAATAGTTATTATATTTGTCCTTCTCTTCTTTACTGGATTTTAGGTACTTGTTCTCTGGGAAGTACAATGACTTGTGAAGACTGCCTGAAGTTAGGACCACAGTGTGCGTGGTGTTCTCAAAAGGTGAATCTGTAAACTGGTGTAGCATGACAAGAATTGTACTTTTATATTATGTTACCGTGAAATGCTTCAGGCACAGCCTGTTTGTTTCTGTCAGCTTTCTTTACAGCTGTCCTACGTATTATTAATTTTTGCAGACTCTTTCTGGATGGAGTGGGATAAACCACCATCTACAGCCTTTAATAAGCTTTGTGTACAGGTGAATGTGTTTTAACATGTCATACATCCACAATAAGTAAACAAAGTTCTGTTAAAGGAAATTATCTATTTAGTCTCACAAATTGAACCTAGTTCAAGGCTAGCATACCCTTCTAAAGGCCCATTTACTTGTAACAATTATTGCTCAAAATTCATTCAAAAGAACAAATTTGAGCGATAATCGTTCAGGGTGAATGTGGAGGGACTGGCTGATGGACATATGTGTTTTTTCGGTCTAATATACTATATTACCAGCTGATCAGTGCTGGGAACACCCTGAGATAGACACCTGAATGTAAGAGAGTGTGCAAACCAAGTATGAGGCTTTCTAAATGCATGAGCAGGAAAACTCAATGCAAAAAAACAGGTAAGAGCATAATTTTTTTCAGTAAGATTTGTGTACAAAAGATTTCCAAAGTGTTTAAAGTGTCCGTATCATCACAAAAACAAGTGACAGCTTAGACAGCTGCAGATATGGGCTATTGTAAATGTAGTGTAGGCAGAAATGTTATGTGAAACCCGTAGATTTTAGGTCATTTCTTTCCCAATTTCAGGAAATCTGCATTTCCTCTTTGTATGATCACTGAGTGGGTGTCATGGAAAGCCCACATACACAATAGATTTTAGATGCCTGAACTTACCTATAATGGCAGGTTTGAATAACTCTCTAATTTTATAGGGGCAGCTCATTATTCAGGGCACACAATGAATTTTAGTCTTCCTGGGAGATAAGCCAGTGCTAGAGCTCTCTGGCTGTGGCTTACCTTCCTAAACACACGAACAATCAATAAGCCGAATGTTCATGGGTATAGGGGAGATGATGGAAATAGCTGTCAGGTGAATGATCATTTATCAGTCAATTGTTGAAGGTGTACGGGTAGGTTAAGGGCCCTTTTACAAAGGCTGATAAATCATTCAGATTCCCACATCCAGTGAGAACCTGAATGATTGTCATTCAGTCTAAATGCATGCACTCGGACAACGGACAAGAATGTAAACAGGCAGTCGCTCATCTATGAACAACTGCCTGTTTACTGTGAATGGAGGCAGGCAGGCGGTCATGATCCCTCATCCACTTCGCCTCCATTCACCAGTGATCATTGTTTCTGTGTAAAAGTACACAGACAATTATGGCTGAGGCAACCTGTTGGGCATTTGTGCCCAGCAGGTTGTCTGGTGTAAAAGGACCCCAAGAACTGGGCTATGTACTCTCTGCTAATCAAATGCATAGACCGCACTCTGGTAAGCATTACAGCCATATCATTTCAGCAATTAGTGGGTAGGGGTCTCGGCAGCCTGACCCCTACCCACATCCTTGAGCAAAACTTTTGACATGTCGCTCTGGCATGTCAAAAGTTTTTTTTAAAAGTGCCGTTACTTTATAAAGGCTATGGAAATGTTTGTGTATGAAAAATAAATACACACATTTCTTATTAAAGGGGTTGTCCCGCGGAAGCAAGTGGGTCTATACACTTCTGTATGGCCATATTAATGCACTTTGTAATGTACATTGTGCATTAATTATGAGCCATACAGAAGTTATAAAAAGTTTTATACTTACCTGCTCCGTTGCTGGCGTCCTCGTCTCCATGGTGCCGACTAATTTTCGGCCTCCGATGGCCAAATTAGCCGCGCTTGCGCAGTCCGGGTCTTCTGCTGTATTCAATGGAGCCGCTCGTGCAGAATGCTGGCTCCGTGTAGCTCCGCCCCGTCACGTGCCGATTCCAGCCAATCAGGAGTCTGGAATCGGCAATGGACCGCACAGAAGAGCTGCGGTCCACGGAGGGAGCAGACCCCGGCGGCCATCTTGAGCAGGTGAGTATGAAGACGCCGGACCGCCGGGATTCAGGTAAGCACTCTCCGGTTTGTTTTTTTAACCCCTGCATCGGGGTTGTCTCGCGCCGAACGGGGGGGTTAAAAAAAAACAAAAAAAAACCCCGTTTCGGCGCGGGACAACCCCTTTAAGTCCCTATTATCTGTCATTTTTGCATTCGGTTTTCTTTCTCCTGTATTTACAAAGCCTCATACTTTGCTTGTTCCTGATCTGGGGGCTTTCCCAACACTGATCAGCTGTTCTGTCATGAAAGGGTTTTCCCATTATCTAAAATGACTTCACAGCTTCTCTGTGCTTTCCTGTTGCTGCTGACTAGGACATGGGAGTGCTGAAGCCATCACTGGCTATAGAAAGTCACTACTGTGGTCAGTGATTGGCTGCAGCAGTCACAATCCTGGTCAGTAGCAACCCAGAAGGACAGAGTAGCGGTAAAGCAATTTAAGGTAATGGGAAAACCCCTTTAAGGTGTACAAGCTCAGCTCCCCCTCCTCTCTTATTTCAGAGGCTGTGTAGCATAACCACGTCCACTCAATACTATACAGCTTTCTCATCCTCTCTCTGAGTAGCTGCTGGTCTGTTACCTTGCAGTGTTGATAAGAGAAGAAAACTCACCCAGAGTGAATTACAGCCCTCTGTAATAGTAGCTTTCTCTGCTCTGATCTCCCCCACTATCCCCCCAGAACTGTAATACAGCCCTCTGTAATAGTAGCTTTCTCGACTATCCCCTGCATGGTCATACAGCCCTCTGTAATAGCTCAGCAGAGAGGCAGTGAATGCAGGTTCACAAGAAGGGAGCAAGCTAGGGAAGAAGTCAGTTTACTATGACAGAATTTAGAAACATTTCAGTCCTCTAGTCTGCAGTGCCTTAAAAACAATACAAACAAATCAGCAATTTTTAATAAAGCCAATTACAAAAAGTCTTCATTTCCAAAAACACATTAATAAAAAAAAATTTAAGGGGAACATAGCCTTGAAGTTATAGCTGTTGTTATATTTGGATATAATGTGCCATTTATGTTTTAACTCTTCCTTGAAAGAAGTCTCATAGCTTTAGACCAGCCGTTTTTATTCATACCATTTATGATTTCAGATACACTGGCAAGATTTTTTTTTCTTCTTTGCCAATATTTAACTGTTTTGGCACTAAACGCAATAAGTGAATGTAGGATAATTACTATGTGGTAGACTGGGAATTGCCAGCATTCTGGTGACAGTAATGCTAGGCCTGGATTTAGAATACTATGATAACCACACATATGGGAAAGTGGCTGCTGTGCTTTTTTCCAACATGAGGCAATGTCTTTACAGTCCCACCATATATGAATCATTGACGCGGCTCAAGCCATCAAGAGAGGAGCATTAAAAAGGTTTTGTCTCATGAAGAGAACAAGAAGTCCCAGTACATATCATGTATGCTACATGGACAGCTGCGAATCTGAATGGCCACTAGTAATGAGTGAACATTTTAAAAGTTTGGTTTGTTCGGGGTAAACCAAATTTGGGCAAAAAATTTGGTTTATGTCTGAATTAGTTTGAACTGAACCCAAACTTTACCAATATCCCTAAAGCTGGTGTATGTAAAGGAAAGGGACATTTTAGTGGGTTTGGCTGAGATGAACCAACTGAGGTTTGGATTTACGCTGAACCAAACTTTTAGCAAAGTTGAATTAGAAGCAGAGTTTCTATTTTTTGGTTCGCTCAATGCTATGTAGTGGCTTGAGAATAGTTTTCTCTCCTGGGCCCACAGTGCCTCATTTCACTGGATTTATCATAGGAATGACAATGCCCCCCGAATTATGTATATTTTTGTTTCTGCTTCGTCCAATATTCGCACAGCTCAGGTGTTCCTATTGACTGTGAGTCATCCGACATGAAGCTCTTGTTACAGCATCTTTCTGCCTTATATTACAGTGAATATCTTCAGACAGACAAAACAGTGGGAGGAATTCATTGAGCCATTTAAGGGCACTCGCTGCGAGATTCACTTCCTGCTGAAAAAAATACATCATTCATCTAATACAACGGAATTAGACTCCGAGATTGCTTTAGAGATAAATGGAAAAATGAATCAATATTTTTGTCTGGGCGGAAGTCAAGGAGTGCCCTCGAGATGTCCAGACCTCATCAATGCAGAATCTTACCATCTCTTTGTACTGCTGGGAAATTAGATATTAAGGGTTGGGATTCCCTATGGCTATATAATATGAACATAAAAGCCTGAGATCACTTGGGAGGTTTTCACTTGAAATTTTGGGTAGGAACCAGATATATTGTAGCTTTTTTTTTCTTAGTGGGAGCTCAGATGTGTATGTGTGGGCTATGTCTACAAACACATCTGGCGCGGTGCACCACCGCCGTCCAGCTCAATTACCTGCTGCCAAGGTCACAGTTGGCTGTCGCTGACATCCACATACTTCTTTCTGTACTCATCTGCTTGCTCTCTGGCGTTGCTCCCACCCTCTCTCCTAAAGGGCTGGTGTGTGCTCTTTAATCCTGTCCCACTCCAATCCTGTCACAGCATCTGCCTAGGGTGGATGCCTAAGTAATTTGATCTCCTGCTACTGTTTTGGATAAAGCCCATTTGTGTATTTTGGTTCTGACTTCTGTTCGGACCTCCAGTTAGGCCCGTCTGCTCACGACCGGGTCGGATTCCGCAGGCAGGATCCGGTAGCAGAATCAGACCCTGTGCCCAGCCGATGACTCCGTGTACCTGTCCGCACATGCGCAGTACAGATTATGCTCCGCCGTCACTAGGCGATAACGCAGATCCCGCGACCTTTCTGCAATGACGATTGCAGAAGGACCGCGGGTCGGATGGCTTCCATTGATTTTAATGGAAGCTGCCCACCTAAAAATAGAGCATGCTGCGATTTTTCCACCGTGAGCAGAAAATCGCAATTGGTTCCTGCTCATGGGCAGGAAAAAACATTTCTCCATAGCATGCTATGGCAGATATGTGCTGCAAAATCTGCAGGTGGATGCCTGCTCCGGATTCTGCAATGCAAATCTGGCCATGTGCAGGAGGCCTTATTCTGACCTCTGACCTCCTTATCCTCAGCACCATTTACTGGACTTTGTTTTTGCCTGCCTGGAATTCGTTGTTCCTACTGTGCCATCAGCCCCGACCAATGCTATGTTTCTGCATAAGCGCCTGTTCAGACCATCAGGCACCACACTTCAGCTCTATGCAGCATCAGCAGTCACAATTCTTCGACTGAGTCACTAACGGCTATGGTCTCCCACAGAAAACACAGTTTCCCACTTGAAGGGGTCAAGGGTGAATGTCAGGGTTCCACAGGTGCTGCCTCTTCAGTTAAAGGGGTTGTCCCGCGGCAGCAAGTGGGTCTATACACTTCTGTATGGCCATATTAATGCACTTTGTAATGTACATTGTGCATTAATTATGAGCCATACAGAAGTTATCAAAAGTTTTTCACTTACCTCTTCCGTTGCTGGCGTCCTCGTCTCCATGGTTGCCGTCTAATTTTCGCCGTCTAATGGCCAAATTAGACGCGCTTGCGCAGTCCGGGTCTTCTTATCTTCTCAATGGGGCTCCGTGTAGCTCCGCCCCGTCACGTGCCGATTCCAGCCAATCAGGAGGCTGGAATCGGCAATGGACCACACAGAAGCCCTGCGGTCCACGGAGGGAGAAGATGCCGGCGGCCATCTTCACCGGGTAAGTAAGAAGTCACCAGAGAGCGGGGATTCAGGTAAGCGCTGTCCGGTGTTCTTTTTTAACCCCTGCATCGGGGTTGTCTCGCGCCGAACGGGGGGGGGGGGGGGGTTGAAAAAAAAAAAAAAAAACGTTTCGGCGCGGGACAACTAAGGCCAAAGCAGTGTGTAGCAAGGTGGATCCAGATCTGCCTGCTGACTGACAATATCAAATTGGGGAAGTTAGATATGCAAGAACAATTTTTTTTTTTAACTTTGCATGATATCAAGTAGACAATGTAATATAATGTAATGAATTACACCCACCAAGTCCCTAGAAGACTCACAGAGGGAGAGGTGACAGTAACAAACAGCGTCCTCCTGCTCTCACTTACAAGTCCTCCCTCCTCCCCTCCACAGACACAGACACAGACCTAGAAAGTAAAACTTTTCATCCTGCTCTCCAACTTCAAATGAGTGCTGCTCCTCGAATAATGCAGCTACAGTCATGATCCTGGTGTCATTTGAAGACTAAGATTGTGTGTTTGCATTTGATACTAAAATGTAAACTCTATATTCCAGTTGTAACAATCATTTGAAGCCTCTGTTGTGATGTCATTTGTAGTTCGGTGATGGCAGCTGGGACTGCCTTGTGATTGCAGCCAATGACATCAACACTCATTTAAAGGGCCTTCACACAGGCTACTATAATCTGCTTTGGGGTTGATTGATTGTTAATGTGATGGTTCGTCCCCAATACAGTATTCTCATTGCATGCAGCACATTCCCGAGTCCTATGGTGAGATGCGCTGATAATGTTTTCAGCTGCACAAAAAATACTGTAAATCATCAACTGATCTGATGTAGCTTCACATTCTTACGAAGGTTCTTGCCTGATCATCTCACCACCCAAATGCCCTTTAGACTTGAATAGACAATACAATGAGTACGAATAGAAGTTGGTCAGCTCATGTACTTGTTCTATTCAGTGCACACCACAGGTTTATGGATTGCATTTGTTCACTGGTTTATTTGTGCCTCTGCAGAATTTTACTGATCCCTTGGAAGTCTCGGCTCGGTGCGACACTCCTGAAGGGCTGCTAGCTAAAGGATGCCCAGCAAACCACATTGAATTTCCTGTATCCAAAGTAGAAACCCACAGGAAGAATCCTCTTACCGAAGGAGCTCAGAAAAACAGCGATCATGTAACACAAATCACTCCACAGAAGCTTGTGCTAAAACTCAGGCCAGGTAAGCTATTAGTCGGGCTTTTTTTCGCCATAGCAAAGGTTTGCTAATCTTGCTCTGTATATATTAGTAAAAAGGCAGAATAGTATATATATTTTAATATATGTATATGGCACAGGATAGCTTTGTACAGAACGTGGTGTCACAGCTCACCTCCTCTCCCTCCCTGCATAATGACCTCTGCATAGGTTACAGAGCATGCCCACAACACTATCACATAGATATTAATGAGTCCCTTCCTGCCTCTTCTCTCTATGGTCCATATGGCTGATACAAAGCATCTCTCTAGATGCTGTCAAGTGCACTTCAGACAAAATGGGCATCCTTTTTCACTATCTGGTTTAATGAATTAAAAAAAAAGTTTTATATACACACATACATACACATACACACACATATATATATATGCATACATATATTATACATGCACACACATACACACACACATACATACACGTATATACAATAACATATATGTAATACATTCCCCTAAATGTGATACAGATATCCCTCAGCAAAGTTTTTTAAATGTTTTTTTATTAAGTGGCTTGGGTACTTGGTACATAGATAGGGATGCTATTGCCACTGGTACCATTGTACCCCCTATGGCTACAGTACTGTACACCACTGAGCCTTTCCATATACACTACAAAATGATCCTGTGTAATGTTGTCCCGTCTGCTGGCTCAGAGGTTGTAATAATAATAATTTCTATGCACATTACTTTAACAGTTCAGTTCAGTTAATCCAGTATCCAATAATCCAGAAAGTCTGATAGGAACTGCTATATAATGTGAGATTTGAAAATAAAAAATCCAGAACATTTGGTCCCTTTTATATGGAATGAAAGGGCTATTCCAGTGATCACTAGCTGATCGGTGAGAGTCCGACTGATGCAACCCAGAACTACTGTTCTGGCGATTAGTGGGTCCCAGCAGTCCAACTCCAACCGATCAGCTAAATTACAGCCAATCCCGAGAATAGAGAATAACTTAATGTCACTGGAATACCACTTTAAAGAAATGTTAGTATTTTATGACTTATTTTTAAAAACCCCAAACCAATATTGATACCATTGAAAGCTACAGTATTGGTCTAACTCTCTGTCCATTAATTCCTCCAGGGAATGCAGTTACATTTAAAGTAGACGTCCGGCAAAATGAAGATTACCCAGTAGACTTATATTACTTAATGGACCTCTCTGCCTCTATGAATGATGATCTGATAACCATACGAAAACTAGGATCTATGCTTTCTAACGAAATGTCCAATCTGACAAGTAACTTCCACCTGGGATTTGGGACATTTGTAGAAAAGCCAGTATCTCCATATATAAGAACTAATCAAGAGGATCTTGAGAACCCCTGCCAGTAAGAACCTTACTCAGCCTTATTACTCATCATGTTCCTATAACTGCTGACTGTGATTAATTCTAGTAACGTATAATGTGTTACTCATCTGTGACTTATCGAATGATGACAAAATGGACACAATGTCCATTGCCAAAATGACATAACGATTTTCCTGTAAATAGACACTAAAGCCCAAATTTACTTTTCATATGGAATGGAAATAACCAATATAGCTTTATTTTACATTGTGGCTATCATAGAAATTATTATTTCGTATTTCGCTGTCACATTGTAGTGTTTTTATTGTTACAGCACATCCTTAGGGCTTCTTCATATGGGTGATTTCCGCATTATTTGCACATGGACAGAATACAGGACCCATTACAGTCAATGGGGATATACAGACTATTTTTTTTCCTTTTAAATAAATCAATGGTCTCTTTAAAAATATATATATATGACAGCATGGCCTATTCCGGTCCGATTTCTCAGACAACAGTCACCCATTCAAGCCAACAGCTGTGCAAAACTGATGACATCTTTGTGAGCTCCGTTTTCACGGATCATTGCTAAGAAATGCAAGGAAAAAAAGATTTAAAAAAAAAATTAGACCTCCTTTCAATCTTTTTGCACATGAGAAAAGAAAAACAAGCAACACATGGAGGTTAGAGATGGACGCACACGAATTAAAATTGGTCTATTTTTCATAGACCAGAATCAGACACTGAATAAGCCCTCAGCATGCTATTCCAGTGTTAGCGGATCCACTAATGCTCTTGAATTACCGAGTATTGCTGTCCCGGACCTTGCAAATCAAGGTATAGTCCTGCAATTAAGAGGGGTTGTACCAAGATTACAAGTAAGCAGATACAAGATCCGTAAGATAGAGGATAACTTGATGATGGGTGGGAGGAGGGGCTCACAGCTAAGACCCCCGCCAATCTGAAAAAACAGGGGTCCTGTGTCCCCTGTCCTCACTTCGGGTTTACTACACTCCCCGCAGTAAGGAGACTGAATAGAGCACTGGTCACGCAAGCACACGAACACTACTATTAGACACCAGAGATACCCAAGCAAAAAGCTCTTGGGTATTTCCGTCAACCCCATTGAACTGAATAGAGTGCCAACTGCACATTCTCGGCCAGTGCTTCATTCACTCTGACTTTACTGCCAGGGACAAGGAGCGACCCCAGTAGTGATGGGCAGAGAAAGACATAGCACTTCCATTCTCAACTTCGGCGAGAGTCTTAACAGTGAGACCCTCACCAATCAGCAAGCTGTCCCCTATTCTGTGGATAGGGGGGATAACTTTTAATCTTGGTACAACCCCTTTAATGATAAACCTTATACTACAGGAAAATTCCTTTAGTCCATTTTTTTTTGTTTGTTATCCCATTAGGTCCCATGTTTGATTTTGCCTGGAGTGTTTTTAGTCTTTATTAATCTGTCTCTACTTATATCTGTTTGTGGAAAAGCTAGACTCTGTCCACACTGCCATCAGAGAAGCTGTTTGAAGCCTCTGTTGGCAGACATCAGATTTAATGAAAAGAATACCACTGCATATACTGTCATTAAAGGGAACTTGTCAAATCCCTGCAGCACCATAAACTATGTTATGGTGCTGTTAGGGAACATGATAGGCAGTTGATGTATTTTTTTTCTACTCACTTGCTCTTGCGATCCAGCATTATTCCCTTCTGAAGTCGGCACGTGGCACAAAAATCTAACTTCTTTCAGAGTCCCATGCACGAGTTCTCCCACAGAGCTATATAGGACTCTGAAAAAAGTTGGATTATTATGAGTTGTGCCAACTTCAGAAGGGAACAGTGCTGGTTCACAGGAGTGGGTGAGTGGGAAAAAAATACATTACCCAGCTCCCTGTCACATCCCCTAATGGCACCATAACTTAGTTTATGATGCTGTGGAGATGTAACAGGTTCCCTTTAATTTCGTGAAAATGAGGGAGACCACAACAAAATCCAAAAGGACTCCGTTATATGCAAAGCGATCTGTCGGATGTTGGTTGGGTTTGTTGTGCTTATGAATTCGGCAACGTCTGGTAGTTCCCATTTGTGAAAGTAACTTAGAATACATCATTACTTCAGCCAATTTTTAAAGTTCAGAAAGCAATGGTCAGCAGTGCAAAACAATACAGCTTATAATGAATTGTTCTTTTTAGCAAAAGTCCTTGTATTTGTAATTATGCCTCCAGATATTTTGCCATTATTCCTAGCTTATGTACTGGATATAATCCCCAAGGCTTCGCATCCCTGCAGTAGAATATCTTGTATAAGAATTCTCTATTTCTTTGCAGCTACAGATACATGAATGTGCCTGAGGCATAACTTTACTACGCTTTGGAATGAAATGCTTATTGTAATATGATTGGATGCTGATGGGGCGAGACAAGCTCGTGATCAGCTCCTTTTAGCACCAAGTTTACTATATAAGATGTGCTTCAGAAGAAGAAAAGCTTGAAACGCCACCTTCTCTGTTTCACGTGTGTTCTTCTCCGATGCATCGTATATGCAATTGGGCATATCTGATCGATAAGGCCGGAGATACCCTTAAACACATGTGATTAATATGTCCGTTTCCATCTTTACAGTAGACAAAGCAAGGACTGCTTACCCCCCTTTGGATATAAACATGTTTTATCTTTGACTCATAACACAACACATTTTAATGACATTGTGCAAAAGCAAAGAATTTCAGCAAATCAAGATACACCTGAAGGAGGGTTTGATGCCATCATGCAGGCTGCAGTTTGCAAAGTAAGTTATTTTTTATTATATTGAATCTAATTGAGCCACTACACCTTATTTTGCACAATAACTGTCCAAAAATGTCCAGCAGAAGATAACGCCATTTGCAGGTGACTATGGAGACAGTCACTAGCCACAGGGGTTACTGTTGATCACAGCATGTACAGAGTTCACAGAGGAAGGTAGCTCCTTTTGTGACATTATTGACTCTCCGCAATTAAATCACGAAGGGGGTCGATGGGTGGCCATGGCAATCGAACACCAGTCAATGGTGCGTGGGTCTGCCATTTATTCTAATAGTAAAAATACAAATAAGACACTGCAGTACAGAAGTATTATGTAAGTGATTGTGTAATCGCAGGTTCAAGTCTCCTACAGGGACAGGACACAAAAAGTATCGTTTCACACGTACCCCAAAATGGTACCAATAAAAACTACAGCCCTTCACATAAAAAAACAATCCCTTACACAGCTCCATTGACGGAAATTTTTAAAAAGTTATCGGTCTTTGAATGCAATGCAAAAAAATATATTTGCCATAAAAACATTTTAACTGTAAGAAAAGTAGAAAAGCCTAAAAGAACATATAATTTTGGTGTAGTTATAATTGTACCAAGCCACAGAAAAAAAAGGTGTCATGTCATTTACACTACAGAGTAAACATCATAAAATACCTAAAAAACAAAAGGCAGAATTGATGCGTTTTTCATCTTGCATCCTCAAAAAAAAAAAGTTTACAACATATTATTTATATCCCAAAGGGGTACCAATAAAAACTTTGCTACAAAAAAACCCCAACATAGTAAGGCCAAAAAAAGACATATGTCCATCCAGTTCAGCTTATTACTTCAATCCCTCCCCCTTCAATGTTGACTCAGAGGAAGGTAGAAGCCAATTTTTCCAAGGGAAAAAAAATCTTTCCTTATATGGTATAGGTCAATGGAAAAATAAAAAAAATATGGCTTTTGAAAAGTGGAGATTAAAAGCCCCCCAAAAGTGTTGCGCCCTTAAAGGGGTTGTCCTGCAAAATCAAGTGAAGTTAAACACTTCTGTATGGCCATATACATGCACTTTGTAATATTCATCGTGCATTAAATATTGGCCATACAGAAGTTATATACTTACCCCCCTGTGTTGGCGTCCCCGTCTCCATGGCGCCGACCGAATCCTTCTCCCGGCTCAATTAGACGCGCTTGCGCAGTCTGCCTCTTCTGTCCCGTTGAATGGGGCCTCTCCAGCGTGCTCGCACCGCACAGGTTGTCTGCGCATGCGCAGACCAGCTGTGCGGCGCGAGCACGCTGGAGCGGCCCCATTCAACGGGACAGAAGAGGCAGACTGCGCAAGCGCGTCTAAACAAGGAGGAGGATTCGGTCGGCGCCATAGAGACAGGGACACCAACACAGGGGGGGGGGGGACCCCCTGTAGGTAAGTATATAACTTCTGTATGGCCAATATTTAATGCACGATGTATATTACAAAGTGCATTTATATGGCCATACAGAAGTGTTTAACTTCACTTGATTTTGCGGGACAACCCCTTTAAAGGAGTTTTCTCAGTAGAAAAAAAAAATTCTATACTTACCTATTCCTCCCCAGGCAGTCTTCTTATCAGATCTTCACCTCATCATCTCTTGGTTCCTCCAGTCCCCCGGGTCACGTCACCGCAGGCCGGCCGGATCCTCTTCTTGTGATGAAGCATCCAATGCCCACATTCTGCTTCCTGCAGTTTAGTGTACCCGATCACGAGTGACATAGCATTCACTGCCTAGCAGGGAATGCCGAATCCTCTGCACCCTGCTTTTTCACGACTGCGTATGCGTGATGTCTTGCCGCTAGTATTTTTATATAGTATATGTACACTAGCGGCGAGATATCATGCTAAAGCAGGCTGCCGTTGTTTCGGCATTCCCTGCTAGGCAGTGAACTGCAGTTAATGGACGCTCCAAAACAGGAAGAAGAGGATCTGGCTGGCTGGAGGCGAGATGACCCAGGGGACTGGAGGAGCAGGGAGAAGATCGGTGAGGTGAAGATCTGGTAAGACGACTGGTGGGGGAGGAACATGTAAGTATTGATTTTTTTTTCTAATGGCAAACCTACTGTTAAAAGTGGATGGGTACATGTTCGTTATGGATGCAGGGTGATACTCAGAATCATTTGCTATGGTGGAGCCAATGAACTCCAGTCTAATTCTTTTGCCACCCACTTCAGTCACTATCAGGAAAATTCTATCACAGTCTGTGAAAATTTGAGCATAAAGTATGGACATAGACGTCATTAGATTTACACTATATGGCAGTTCCTCCTGACCCTAGGCATAGTTTTCCTCTAGAATGTTCTTTAGTCTGCTGAGATCTTTCGGTATCTCAATGATATTTTCATGAGGTCTGTGATTGTCTGGATCTGTCTTCTTCACCTTTCGTCTCTACCAAGTATAATTTTGGACTTTGTCTTCTCAGAATATGTACAAAATAAGGAAAAAAAATGGATCCAGTTAGCCTGGGATCTAATTTCTTTGTATTGGTAGGAAGGATCACTCCTATAAATTAAGCAGCTGGTGTGCAAAATGCAAACAAACGGGTGTAGTTTCACTTTAAACAACTTTTATGCAGCAATGCTAGAAGTCAAAATGCCTTCCTTTCGCTGTAGGACCGAATTGGATGGAGGAACGGATCGATGCATTTGCTGGTATTTGTCACGGATGCAGATTCTCATTATGGCATGGACAGCAAATTGGCCGGTATTGTGATTCCAAACGATTGTCAATGTCACCTAGACAGCAGTAATGAATACTACATGTCAACTGTCCAGGTACAATACCGTTTTATTCACCTTGGGATATTGGAAAAGCAGCTAGAAGTCACTTTTTACAGTATAGTGGTGATGCTTAGTGCAATATTCTTGTTTTATAATGCCCTTTATATGAGGCACCATAAGGAATGGGAGAAAGGAACCAACAACTACTCTGCAAATTTCTGGGTACTTTTACAGATAATTGCTTTGAAAAGTTTGTTTGAAGTGTAAGAATGACAGCCATTCATTTGCTTTTACCCAGGGCGATAATTGTTGATTAGTTGCCTGAGATATCATTCATAGAGTGGCTCTCCATGCAAAGTTTCTCAAGTCGTTTACATATGAATGACTGCAACTTTACAGCAGACAACTTTTGATCAACCAGCGATTACTTTTTTGGTGACCTGAAGTAAAACGACTAGCAGCTTATTGCTTCTTACCTTGTCGATGTCCATGTTTACACCGAACTACTATCATTTAAATTTGGTCTCTCAGGCAATTATGCAGCAGATAGTCGTCTCTTGTACCTTCAGAGAGGAGGTTGCCACTTTTAAAAATCCCTTGGAAATATTCACTACTCCACCTCTACTTGTATCATATTATATAATGGATAGGAATATGGATCTCAATGAAGAGTAAACCTCCAACGAATACATCTTGGCTTTGGTTTCTTCCAGGAATATCCCACACTCGGTCAGTTGATTGAGAAGTTGGTCGAAAATAATATTCTGCTCATTTTTGCTGTTACTGAAAGTCAAGTCCCACTCTACCAGGTAAGTGCAAAACACTTGTTGACATTGGTATTTCTAGAGATTTAAGTATATTGGGCATTCTATGGAGAAGCCTCCTCATTTTATGGTGAACACCTTTTAGCAAGGTTCTACTGGTTCGGTTTGCTAAGCCATAAACTCTGAGGGTTATACAGGGCTTTTATTGGTCTCAGACAGTGCTATATACACCCGTTTTAGGGGTTTGGGTGAACTTCCAGTTCGGTTTGAACTAAGTAAGACCAAACCAAACTTTTTGCAAAAGTCCAGCAAACAAGCTGAACCAAACTTTTCAGAAGTTTGCTTATCACTAGTAAACACATACCTGGCACCATGGGGGTTTATGGGCCCCAATCCATTACCCAATGGGCAGTTCGAAAATTTGTAGTTCTCCACTGATACTGCAACAAGGAGAGACCAGTAAAAGGGTCATCCCTATTTTCCCTATTGAAGGGCACAATTTTGAGTGCTGCCACAGTCCACTTCTTGTTTTTTTAGGTCTGTAGCTTTTACATATTACTACATGACTAAACTAATAAACTATCCAAAAACTCTTTAACCCCTTCCCTCCATATGACGTAAGGGTATGTCATGGCAGCGGGGTACTTCCCACAACTGGACGTGCCCTTAGGTCATGTGGAAAGCACAAGATCATAAGAGATCTAGTGCTATCCGGCAGCAGGAGCCGGCTGTCACTGATAGCCAGCCTTCTGCTGAAACAGCGGGGGTGCATTGGAGATGCGACCACCACTGTTAACCCCCTCCCCGCCGAGATCTATGTAGATCACAGCACGGGAAGGGTTCAAAGAGGGAGTGCGCTCTCTCTGGGAGGTTATCGGGCTCTCACAATATAAATCGCAGAGAGCCCGGCTGGTTGCCATTGCAACAGGATGCCACCTACAGGCGTCCTGTATTAGCATTGCCTATGATCGCTGTAATAAGCGATAAGGCATTGCAGTAGAGAAGTCCTGCAATGGCTTATCATAGCAATCATCGGTGGTATGCTGTAAGTCCCCCACAAATGGGGTAAAAAAAGATCAAAATAATGTACAAAAAATAAAAATGTAAAAAAAATGTTTTGGGGGGCTTTTTCCCATATTAGCATAAAAAATAAAAAAAATCCCACATATTTGGTATTGTCATGTCCATAACAACGTGTACAATAAATTGAACATGCTTTTATCCTGCACGGCAAAAAGCGTTAAAAAAACGCAGAAAAACTGAGGCAAAATGCTAATTTAAGTAATAAAAGTGATCGAAAAGCCATATGTACCCCAAAATGGAACCAGTGATAACTACAGCTTGTCTCGCAAAAAATAAGCCCTCACACAACTCCGTCCATGGAAAAATAAAAAAGTTATAGTACTTTGAAGGCAGCAATTTAGAAAAAAAAAAGAAAAGATTTCCAAACAAAAGGGTTTTTATTGCCGAAAAGTGGAAAAACCTAAAAAAAAAATATAAGAATTTTGGTATCCTTGTAATCGTACCGGCCCGCAGAAAAAATGGGCTGTGTCATTTAGGGCTCAGTCCCACCGAATCTGATGCGCCCGTGTTACTGCACGATAAGACGGCCGCACCGGGTGCGGACGACTCTCTGCATGACCGGCTCCATTGCTGGCCATGTGTTCTATCTGCCGGCCAGTGCGGAGAGTCGTCCACACCGGCAGTGCAGCGGTCTTATCGTGCAGAAACACAGGCGCATCGGCAAAATCTATGGTAGAATTCTCTCCCTGCGATCATAAAAAAAATTATAAAAGTTTTACAATATAGTCTACATACCCAAAAAGGGCACCGATAAAAACTACAGTTCGCCACACAGAAAACAAGCCCCCATACAGCCAGGTTGATGGAAAAATAAAAAAGTTATGGTTTTTGAAAAATGGAGATTAAAATGCGCCAAAAATAGTTGCGTCCTTGAACCCAAAATAGGCCATGTCCTTAAGGGGTTAAAGGGTGCTTATTATAATTTCAATATCAATACTAATCCTTTCACCTTGAAGAATACTGTCATACCAACTGGCAGAGCCACCCAGGAAATTTCAATTCCATATGGTTTCCATGTAGAACTATCTGCAAACTCCAGATTGTTTTACAATAAGACATATCTGAAATCTCATCTATGTGGTGGATTGTAGATATTTAAATACAGGGTTAGGACAGGAAACTGAGCTTTTGTCCTGGGTGAAGGAAAGCCAAGTTGGGGCATGTTCCCCATGCAACAACAGAACAAATAGGCAAATACTCACCATTCACGGCTTCCTGCATCTTCAACTCCACTGCTCAGTCCTCCATTCATGGTGTTTGTTTACAGGCTACAGTCAGCCAGTGTACAGGACATAACAGACTACTGTAGCCAATGACAGTTCAGTAGTCAAGCACTGAGTTCTTTCATTGGCTGTGACATCCCATAAACAAGCTGCTACAACTTGTAAACATAGCATCATGGGGAAGAGTGAAGGTGCTGAACGCAGCGGGGAGCCGAGTATATGTTGTTGCATGGGGAACATGGTTTAGAAAAAATATACCTGAGGTAATTTTTCTCCTTTTTTCCTGTAAGAACAAAAATAGCTAAATATTGTGCATCCAGATTCCGGATTGAGCTTTTATTTTAGTGGTAACGAATCTAGATTTTGTGCTCTGTCTATTATGCATTCTGCAGGGATAGTTACAGTTGTTGTGCTTCATGTACTGCTCTGGTGCATCCAGCCCGCACAGTGATTTAATATGTAGAATTGCATTAGCCTTTGATTAATGGTGTTTTGTCCCTGGGACAAGCTGGGTCTATACTGAAATGAGAATATAATGAGCAATATTTCCTGTGCCTCTGTAATCAGTAAAGCTGGTAGGAAAAAATACAAACATAAGATCTGATATCCAACTGAACAGAGAGGTCTTATCTCACAGTAAAGCCTCATACACATGCAGTGCTCAAGGGGCTGTAGTACATGGAGTCAGAGGCGTAACTTGAAGCTCCTGGGCCCCAATGCAAAACCTGCAACAGGGCCCCCAACTATAATGTTTTATTTCCTCTGCAGTGGTCACTGCAGGATAAATGTAGTATTACTGGATGGCCATTCACATGAATGATCATTCTGTAATACCAGGACTGTGCAAGTTCAGCCTGAATAGGAGCTCTTAGCGGATCATAGAGGGCGGTCTCCTGCAGGGAATCCTGCCCTATAACATTCCTGTGCTCTAATGGGACATATAAACAGGGGTTATGCTCTTGGCCCAACCCCTTTAATGTATCGTGGTAGGGGCAGGCAACACAGGAATCGTGGGTACAGTGCGGGCACCAGGCTTACAAAAATATATAATCTTTTATTTTAACAAATAAACTTGGAGATTAAGTTGGCAGTAGAAGCTTTGGTTAATAGATAAGCAATATGCGGTTACTTAGAAACATTAGATAACCTAACTGACTTTAAAGACAACGATTATCGCTCAAAAAATCTTTTGAGCGATAACCATTGTGTGCTTAACAGTGCAAACCTTGAGTGATCACCTTGCGCTCCGAGCGGAGGATGCAGAAGACAAGCGGGGCTGCTTGCCTTCTGCATCCAGCTGTTCCCCACTCGGAGCGCCCAGCTGTTATACAGCTGAGCGCTCCGAGCGGAGGATGCATTAGATAAGTGGGGTGGCCCACTTGTCTTCTGCATCCAGC
Organism: Eleutherodactylus coqui; assembly: GCF_035609145.1. Classification (NCBI taxonomy): domain Eukaryota; kingdom Metazoa; phylum Chordata; class Amphibia; order Anura; family Eleutherodactylidae; genus Eleutherodactylus; species Eleutherodactylus coqui. The sequence continues at coordinate 86,598,776 of NC_089844.1, forward strand.
TGTTCTCTGTTCGGAGCGCCCAGCTGTTATACAGCTGAGCACTCTGAGCGGAGGATGCAGAAGACAAGCAGAGACGCTTGTCTTCTGCATCCAGCTGTTCTCCTCTCGGAGGGCCTGACTGTTATACAGCCAAGCACTCCGAGCGGGGTATGAAGAACACAGTTGGACTGCGCTGTTCTTCATACCCAGCCTGTCATCAGGGAGCGGGATACAGCTGAAACAATAGCATCAGCTGTATCCCGCTGTGAATTCCTGATAACTGATCACTGATGTTTCAGCATGCTGAAAGATCAGCAATGGCTTAACGAAAACTGCATGATGTCAGTGCAGTTAGACACAACGATTATCGCTCAAAAGATGGTTTTGAGCAAAAAATGTTGTGTCTAAATGGGCACTAAGAGTATGTCCTAACTCCGATGTGAGTGGGGTATAGAGACAATGTATTATAAATCACAAAGATGAGCAACACACTTCAATTGTAGAACATCTGGTCGTACCACTAAATGTTTCAACTCAGCGATGGAGGTCACCCGCATACAACTGACAGATGAATGTGTTTCACTGGTGTCAGCTCAATGTCGTGTATTTTAACTGGCAGGCCTATACACAGTTCAGACCTTTTCCTGAGGGCCCGCCTCACTTACATATTCCCAGCGGGCTCACTGTAATGCAAGTGATGCATTTTTAGATGTCTGTTGGGGGACCCCGATTCGCAGAGCTGTAGGACGATGTGAATCCTTTGTAAAATTCTTTCCAGCTGTATTCCGTACAGCTTTGTTCTCTCAGCCACGTCTGTTCTGGTGCATTATGGAACTGCGCTTTTCAAACACCGGCCGCCTCCTTTCTTGTGCCACTGTCCATCTCTAATGGGCACAGATTTTCTAGGATATATCCTCCAGGGCTCCTCACTCATTTGGAACTTCTCTCTCCCAGCAATGCAGTCTCTCTTAAGGCTCAGTACCCCTGGAATTGCTCTCTATCTTGCAGCTCTCTGTGATCTCAAGTCCTCCAAATCTCCCACCTGACCTCTGCAGCCAATGGAAAATTGCATACAACACCTTATAGAGAAACATAACTGCAATAATGTATGACAGCCAGTAGAGGTAGCTCTTATATCATCCAAATTACATAACTGTAAGAACCACAACAGAGCTCATTACAACTCAAACTCAAACCTGGGCTTCCTCCTTACAAGTGCACAAAGTGATTACCAGTAAGTGATCTCAAAATAGCCATATAGTTCTGTTCATTAAAGGGGTTGTCCAAAATTAGAAAAACATGGCTGCTCTCTTCCAGATGTGTTTACTGCATTTCTACTGGGTAAATGCATTGAAAAATATGATGTTCAACCAAACACTACAAAGTATCTGTAAAGCACCTGTACCGATGTTTCCAACACAAAAACTAAGCAGGGCTCGTTGCTGCTGCCCGGCATTGTTTTCAAGTCATGGCAGAGTCCCCCAACAGGATGGGCAACCTCGTTAATCTAGTGCATACTGCACTTAGAGGCAGTCTGGCGCAAAGTTTGTTCATTAACTCAGTATTTAAGTTCATTCACATGGGCGTATGCAATTTTTAACCGTGAAAGAACAGACAGATTTCTCTGCGTGTGTATGTGCGTGTTGAATGATTTTTTGTTGCATATAAGCATTATATTTTTACATCCATTTGTCATCTGTTTTCTACACATTAAAAAAAAAATAGCCAAAAAAAAAAAAAGACCGCCAAATTGATGTCACTTTTTTTTACTGTTCCCTGGCAACATGCGTGAAAAAATGCAGCACACACGCATGTAATATCTGTGTTCGCTGAGCTTTTTTTTTTAAATTCACACTCCCATAAACTTTCATGGGCAATTTTGCTTGGGAATACAGAATTAATAAGGGCATGTTGCAATTTTTCTATGTGCAACATTGATTATGCATAAAAAACACATGTCTGAATACACCAATTTACTGTCATGGGTCCGTGTGCTTTCCACGTGAATGGGTCCTTAATAAATATCCCGCCACTAAATTTCCTTGCATTGCACATAGGTTCATTCTTTGGAGAAATATTGTACTATAACATATAAACGCACATTAAGGATCTGTATTATTTTAATACTCTTCTATTAAAGCATAATTGAGTTTAGAATTTATTATACAAACAAAAAAAAAACTTTCCATCTACAATTGTAGAAAACAATAAAAAAATCTTCAACCCGTCTCTTAACATGAACTGAATGACATATGGAAGTGGAGCCATGGAGCAGATGTGATTTGAACATGAGATGTTGTTTCCAATTTATTTTAAAGTATGTGAAACAATAAATCAGAAAAATATGGTTCATGTTTGATATGTCACATACTTGGCAAACGGCAATTAAAATGTTACCTTATTTTATTGTTGTGGTTTGATCCTCCATTGGATGAAATCTTAGCAGAAAAAGTTGCTTTGTGTAAGTTTTTTTTAAAGGGGTCTTCTTGGGCATTTATTAATGGTGACCTATACTCAAGAAAGGTAGATAGGTCATCAGTGTCTGATTATCGGGGATTCACTGCTCGAGATCCCCACCAATCAGCTGATGTTTCAGCTGGCGGTAAGTGCAGCGGGGCCAGATGTCCGCATTGGTGGTCAGGGCTGAACAACCATTGACATCAATGGAAACAATGCCTTCTATTACGTCCAGCTCTGACTGCAATGAGGATCCAAAAGTATAATAAAAGGCATCACTGCCATTGATTTCCGTGCGAGTGAAGCAATCTATTATACTTCCAGCCCTGACCACCAATGCAGATTGGAAACTTAAAGTGGCCCTGGAAAAAAATTGCGTGCCAATCATCATGGCTAGAACACTACATTAGAGTAGGGCACACTACACTATTTAGTGCAGCCACTGCTATTCGGTCCGAATGGCCAGATGCGCTACACAAATAGGGTAGCCACACCATGCTAGTTTTTTACCATTTTCTGCTCCTCCACCCCCAGCCAAAAAAAGATCCTGCAAATTAAACAATATGTAATGTTATATATGCCCCAAAGTGTTAACATTGAAAAATACAACTTGTCCTGCAAAGAAAGAAGCCCTCATGCTCCATTAAGGAGTGCCATCTTAACAAATGGGCTTGACGGGCACTTTCCCAGGCTTCCCCCCCCCCCCTCCAAGCATACTAATCTATGTATGTTAACATTTTAATGCACCATGCATCATATATGATAATGTGTGGCGGGATATGAACTTGGCTCCAATCTGTCTATGCCATGTGTGAAGACTTTAGTTTTGTCACTTTCTGTTTCACTTTCAAATTATTCATAATTTCTATTAAAAAAAGAGATTTCCCACCAAATGGATGTGTGGATCATCCGGTGAAGCATAGTGCATTGTCTTGTTACTTTCGAGTGTAAAGTAGCCTGGCGCTATGAACAAAGATGCCTACAGTGCAAGAGGAAAATGGACCCTAGGGACTTAAACTTCCGGTTCTCCAGTCTAGGTCGCCGGTTGCTAACTTGCTCGTCCTCCCGCGTTTTCTCGACATTGTCCTGTGGCTGCCGCATCCCTATATAATATATTTTTCCAGGTAAATAACCCTTTTAATAGAAATAAAATGTAATGTTTCATAAGGTGACCAGATTTTCCCAGGGTCAAGGTGGGACAGAGGGGTTTGGTTAGGTGGGCGGGGCTTATCACAATGTATGATTTTAGCTCCGTCGTTATAAAAAAGTACGGTTCAAAAAAGACAGGGAGCAAATTTTGCAGCATTTCTGTATCCAAAAAACAGTCAAAATGTGTACCATTGGTGCAGATTTTGACTGAAAATCAGCCATGTACCTGCAGCTTATTTCATACTATGCGGCGCTCCCCCTCACCTCCGCCGTTGACTTCCCACTGTCAGCGCTCCCTGGCTTCCGGTTTCCAGCCGTCTGTAGCAGCCTCACCTGACGAGGCCGCTGGGAACCGAAAGCCGGGGAGCGCTGACAACAGGAATACTTTGGAAATTTCTGCTGTGGACATTCCACAGCATTTTCACCTTGTGGAAACATACTGTAAGTCAGCTTGAGTTATGCTGCCACATGCAGAGTGGCCCCAGTAGTAATAGTGACCCCGATAGTGACCTCAGTAGTAATAGTGACCCCCCACATTGGCTCTCAGTAGTAATTGGGACCCCCATAGTTGCCTTAGTAGTATTAGTGACCCCCACAGTGCCCTCAATAGTAATAGTGACCCTCACAGTGCCCTTAGTAGTAATAGTGACCCCCACAGTGCCCTTAGTAGTAATAGTGACCCACACAGTGCCCTCAGTAATAATAGTAAACCCCATGGTGCTCTCAGTAATAATAGTAAACCCCACGGTGCCCTTAGTAATAGTAACCCCTACAGTGCCCTCAGTAATAATAGTGACCCCCACAATGCCCTCAATAGTAATAGTGACCCCCACAGTGCCCTCAATAGTAATAGTGACCCCCCCCCAACACCCTCAATAGTAATAGTAACCCCCACACTGGCCTCAATAGTAATAGCAACCCCCACTGTACCCTCAGTAGTAATAGTGACCCCCACAGTTGCCTTAGTAATAATAGTGCCCTCCCACAGTGCCCTCAGTAGTAATAGCGCCACCCACAGTGCTCTCAATAGTAATAGTTACCCCCACAGCACCCTCAATAGTAATAGTAACCCCCACAGTGCCCTCAGTAATAATAGTAACCCCCACAGTGCCCTCAGTAATAATACTAACCCCCACATTGGGCTCAATAGTAATAGCAACCCCCACTGTGCCCTCAGTAATAATAGTAACCCCTACAATGGCCTCAATAGTAATAGCAACCCCCACTGTGCCCTCAGTAATAATAGTAACCCCCACAGTGGCCTCAATAGTAATAGCAACCCCCACTGTGCCCTCAGTAGTAATAGTGACCCCCACAGTGGCCTCAATAGTAATAGTGACCCCCACAGTTGCCTTACTAATAATAGTGCCCCCCCACAGTGCCCTCAGTAGTAATAGTGAGCCCCACAGTGCCCTCAGTAGTAATAGTGAGCCCCACAGTGGCCTCAGTAGTAATAGTGACCCCTGCCAGTGCCATTAGTATTAATAGTGACCCCAGAGTGCCCCCAGAGGTAATAGTGTCCCCTATATCAAGCACAGTAGTAATAGTGACCCCCACAGTATTCCCAGTACTACTAGAACCCCCCCTGAAACCAATATACTTACCCTCCTGCTAGTCTTCCAAGCTCCACCTCTCCTCTTCACAGCACTGCTGCAGGGTCGGAAGTGTGTGCATCCGGCCGCAGTGCCGCAAAGTGATTACCAGCCGGGGAGCTGTGGCACCCAGGCTGGTAGTCACCTTCTTTGTGAGCAGACATCCCAAAAGTAGGACAAATGGCTGTCCTGGTAGAAAGCTGAACACCCCAAAGTGGGACTGTCCCGCCTAAATTGGGGCGTCTGGTCACCTTACGTTTCAGTTACATTTTATTCCTGTAAGTAGCTGTTGTACACTGCTTTGCCCGAGGGCACATAATGCTGTTAAGACAGCCCTGCTATTAAGTACATCCCCACGTCTCAAGGACAGCAGCATGTGATATGATCAGGACGACTTGGAAACTGGGCTACTAACCGGGAGACCAATGCGGGGGCTCTCTTAACAGCGCGGCTTCCTACTGGCTCTCTTCTCTTACTAGCCCTTTATTCAGTCTTCACTGAGGAGGGGTACAGTGAGGACAATGAGGCACACGGGACCCACGTTCTTCAGCAATAATAGGCAACTGTCATGCTATGCGAAAGTACTCTTAGATTAGACAGCTTTAAAATACACCATATGTATCACAATAGCTCTGCTGAAAGATAAATCTGTAGAATTTTAAAGGGGCTTTACTACAATTACAAGTTATTCCCTATCAACAGGATGGGGAATAACTTGCTGATCAGTGGGCATCTCACCACTGAGACTCCCACCAATCAAAAACGAGACTCCTATGTCCTGCTCTGCCTATAACTGCGAGGGTTACTTCTTCCCCCGCAGTGACATCACTGTGAATGGAGGGCTGCCCAGTATGTGGAGTTGGTGCTCCATTCATTTTCAATAAGACTGTTGGAAATACCAGAGCAAGTGCCACACGGGTGTCTCCACAGTCCCACTGAAAGTCAATGGAGCGCTCCATCCAGTCTCCTCCTCACTGCGGAAGGGTGCAGTAACCCCGCAGTAAGTAGCAGGGTGGACACAGGACCCCTGTTTTCGAGCCTGGTGGGTAGGGAATAACTTTAAATTCTGGTACAGCCTCTCTAAGGCTAAAAATAGTTATGTCACTAAGTGGTTAAAGATGGACTTAAGGCGAATTAGTTATGCGTGAAATATATTTACATGAATCAAATTCAAAATTCACAGAAAAAAAATGTTATTTTCTGGATGGTTTTTCCTATTTTATTGTGACCGTTTTTTGGAGATTAATGAAGATAATCAAATATTGAGGTATTTTCACAGGCTGAGCTGCATCTCCTACTACATATCTGCAGCGCTTCAGAGACAAACAGACAGTATGACTGCATTTGCCAGATTGTAATGAACTTTATCAGAGAATTTCCCAAAAAGAAACCTGATCCGCTGTTTTATCCCCATCTATCTGTACGCTGGCAGTCCGGTCAGATGACACAAATTTAAATATAAAGAATTATTTGTGTTTTTTCGGACTAGCATGATAGAACTTCAGGCAGCGCTCCAAGTCAAATACATACAATGTAGTTGGGACAGTATCCAAGGAATGTTGGCAGAAAGGAATTTACAGGTATTAAGAGAGCGGCACTTCATACTGTATTTCTCTTCCCAGAAATCCTTTTATAGGGATGACATTCCTTGTATCTCACGAGGGTAATGAAACCCCAGTTATGTGACTGTAAGGGAAGGCCACACAAATACGAAAGCATTTGCAAAAATTCATGCGCTCGTGTGAATATTTGCACAAGCAAATGTTTTATCGCCACCTTGAGACTCCAGGCAAGAGTGAGGGCAACAGTGGTTTGAAGGATAGACTCTCCGAGTGGAGTGCAGCTGAGGATTTTGGTGTGGCTGCCTGAGTGGACAGTCAGCTGAGTGACGCAACAGATTGTATACTGCTGCCTGCGCCCACCCTGTGTCAGGAACGATTACTGAGAGAGAACTCTGCTGCACAAGTTCATTTTGCAGATTCCCAAAGTTTACAGCCAGAGAGATCATGTCAAAAAACTCCACAGAGGAGGGCAAATCATTTAATAGTGACCTGGTTTGGAGACCACAGAGGGACTTCAGAGGCCTCATTACCCCAACAACAGAACATGCCAGAGATTGTGAGTGAGGACAGACCTCTATAAAAACAGAGTGTGCGCACACAAACACCTGGTGTTAGCAAGCAGGCCTGCTAGTCAGGGCCATCCTGTGCTATTTAAATTGGATGTCTGTAGTTTTGTTAGCTTGTGCACATAGTAACGTATTACATGGAACTATCCACGATTTTGTCTTAAAATCCTAATTGTCCTGGTTCTTCGGTCAGCCTCTTTGTTAACAAAAGGCTGTGTGTGTAGCATTTTGCCATAGTGGAGTTCATTCCGTCTTCAGAGACTTTAATTGCCTATTTCACTAAATACTTTATTATATAGCTGTGTGTACCAATAGTAGAGTGTGAAATCTGATTTTATGTGTTGTAATCATTAGTTAGCCTAGTCAGGGTCGACTTTCTAGCGTTAAAGGCATATAATATCTCCTACTGTTCCTTTTTTCGTACCTACGTAACCAAGTTTCCACTACAGTTCTTTGTCATGAAAGTATACATGTTTCATCATACTCTGGTTTGCTTACCCCTACCGCGACATGACCGCACAGCTGACTTGTTTGACTGCAATGTAGATCTTTATCACATATAATACGGACCTATGAACACTTCAGCTTCCCTTTCATGGAGCGATTTAAAGGGTGCTTAAAGTGTATTTACACCCAAATGATAAAAATGGTCACGTATTAGTAAACGACATTCCAGAGGGATAACAGAATTTTCACAACAAAGTATGTTTCATGCAGACTTATTAGCTGCTGCATTGTGCAAAAGTAACAATAAGTTCATATTGCTTGCACTTTTTAACCCTTTAAGGATGCTGCCCATTTTTTCCCCCATTTTCGATTTCTCTTCCCCACTCTTAAAAAATCATAACTCAATAGCTGTATGAGGGCTTGTTTTTTGCAGGATAAGGGCTCAGTCACATGGGCGCATCGGCGCCCGTGTTACTGCAGGTAGCAGACGGACATACCTGAAGATGGACGTCTCTCTGCAGCGCCGGAGGAAAGAACATGTGACCGCTTCATTGCCGGTCGTGTTCTTTCATCAGCGCTGCAGAGAGACGTCCATCTTCAGGTACGGCCGTCTGCTAACTGTCAGTCACACGGGCGCATCGGTGCCGGTGTACGGGTGCTGATGCGCCCGTGTGACTGAGCCCTAAATTGTATTTTTCAATGGTACTATTTAATGTACCATACAAAATTTTAAAAAGTTTTTTAGTCCATTATAAGTGTAGGGAAGTGGAAAAAAAAAACAACTAAATTTTTTCATCTTTGGGGTTGCGTCTTGCTTTTTGCAGAGTAATTTTACTATTCCTTACTTTTACTATATATATATATATATATATATATATATATAATATATATATCTATCTATTTATATATATAAAATTGAATGTATGTCTGTATGCGTGCGTGTCTGTTTGTCCTTTATGCGCCACTACGCCATTCATCCGATCGCCATGAGACTTTGGGAAGTTGTTGAGTACACTCCTGGGAAGATTATAGGCATAGTACATTTATGCTACGATAAATGGCGCGCGTGCGAGCGTCGTCGACAGTTACGACCCCCCCACGTAGATCGTTCGATTTCCATCATTGCCACTAATTCTCTCACTTCCCGATGTTGTAGAAACATGAAATTTGGCAGGAGCATTGATTATGTCATAAATAGGAAAAGCTAATGGGTGCCAACTCGATTATTCAATTCTATGCGCCAAAGAATTAGCGTCCACATTTTACGTACGGAATCTAATTTTCTCGCTTCCCAATGTCATAGAAACTTGAAATTTGGCACGAGTATTGATTATGTCATAAATAGGAAAAGTTAATGGGTCCCAACTCGATTATTCAATTGTAAGCGCCAAAGAATTAGTGTCCAAATTTTACGTACGGAATCTATTTCTCTCACTTTCCAATGTCATAGAAACTTGAAATTTGGCACGAGCATTGATTATGTCATAAATAGGAAAAGTTAATGGGTCCCAACTCGATTATTCAATTTTAAGCGCCAAAGAATTAGCGTCCAAATTTTACGTACGGAATCTAATTTTCTTGCTTCTCAATGTCATAGAAACTTGAAATTTCTTCCCAATGTCATAGAAACTTAAAAAATTTGGCACGAGCATTGATTATGTCATAAATAGGAAAAGTTATTGGGTCCCAACTCGATTATTCAATTGTAAGCGCCAAAGAATTAGCATCCAAATTTTACGTACGGAATCTAATTTTCTCGCTTCCCAATGTCATAGAAACTTGAAATTTGGCACGAGCATTGATTGTCTTAATGCATGTCTCAAATCATCAGTTCTATGGCAACATGTTAAGAAATTGACTTTGAAAACCAATATGCGTGTTCAACTACAAAATGATGCATCCACCGAATGTTTCGCAAAACAATTGCTGGATATTGGAAATGGGAAAATGCCTATCGACAGATCTACACAATGTATCACATTGCCAACAAACTTTGGTAAGATGACATCAACCAAAGACGAATTGATTCAAAAGGTTTTCTCAAATATCGCGCGGAATTACAAAAATCCTCAGTGGCTCAGCGCACGGGCTATATTAGCAGCTACCAACAACGATGTCAATGCCATCAATTTCAGCATTCAAAACGGAATACCAGGCGAAGCGACAACGTATAAGTCCATCGATACTGTGATGAATCAAGATGAAGCTGTCAATTACCCAACGGAATTCTTGAATTCACCCGATTTTCCAGGTATGCCACCGCACATTTTAACATTGAAAATAGGCGTGCCTATCATTCTTCTCCGAAACATCCATCCACCACAACTTTGCAATGGTACAAGACTTTCAGTGAAAAAGATGATGAACAATGTCATCGTAGCTACAATTTTGAATGGGAAATTCAAAGGGGAAGATGTTCTGTTGCCACGTATTCCAATTATCCCAACAGATATGCCATTTGAATTCAAACGTTTACAGTTTCCGGTGTGACTCGCTTTTGCAATGACCATCAACAGAGCACAAGGACAATCGCTGCAAGTGTGTGGGCTAGATTTGGAGAATCCGTGCTTCTCACATGGACAACTGTATGTGGCCAGCTCACGCGTCGGAAAACCTTCGGATTTATTCGTGTACGCGCCAGACGGAAAAACAAAAAATATTGTGTATCCACAAGCACTTGATTAAATATAGAGATGAGCGAGCACCAAAATGCTCGGGTGCTCGTTACTCGGAACGAACTTTTCGCGATGCTCGAGGGTTCGTTTCGAATAACGAACCCCATTGAAGTCAATGGGCGACCCGAGCATTTTTGTATTTCGCCGATGCTCGCTAAGGTTTTCATGTGTGAAAATCTGGGCAATTCAAGAAAGTGATGGGAACGACACAGCAACGGATAGGGCAGGCGAGGGGCTACGTGTTGGGCTGCATCTCAAGTTCACAGGTCCCACTATTAAGCCACAATAGCGGCAAGAGTGGGCCCGCCCCCCCTCCCAACAACTTTTACTTCTGAAAAGCCCTCATTAGCAATGCATACCTTAGCTAAGCACCACACTACCTCCAACAAAGCACAATCACTGCCTGCATGACACTCCACTGCCACTTCTCCTGGGTTACATGCTGACCAACCGCCCCCCCTCCCCCCCACAGCGCACACCAAAGTGTCCCTGCGCAGCCTTCAGCTGCCCTCATGCCACACCACCCTCATGTCTATTTAGAAGTGCGTCTGCCATGACGAGGAACCGCAGGCACACACTGCAGAGGGGTTGGCACGGCTAGGCAGCGACCCTCTTTAAAAGTGGTGGGGCGATAGCCCACAATGCTGTACAGAAGCAATGAGAAATATAATCCTGTGCCACCGCCATCAGGAGCTGCACACGTGGGCATAGCAATGGGGAACCTATGTGCCACACACTATTCATTCTGTCAAGGTGTCTCTGCATGCCCCAGTCAGACTGGTAATATGTACCTTAACAGTAACCGCGTTGGTGGTAATGTGGTGGTGACGGCGAACCTAGTAGCGCAGTTTTATTTTGTTGGTTTTCGGAATGTGGCCAGGATTAAGTGGGCCGTGGCGGGGGGATGGTGGGGGGGCTCTCTTGTAGTGTCGGTAAAGGTGAAATTCTTGGACTGCCACCAGACGAACCAATGCAAAGGCATTTGCCAAGAATGTTTTCCCTGTTGGAGGAGGAGGGGGATGTTTTTGAGGCACTACGTGTCCTCTCCACGTGTCCGTGGTTATATGCACCTTAACAGTAACCGCGTTGGTGGTAATGTGGTGGTGACGGCGGACCTAGTAGCGCGGTTTTATTTTGTTGGTTTTCGGAATGTGGCCAGGATTAAGTGGGCCGTGGCGGGGATATGGTGGGGGGGGTTATCTTGTAGTGTCGGTAAAGGTGAAATTCTTGGACTGCCACCAGACGAACCAATGCAAAGGCATTTGCCAAGAATGTTTTCCCTGTTGGAGGAGAAGGGGGATGTTTTTGAGGCACTACGTGTCCTCTCCACGTGTCCGTGGTTATATGCACCTTAACAGTAACCGCGTTGGTGGGAAATGGCCTCGCCGCCATCATGTCTTTGGGAAGCCTCTGTTTCCACACCCCAGAGACATACCATTAGCAGCGGTATAGGCAGAGCCCAGAATTCGTAACATTTCAGCCGTAGCATTAGGACAGGCACCACTAACATATCACTAGCAGCATTATAGCGGGAGCGCAGTCTTCGTTCCATGTCAGCAATAGCAGCACTCAAGACAGGCCCCAGTAACAATTCCGAAGCAGCATTATAGCGGGAGCGCAGTCTTCGTTCCATGTCAGCAATAGTAGCACTCAAGACAGGCCCCAGTAACAATTCCGAAGCAGCAGTATAGTGGGAGCGCAGTCTTAGTTCCATTTCAGTAGCTGCAGTATAGCCAAGGCCCAAGTTACATTTATGTAGCTAAAGTGTAGGCCAACCCCACACACACTTCTGTACCATGAGTGCAGGCGAAGAACATACAAATTGCTATGATTACACTGTAGGTGAGGGCCCCAAAAAATTGGTGTACCAACAGTACTAATGTACCTCAGTAAAAATTGGCCATGCCCAACCAAGATGGCAGGTGAAACCCATTAATCGCTTTGGTTAATGTGGCTTAAGTGGTAACTAGGCCTGGAGGCAGCCCAGTTTAACGAAAAATTGGTTCAAGTTAAAGTTTCAACGCTTTTAAGAGCATTGAAACATATAAAAATTGTTTAGAAAAATTAGATGAGTGAGCCTTGTGGCCCTAAGAAAAATTGCCCGTTCAGCGTGATTACGTGAGGTTTCAGGAGGAGGAGGAGGAGGAATATTAGACACAGATTGATGAAGCAGAAATGTCCCCGTTTAGGATGGTGAGAGAGAACGTAGCTTCCATCCGCGGGTGCAGCCTACGTATTGCTTACGTATCGCTGCTGTCCGCTGGTGGAGCAGAGAAGTCTGGGGAAATCCAGGCTTTGTTCATCTTGATGAGTGTTAGCCTGTCGGCACTGTCGGTTGACAGGCGGGTACGCTTATTTGTGATGATTCCCCCAGCCGCACTAAACACCCTCTCCGACAAGACGCTAGCCGCAGGACAAGCAAGCACCTCCAGGGCATACAGCGCTAGTTCAGGCCACGTGTCCAGCTTCGACACCCAGTAGTTGTAGGGGGCAGAGGCGTCACCGAGGATGGTCGTGCGATCGGCTACGTACTCCCTCACCATCCTTTTACAGTGCTCCCGCCGACTCAGCCTTGACTGGGGAGCGGTGACACAGTCTTGCTGGGGAGCCATAAAGCTGGCCAGGCCCTTAAAGACTGTTGCACTGTCTGGGCTGTACATGCTGCTCGATCTACGCACCTCCCCTGCTACCTGGCCCTCGGAACTGCGCCTTCTGCCACTAGCGCTGTCGGATGGGAATTTTACCATCAGCTTGTCCGCCAGGGTCCTGTGGTATAGCAACACTCTCGAACCCCTTTCCTCTTCGGGAATGAGACTGGGAAGGTTCTCCTTATAGCGTGGGTCGAGCAGTGTGTACACCCAGTAATCCGTAGTGGCCAGAATGCGTTGAATGCGAGGGTCACGAGAAAGGCATCCTAACATGAAGTCAGCCATGTGTGCCAGGGTACCTGTACGCAACACATGGCTGTCCGCACTAGGAAGATCACTTTCAGGATCCTCCTCCTCCTCCTCCTCAGGCCATACACGCTGAAATGATGACAGGCAAGCAGCATGGGTACCGTCAGCAGTGGGCCAAGCTGTCTCTTCCCCCTCCTCCTCATCCTCCTCATCCTCCTCCTCCTCCTCCTCCTCCTGAACGCGCTGAGATATAGACAGGAGGGTGCTCTGACTATCCAGCGACATACTGTCTTCCCCCGGCTCTGTTTCCGAGCGCAAAGCGGCTGCCTTTATGGTTTGCAGGGAAGTTCTCAAGATGCATAGCAGAGGAATGGTGACGCTAATGATTGCAGCACCGCCGCTCACCACCTGGGTAGACTGATCAAAGTTTTGAAGGACCTGGCAGATGTCTGCCAACCAGGCCCACTCTTCTGAAAAGAATTGAGGAGGCTGACTCCCACTGCGCCGCCCATGTTGGAGTTGGTATTCCACTATAGCTCTACGCTGCTCATAGAGCCTAGCCAACATGTGGAGCGTAGAGTTCCACCGTGTGGGCACGTCGCACAGCAGTCGGTGCACTGGCAGATTAAAGCGATGTTGCAGGGTGCGCAGGGTGGCAGCGTCCGTGTGGGACTTGCGGAAATGTGCGCAGAGTCGGCGCACCTTTACGAGCAGGTCTGACAAGCGTGGGTAGCTTTTCAGAAAGCGCTGAACCACCAAATTAAAGACGTGGGCCAGGCATGGCACGTGCGTGAGGCTGCCGAGCTGCAGAGCCGCCACCAGGTTACGGCCGTTGTCACACACGACCATGCCCGGTTGGAGGCTCAGCGGCGCAAGCCAACGGTCGGTCTGCTCTGTCAGACCCTGCAGCAGTTCGTGGGCTGTGTGCCTCCTATCTCCTAAGCTGAGTAGTTTCAGCACGGCCTGCTGACGCTTGCCCACCGCTGTGCTGCCACGCCGCGCGACACCGACTGCTGGCGACGTCCTGCTGCTGCTGACACATCTAGATTGCGAGACAGAGGTTGAGGAGGAGGAGGAGGAGGAGGAGGAGGGTGCTTTAGTGGAAGAAGCATACACCGCCGAACATACCACCACCGAGCTGGGGCCCGCAATTCTGGGGGTGGGTAGGACGTGAGCGGTCCCAGGCTCTGACTCTGTCCCAGCCTCCACTAAATTCACCCAATGTGCCGTCAGGGAGATGTAGTGGCCCTGCCCGCCTGTGCTTGTCCACGTGTCCGTAGTTAAGTGGACCTTGCCACTAACCGCATTGGTGAGGGCGCGTACAATGTTGCGGGAGACGTGGTCGTGCAGGGCTGGGACGGCACATCGGGAAAAGTAGTGGCGACTGGGAACTGAGTAGCGCGGGGCCGCCGCCATCATAGCTTTGAAGGACTCCGTTTCCACAACCCTATACGGCAGCATCTCAAGGCTGATAAATTTGGCTATGTGGACGGTTAACGATTGAGCGTGCGGGTGCGTGGCGGCGTACTTGCGCTTGCGCTCCAACACTTGCGCTAGCGACGGCTGGACTGTGCGGTGCGAGACATTGCTGGATGGGGCCGAGGACAGCGGAGGTGAGGATGTGGGTGCAGGCCATGAGACGGTTGTGCCTGTGTCCTGAGAGGGAGGTTGGATCTCAGTGGCAGGTTGGGGCACAGGGGGAGAGGCAGCGGTGCAAACCGGAGGCGGTGAACGGCCTTCGTCCCACCTTGTGGGGTGCTTGGCCATCATATGTTTGCGCATGCTGGTGGTGGTGAGGCTGTTGGTGGTGGCTCCCCGGCTGATCTTGGCGTGACAAAGGTTGCACACCACTGTTCGTCGGTCGTCAGGCGTCTCTGTGAAAAACTGCCAGACCTTAGAGCACCTTGGCCTCTGCAGGGTGGCATGGCGCGAGGGTGCGCTTTGGGAAACAGTTGGTGGATTATTCGGTCTGGCCCTGCCTCTACCCCTGGCCACCGCACTGCCTCTTGCAACCTGCCCTGCTGATGCCCTTGCCTCCCCCTCTGAAGACCTGTCCTGAGTAGGCGTTGCACACCAGGTGGGGTCAGTCACCTCATCGTCCTGCTGCTCTTCCTCCGAATCCTCTGTGCGCTGCTCCCTTGGACATACTGCCCTTACTACTACCTCACTGCAAGACAACTGTGTCTCATCGTCATCGTCCTCCTCACCCACAGAAAGTTCTTGAGACAGTTGGCGGAAGTCCCCAGCCTCTTCCCCCGGACCCCGGGAACTTTCGAATGGTTGGGCATCAGTGACGATAAACTCCTCTGGTGGGAGAGGAACCACTGCTGCCTAATCTGAGCAGGGGCCCGAGAACAGTTCCTGGGAGTGTTCCCGCTCCTGAGCATGTGTCATTGTAGTGGAGTGAGGAGGCTGGGAGGAAGGAGGAGCAGCAGACAGAGGATTCGGATTTGCAGCAGTGGACGGCGCAGAACTGTGGCTGGACGATAGGTTGCTCGAAGCACTTTCTGCCATCCAGGACAGGACCTGCTCACACTGCTCATTTTCTAATAAAAGTCTCCCGCGTGGACCCATTAATTGGGCGATGAATGTGGGGACGCCAGAAACGTGCCTCTCTCCTAATCGCGCAGCAGTCGGCTGCGACACACCTGGATCAGGAGCTCGGCCTGTGCCCACACCCTCACTTGGGCCTACGCGTCCTCGGCCACGTCCACGTCCTCTAGGCTTACCCCTACCCCTCAGCATGCTGTATTACCAGTGATTTGATTTCCCAGGCAGGAAATAAATTGGCGCAAGCCTTCAGGCCAAATATAATGTTTTCGCTTTTTTGCAAAGGCAAGGACCCACTGCGTATATTCAATGAACAATAACTTTTAGAACTGTAGTGTGGCCCTGAAAAAGTCACACACAACTTTAGTGTAGCAGAGTTATTAACTCTAGCAGAGCAGGTATTTGCCAGTCAGGAAAGACAATGGCGCAAGCCTGCAGTAAACCGTAGCTGGTTGCGTCTGATTTTTGTACGTTGTCCACGCAGCACACACGTACACGGAGACCTTAGGACTGACACAGGCAGGCCAAATATAATTTCTTTTCCTTTTTTACAAAGGGAAGGACCCACTGCGTATATTCAATGAACAATAACTTTTAGAACTGTAGTGTGGCCCTGAAAAAGTCACACACAACTTTAGTGTAGCAGAGTTATTAACTCTAGCAGAGCAGGTATTTGCCAGTCAGGAAAGACAATGGCGCAAGCCTGCAGTAAACCGTAGCTGGTTGCGTCTGATTTTTGTACGTTGTCCACGCAGCACACACGTACACGGAGACCTTAGGACTGACACAGGCAGGCCAAATATAATTTCTTTTCCTTTTTTGCAAAGGGAAGGACCCACTGCGTATATTCAATGAATAATAACTTTTAGAACTGTAGTGTGGCCCTGAAAAAGTCACACACAACTTTAGTGTAGCAGAGTTATTAACTCTAGCAGAGCAGGTATTTGCCAGTCAGGAAAGACAATGGCGCAAGCCTGCAGTAAACCGTAGCTGGTTGCGTCTGATTTTTGTACGTTGTCCACGCAGCACACACGTACACGGAGACCTTAGGACTGACACAGGCTGGCCAAATATAATTTCTTTTCCTTTTTTGCAAAGGGAGGGCCCCACTGCGGATATTCAATGAACAATAACTGTGTTGTGGCCCTGCCTACACAATTCTGTCCCTGTAGTATCAATGCAGGGTGCAATGCTCTGCACAGACGATTTTTAGAAAGAAAAAAAAATGCAGCACAGCTAACAGCAGCCAGCACAGTACTGCACACGCTTAAATTTGGCCCTAGAAAGGACCGTTGAGGTTCTTGAAGGCTACACTCACTCCTAACACTCTCGCTGCCTATGCACCACTTCTGTCCCTAATGCCGGGTGCAATGCTCTGCACTGCCGATTTTGAGGAAAAAAAAAAAAAAAACACTGCTAGCAGCAGCCTGCACACAGGTAGATGTGGCCCTAAGAAGGACCTTTGGGGTTCTTGAAGCCTACACTGACTCCTAACGCTCTCCCTACAGCAGCACCAGCACGATAGTACTTTCCCTCAGCTAACTCACAAGGCATGTGTGGCGAGCCGCGGGAGGGGCCGACTTTTATACTCGGGTGACATCAGATCTTCCCAGCCACTCACAGCAGGGGGGTGGTATAGGGCTTGAACGTCACAGGGGGAAGTTGTAATGCCTTCCCTGTCTTTCAATTGGCCAGAAAAGCGCGCTAACGTCTCAGAGAGGAAACTGAAAGTAACCAGAACACCGCGTGGTACTCGTTACGAGTAACGAGCATCTCGAACACGCTAATATTCGCACGAATATCAAGCTCGGACGAGTACGTTCGCTCATCTCTAATTAAATACATAGAATTAAAACAACATAAAACACAATGTAAATTCAATGTTATAAGAACGAGTTTCCTTGATTTTCCTTTCTTCTGATGTTGCAGCAACGCGCGACGGGTAAGGGTAAGATGGCTTTTGATCGATAATCATTGTGTGTAAAAGGGCTTTAAGTTGCCGTGTATTATGCAAGTATTTTTGACATGGTACTAAAAGCCCATTGATTTCTATTGTGTCACTCACACCTGCGTTTTTTCAGTTTTTTTCTTTTATGTGCATGAAAACAACCCACATCTACTATATTTACGATACGCACAAATATAGGCTATGGAGATTTAACATACACAGCAAATACGCAAGTACTTGCATATTGGCTGTGTATTGTATATTTTACGTGCATGGAAAATGTGTGCATAATACATGGACACATACACCTGTGTGAGTGAGCCCTCAGTTGACTATGTTCACTACGACATATGGTAGCTGATGGAGATGCAACAGGTGGCTGCAGATTAGGAGGGACAGTTCTTGTGGGCTGGAAGTAACGCCCAGGCATTTGGTCCAGAGTTTGCCATGAAGGTGATGGGAAATGCTTCCGACATGCAACAATAGTGTCTCCATCAAGTTTGCCAAGTAGTTCCTTAGCAGACAAGTCTGTAGAAATCCTCCCTTAATGAATCCTTTGATGCTGTGTCATAAGTCTCATTTTGCAAGCAATGTTCTGTCCAATGTGATCATACTCATCCAGTGGGTTTTCAAAAAGTTGTTTGGCCATTTGCAATAGTTCATTTTGTCTCTCTATAGCTTCCCCTAGCTTTTTTGCAGGGTGGGGTGGTGTGTTGACCTGGCTGAAACATAGAGGAATGGATTGATGTGGCTGTCTGTTCCTGGATGGTCTGTTCAGGGGTGTTGATAACTTACCTCCCAGTCACTGTGCTCCAAGGGTGGTTGACTTGTTTGTGCTCTGTCTGTGCAGTCACTACTGGGCTCCGGTGGGACAGCAGTGTTTAGAACACATTGCCAAGAACATGACAACTCCTGGTCCTCGAGGAAAGCCCTAAGTCACTATCATGGCAAACGCAATCCACCCAAGCTAAAAGCACCCAAACAGTTGGATTGTTCATGTCTTTTATTGAGCACATTGAGTAAACATTCACAATCAATGCAGAAGTCTAGGCGATTCCAAAAGGTTCACCTACTTTGGATTACAACTGCAGATATCCCAATAGACATTAATGTCGTATGCCCAGTGCACCTCGCTTATTTGCATATTACCCTGAGGAGCATGAATAGCCTTATAAGTTCCCTCATTCGCTCACCTTCTAGGTGCTCCTGTGTCCTCTTTAGGGGCCTTGTGTGGCGCAGAGTCCGCTGCCTCAAGCTCTCGCTCATGACCTGAAGGTTGCGAGTTCAATCCCCGCTTGGTGCAGGTAGCCGGCTCAAGGTTGACTCAGCCTTCCATCCTTCCTAGGTCGATAAAATGAGTACCCAGCTTGATCCGGGGTAATTAATTACCTGAATGCATGGTGGAATAAGTTAGCGCTATACATATAACAAGTACCTTTTCCCCCCTGCTCTCCCTAAGGAGAAAAGATAGTGTTCCTGGCCTACATTTCCATTGGAGTATCTCAAATGACTGTTGCGTTACAGAAAAGTTTGGAATTCAATGGAAATATCTGGCTGCACACCTTGTCTAATTTTGGCGCGGGTCTAATCACATGCAAGTTTTTGATAAGAATAATAATTACAGCAAAAAAAGGAATGAAAAATATAAGTAAAGACGCCAAACAAAACATGCTAATTACATAAAATAGGGGTACAATATAGTTGACAGTCATAGAAGTGATCTGGTGTACAAACTCTCAATGGAAATATATATATATATATAAACTTTTTTATACACTGTATATTCTAGTATGAATTTCTTATACTGCACTTCAGGGGAAGGTTGACAATGGCCTTGGATTATAGGCTGGGGCCAGTGATGTCTTCACACTAATTTAATGCATTGCCTAATGATGTCAAATACAGTAGAGTGCAGCATTGGCAGTAGCGTCCCATTAGCTCCTACTGCCTAACAGCTCTGTCTGCCAGCCTTTGCTGAATATACTGTACACTACTTGAAGAAAACGTACAATTTGCACTTCAGAGCAGACTTAATATACTCAATTTTCCTTGTTTATTATAGAAATATGCCAAACTCATCCCCGGAGCCACCGTAGGACTGCTGAAAGAAAACTCAGGAAATGTATTACAGTTGATTTTATCGGCATACAAAGTAAGATTTCATTTTATATAACATATTATGCGACTGTTATTTTCTAGTTATAGGATATTGTCCTCTTGGATTTAGTATACATGGTTTGTGGGCAGTTCCAACCTTAGGTTAGATGGAATGCTCTGCGGATTTTTTTGTGTATCCCCTGATTATAAGACAAAACATATATTGCACTGAAAGACTGTCTAGATGTATCCTGCTTGTGCAGATAAGAAGTAAAATAGCAGCATACCCATACCAGAACAACTCAGTAATTACTGTGCCAGAACCAAGCTCATAACATAAATGCAACTCCAGAACTAAATTCATGAATACAGTATTAACCAACCCCTGTTCATAGATACAATACCAGAACCAAGCTCATACCATAAGTACAGCCCTAGAACCAAGCTTATACCACAATTACAGCACAAGAACCAAACTGATCACTTACATTCAGCACTAACCAACATCTATACATAGATACAATACCAGAACCAAGTTCATAACATAGCAGGGGAAGCAATGGGCTGACAAGGGTACCTAGAAACTTCAGAGAGGAGGGGATAGAGCAGGAGGATTCATATTCTTCCACAAGTTGCTACTGCACAGAGGAGGAAGATCATTTGGATGGGCGGACCTAAGGGAGGTGATCACCTCCAGCTTACATGCCTGCATCCTCCTAATGCCCCCTCTCCAAGTTGGTGCCCTGTGTGACTGCATGGGTCACAAATAACTAAAGACAGCCATTTCTTGTGTCCTCAAGTATTAGAGTCACCATGGGACATGTTTAACCCATCCTCAGCTCTACAAGAATGTTTACTTCACTTACATGTTCTTATTTTGCAAGTCCACCTGCCACCAGCATCCTCCTGATGATACCAATTTTAGAAGGGTTGTCCACTTGGACCGCCCCTTTTTATTCAGTTGGTTCTCTGAAACCTATCTGATCAGTGTGTTGGAAATCCTACAATTGAGATCAGATGTTAGCCAGTGGAACGAGTCTGAAAATTTCCACTTTCCCTGCAATAATTGAAATCTCTGGGGTTTCTATGGTATGTGTCCTTATACCCAGGCTACCTACACACTACCTAAACTCAGCCCAATATCACACTCACCAACGTGCGTTTTTACGGCAAAAATGTCTACCATCGCTTCAGTGAATAGCAATCCTCCAGCATGGCTTTCAACCGCGTCAGAAGATCGGCAAGGGTTTCCCATTTTTCTATGGGAAACCCCACATTGCACTCGCATGCACATTGTATGGCGTGCAATGTGTTTTACTGTCACACTGAAAATAATGGGCGATGCATTCCGAGGAACGCGAAAGGGTAGGACATCGCTCATGCACATGACTTCATTCAAAAGAACGGGGTTCATATTTGTGCAAGATTCTCACTCATGTGAAGCCAGCATAAGCAAGGAACCCCCTCGACCATCTAAGCATGCCCTAATAAAACCTAAAATTAATTGCAACCCAAGTTTTACAAATTACATCTGTAATTTTTTGTACTGTACTCAGCCTGTAAATGTGCACTTACATTGCAATACAGGTCTTTCCTTGCCATAAATGCTTCCCCAGCACTAATATCAGCGATAAAAGTTATCTCAGAGGATACATAAGATATAATAGGATAATACAAGACAAATGATGCTTCTTCTGCTCAAGGTATGAGGGCCATTCCCTTATCCTCTGCATTGCTATGCTCATCACTTTGGTGAAAACTGGGTTAAAAACTCCATTACCGGACTATTTGGTTTCATGTGGATCCAGATGATACAAATCGCTTTTCTGTTTAAGTGCTACAGTGGCAAAACCAATATAGATATGTTGAATCATGCAGCGTTAGTAATGAACTCAAGCCTTGTGCTTTAGAGGCTTGCATTAGCCACCAGGCCTCTCTCCTTCCTATCTTGGCTATGTAATCACATTTGACATTAATGGCTATATAATATGACACACTATTTTATCTGCAGCAGCTGGTTAATGGCCCAGACTTACAAAATAAAGCTGGCCATGACTAAGACTATTATAATGCTGTTAAGTCAGTATGAAACCAAGGAGAGGGGAAATTTAATTTAGCAATGCAAAGAAAAGTCGCTTCTGAAAAAGGAGAAGGGACATTATGCCGCAGAGTGCTCTCTCCGATAGTAAGTGTCAGAGCCATAGGAGTTGGTTTTCTCAGAGTTCATTCAATTACTTTCATTGTAGAGCCCCGGGATCCTGCAATAGAACTAAAAGAAGATCCTACAATATTAAGAAATATGTTATTAATTTCTTAGCAATTTGCTGAAGGACTGCAGTTTGTCGTAATGAACTCTCTAGTGGGGGGGCTTAACTTCGTTTATCATTTAGATGCCTTTGAATTGGGAAATAGATTCTCTCTGTGCGCAAAGTTTAGAGTCTGTGCTTTCCTTTTCGTTCAATAGAACTTTGATAATCCAGCTCAACAGAAACCAACAAAATGTTGGATTATCAAAAATGCTACCGTAAACTGCCTGGTGCTTTGATGGTATAGCAGTGGGACCACAAGTAGAGGGCCTGACGAAAAAGAAGAAAATAATTCAGGTTTTCTTTTAATCGTTTGACCTCTGTGATGGGTGAGAGAGGTGTGTCTTTGGGTATGAGGCATGCTCGGGAGCCGAGCCCACTATATACCCGGCCGGTGCTGGCTGTTCAAAGCAGCTGATGATCATGGCTGCCAACAGCCGCAATCAGACGTAGCTTCAATCACAGCTTAGATGACCTGTCAATCCTGACCGCAATATATAAGATTTCAGTTGGGAGAGCCTTCCCCCCTGACTCATTATTGGACCCCACGATCATGGCCATGGTAGCCCAGGGTTTAGTAAAGGCTCCCAAAGCAGCCGTGTATTTAACCCTATTTACCCCAAAAAAAATTGCCCGCTCTCATTTTTGCCTTATAACAATGTATACAAAAATAAACAATTGGTATCAGTGCGTTTGAAAAAACCCAAACCCTAAAAACAAGTATTGCATTATTTATCTCACACAGTGAACGCTGTAAAAAAATAACATAATGCAAGAATTGTGTTTCTTTTTAATCACCCCATCTACTAATAAAGATTGAACAAAAACTATGAAAAAGTTGCACAATTCTATTTTATTCTTTGCACAATCCAAGGTAAAGGGTAGCACTGTTTCTGTAAAAAATAGACCCTTTTTTCTAATCCTATATACCCCTTTAACTCCTTCCTGAAATGGACCTACCCTGAAAATAAGCCCTAGTCTGCACTACATTTTTTTAAAAAGGAATATGTTACATAGCCGGCTCAGTCTGGATCCCTCCCCTTGCTCTCTGGAGTTCCGACGCGCTTCCTGCAGTCCTTGACCGCCAGGAAGTGATGGCTCCGGTTGGTTCATCAAGTGCTGCATTGATTGGTTCTTCAACCACTGCTCAGCCAATTAGACCCATCACTTCATGGAGGCCGGATTTATGAATCCCGTAACCAGGAAGTGATCTTCTGTGTGCAGCCAACGACTGCAGGAAGTGCGCCAGAGCTCCAAAGAGCAGTGAAAGACCCGGACCAAGCCTGCTAGGTAAGTATAAGACATCCCCGAATATAAGACCTAGTGCCTCTTTTGGGGCAAAAATTAATATAAGACAGTATCTTATTTTCGGGGAAACACAGTATATAGTTAGCAAGACCAATAGCTAAAAGAGGCAATAATGACAGATCTGAAAGAATACATGGCGTGCACCAAATTTATTATGTGCTTTAGACACTCTAAAGACTTCCGTCAGTAGTTTGGAGAAGTGTCTAGAACAAGTCTAGATTAATTATAAATGTAAGCCAAAAGTGTAATAGGAGGCAGCACTCACACTGATTTCAGTGTGGGTGAAGCAGTCTATTACACTTCCGGTCCTGACCACCGATGACTATGTCCAGCCCCGCTTCAATGGCAGTGGGGCTGGACAAGTGATAGCTCTGTAGCTGATTAATACGGCTGCTTTAACCTGCACCCCGATAAAGTTTTTAGGGAAGTGTTCTATGTGCGGTTTGCTACAGTAACAACACTGGAATGCACTTTGATTTTACCTTTTATGTCTTAGCATTTGCTAATTTGTATAAACCTGAGATGGAAAAGCACAAGCACTTCATTTTCAAAATATTTGAGTAGTGAGCAATGATTACACATGTAGTGAGGGTGAGTCACGGCGGATCCCGGCATGCTCCTGCTCGCAGATTGTAGCCGAGAACGACTCTAGCATTATTGTTTAAATGCTAAAACTTTTCACATTGGGTTACACTGATAAACAAATATTGTGCTACTGGGGGAAAAAACATGTTATATGTATGAAATGGAGTGTGTTGAATCCAAATCTGATTCCCAAATTCACCTAGGACGTCTAGATCATGAGTTATAGGCCAACTACAGTTTGACGATATCTCAGTAGATTAGCCC
The DNA here is from genome assembly GCF_035609145.1 of Eleutherodactylus coqui. Lineage (NCBI taxonomy): Eukaryota > Metazoa > Chordata > Amphibia > Anura > Eleutherodactylidae > Eleutherodactylus > Eleutherodactylus coqui. The sequence goes on from NC_089844.1 coordinate 86,623,158, forward strand.
ACATACCGATGCATGGCAACATTATAATTGTTGCACCATCACATGCATCATGCCTTCCAGCGCCTCCAACACCTCCTTGAAGATTGCTTACAAGTATTATTTTGGGTGTAAAGTAGGAGATCAAGGCAAAATTGGCACCTCACATCTGGCCTCACACAGGGGCTCAATGGCAAGAGGAAGGCAATGCCGTTTGCTGTGCCAATGATTTGGCACGAACCGAAAGATCATCACTGAGGCGGCTTTTACTGTACGACCAATGTTGCTGGATTTTTAAATAACAATAAGTAAAGAACAGTTTCTCCCAATTGTGAGCCATCGTTACAAAGTGATGCAGCGGCCGTCCAGAGCTGAGCACACTGTTGGCAGTTACAGTGTGCTACATGCATCACTGGTGGATCCAATGATAGTGCACCTTCCACCGCTTCATATTAAGCTGGGCCTAATGGAAAACTTTGCCGTGGCTACGGATCAGAATGGAGATGGTTTCCAGTATCTGAAGGACAAGTTTGGAAAAAACTAAACGGAAGCCGAACTAAAAGCAGGATTTTTTTTTGTTCCTGAAATCCACTTATTAGTGTGAACATTCAGATCCAAATTGAGCACCCTTAAACACAATGCTTGGGATGCATTTGTGCAGAACTTTCTTGGCAACCATCAGGCTAACAACCATGCAGAACTTGTAAGCAACATGTTAGCAGCGTACATGTTGCGTAATTTCGCTCAAAATTCATTTCCTTCATTCTCAGCTGGCTTTTTTGGGTGATGTGAGGGATGAACATGAGGAAAGAATCCACAAGGATATTACCGCTATGGATAAAAGGTATAAAGGCCACTTCAACCCCAACATGTAATTAGAAAGCAATAGTGAATTGAGCAGGTGGATGTAACTCACCAGGGTCGACCCATCCACTCCTCTTTGATGTGCGGGTTTGAGAATAGAAAAGAGCATTAGAAGGTTAAAAAAGGATTGATTACTTAAAAGCCACTGTCTAATGCACCTAAGTACAATAAAGCAATTTTTGCATATAGTCTTGAGTGTAAAACTCCCATACAGATCTTTGTGTCTCCATGGCAACAGACTACCAAGCAAACCCTGTGTAGTCTGATCCTGCTGTGTACACAAACATTGTCTGGTCATCTAACCATGCAGCTACAGATGAACCCTTTATATGCAATGGAACTTTTATAGTAGAAATAATCTTTTCTTATAGTACAGAAGAACAGACAGGACCTAAACGGGTTGTCTGGTTTAGAAAAACATTTTCAACTACCCTGTCAACGAATTCTCAACTAATAGATGGGAATCTCTCATTCATGCCACTTGTCTTTTAGGAAAAATGTAAAGCGACTAGAAAGAGTGGGGGTACGTTTATGAGGGTGAATAGTTACCGAAGTAATTGCTCAAAAGAACGATTATGGGCGACTGTTGGCCCGTGTACACATGGGACCCGAAAAAAGCAAGTGAGCGAGAATCGCTTGCTTGCCAAAGTCGCTTGGTTTTTAGCTCACCTAAAAACCAAGTGACTGACAGCCCATATAAACAGGCAGTCGTTTATCTAACTGCCTGTTTACTGTGAATGGAGGTGGTTGGCCAAAAGAGATCTCTGGTGCACAACGCCTCCATTCAGTGAGTGATCGTCGCTCCTGTGTGAAAGGATTTTAATCATCTGATTGGCTGCGATCCCATGTGGTGGACCATGCCACTTAACCATTGATGAGCTATGTTATGGGGCTCAGAGAGTAAGGGAACGGGGAGTCCAGGGAGCTGGGTTTACTACTCACTGGGTGCCCTATTCCTATGCTGTGTCCACAGTGTGATTCTCTTCAGTCGTCTCTGTGCTCACGCTCTTGCATAAAGATGAATGGAAGAGTGCATGCACAGAGCCAGCGAGAAAGTGTTACACTATGTGCGCGCCAACTTCACAGGGACACACCACAGGAACAGGGCACCCTGTCAGTGTGGAACACATCTCCTCAGACTCCCCGTTCCCTCACCATGGAGCCCCATAACCTAGCCCCAAAAATCCTCAACATGCTAATGGATTCCCTCACAAACTACAGCTGATGAGTGCAGGACCCTGTGATCAGTTTATCTTTGGGGGACCCATCTAACATCTAGGAATAGTGCAAAAAGGAAAACGCCTTAGACCTTAGTTTATGTGCAGAATAGGGCATTAATAGTAGATCAGGGGATTTCTGTTACCTGTGGCCCCAACGATCAGCTTTTCTCTGTCAGTGCACTTATGCACTGACCCGATTTTTGTACGAAGCAGACAGCTCCATTCCAACTGTAGTGGCCAGGTTTGGTATTGCAGGCATTTAGTGCAATGGGAACCTGGCCTGCAATACCAAGTCTGGCCACTGCAGTGGGAATAAAGCTGTTGATCAGAGGGAATCCCAAGTAGCAGCATCCCACCAATTTACTATTGATAACCTATAGTTTACAACTGGACAACCCCTTTAATGAATATGACCATCATAAATCATTACATTAGGAGACGGGTAAGAGGTCTATAAAATATTTGCCATTTTTTGCCCTTAAGAATCATTTTGGTTAGCGCCGCTTGGTATGAATAGTATGACCCTTCTCTGTGGTTTTACTAGGATGCTCCATCATGAAATGTGGTTAGTGATGTTATCAGTCTGTTAAGTGAATGTTTCATGTTTAGCAATTACTGCTCTTTATGTGTTATCTTGGGTGAGATAAGAGTTATTTGTTTTGCTTCTGGAATGACACTTCACATAATGAAGACATTTTCATGTATTTAGATGAAAGGCCACATGAGGATGATAGGAGCTATGAAAGGCTTTTATGAGGCATCTGTAGCTTATGTCTCAGATACAAATGTTACAAAAGAAAAAAAGTGGAAATAGTGAGATTTGTTCATCTCTGAAAATTAGCAGCTGTGGACGAGCGCCAGCGTGAACTGCTGACATCGCACAGCCTGACCCTTTTATGTTACTCAATGCAAGAAGCCAATTGAGTGAGTAGCTAAGACTGAAAAGCTGTCAGTATACCTTCCAAAGACAGGACAGAAGGGCAGAACCTACAGGGAATGTATAATTAGAAATGAATATATTAAAGGGGTTGTCCAGTTGTAAAACTACTGATGGCCTATCCGCAGAATAGGCCAACAATAGTAGATCAACAGGGGTCTGCCGCTCTGGATCCCTGACAATTACATATTTGCTGGGCCACTGCACTTGTGCACTAAGCTGATTTCTGCAGGATGCAGACAGCGTCATTCCCACTGCAGTGTCCCAGCTTGATATTACAGGTAAAATTTTCATTTAACCCCTTGCAATCCAATTTTGGATTCAGGGTTTCCTAGTGGGGTTTCTCTTTCTGCCATTATACAATGGCGCCATCTGCAGGCTAGAGCCAGTACTGTGCTATGGGACATGCTGGAGAGGCCCCTGACAACAGAGCGGCCAGTAATCTACCGTAAGAATACCCTGTCGGACGTCTTCCGACATTGGAGCTGTACAGTCTTCAATCAGAATGTCTTTAGACGTCAGACAGTGGATTGGAAAGGGTTAAGTGAATGGCCTGTAATACCCAACCTGGCCACTGCAAAGGGAATGGAGCTGTCCGCATAAATAATCTCAGTGTACAAGTGCAATGACCTAGCAAACAGCTGATCAGCAGGGATCCTGGGTGGCAGACCCCTGCTTGGTAGACAGCTTATAAGTGGGGGTCCCTGACAGCAGACACCTACCAATCTACTATTGATGGTCTATCCCAAAGATAGAGGATCAATAGTTTACAACTGGACAACCCCTTTTTATCAAGATTTCATTATAAAACTATACTTTTGGTGTTTTTTTATGTAACTAACCACTTAAAAAAAGAATCTTGAAATCTTGCAGTTTTCACACTGACATTAGAGCAGCCACAATAGGCCAACCCTTCCTATTTTCTGCAGCTTACTGGTTAGCCTTACTGTATAGACTCAGACAGAATGAGGAGTCATCTCATTATCACCCGAGGGTGGATGAGTTAAAGTGAACCTTTCACTACTGTCTGAATAAATTTTGGAAACAGTTGTAGCTTGAGATGCTAGTGCTGTGCTTTATTTACTACTAGGCGATATACTCATGGGTTGCACGGCGCTATAAGCGCAGGGATCAAAAATTGGGTTTTAAAAGTTATTTCCTTCTTTTGCATAATAATTGGTGTTCCTATGTCACTTTGTAGTTATCCCAAATCATTTGTTCGTCAAAAATGTGATTATGAGGCGCTGCGCAATTGGCACATCAACCTTATGCACAATCATCTTTAGTAATATTTCTTTTAGCTGAAATGTTCATTAATGTCATTAGGGCCGAGCACCACACTCTTATGAAAGTTGTCCAAAAGAAAATCTGTGTTGAGCATAGCAGCCAATCACAGTGCAGCTTTTATTTTACCTCAGCAGTTTAAGAAATGAAAGCTCACCTGTGATTGGGTGCTATTGGCAACAACAATTACAGGGGAAGTCGACGAGTTCACGATTTTTAATTACACCAGTTATCATTGCCTGGTGCTGGAAAACGCTCAGGCAAAATTTCACTGAAATGGGACTAGAACTGTGGATTTGTATACGACACAGACAGATTTAGCATTTTATATATAAGATGCTAGGCATCGCTCTTCATAAACTCGTACCTGAATAATCAACGTTTACAAATTTCCTGCACCACATGTAGATTATACAAAATCTTATGCTTGTGCCATGATTTACCTGACTGCTGCATGCGCAGATCATCTGTCCATTTAGTAGGCGGATTCATCGTATATATCTGAGCATGCGCCAGGTAGCTAACTCATGACACAAAGCGCAAGGTTTTTGGGAATGGAAGCTTTACCTGTAATACCAAATCTGGCCACATGACCGCTGGGATTCCCTGCTACAGCAGAGCTACAGGGTCCCAGAAGACCCTGATCAGCTCTGCCAGTGACTAATGTCACTACAGGGGATGTTTTTCCCTGTAACTGGGGCTCCTATGGATGCCCCAGCTACAGTGCGAAAGTGTCAAATAAAGAAAAACCAAACACATATGGATGTCCCCTAGGAGGTCTTATATGACGTCATGTGGAACATAGATAGTAAAAAAACATAATCACGTACACAAGTAAATAAAAATTACAGAATACAGCAACAATATATACATAAGAAAATAACCCAAAACAGATGCCAACCAAAACCGTTGCTATAAGCGCCCTGTAATCCAAAATGATACATATTATATATCAAAACGTCTGAAACAAAATGAGGAACCCGTTCCGATACTTTATTTTAGTGTAAATGTACTAATTTAAAAAAATATATAAATGTTATAAAAATCATTTTTTTAGCTTTTTTACCCCAATAAAACAAAAAAACAGGAAAAAGTCAATGAAAAAGATATTTAAAAATAGCCCTATATGTCACAGGGGGAAAAAACACAGCAAAAATAGTTTTGGTAGCTAAAGGAAAAAAAATAGGGCAGTAAAACCATCACATGGCTAAAATCCCTAAAATGTATCTGGTCCTTAAAGGGGTTGTCCCGCGCCGAAACAGGTTTTTTTTTTTTCAATAGCCCCCCCGTTCGGCGCAAGACAAACCCGATGCATGTGTTGAAAAAAAAAAACGGATAGTACTTACCCGAATCCCCGCGCTCCGGTGACTTCTTACTTACCTTGCGAAGATGGCCGCCGGGATCTTCACCCTCGGTGGACCGCAGGTCTTCTGTGCGGTCCATTGCCGATTCCAGCCTACTGATTGGCTGGAATCGGCACACGTGACGGGGCGGAGCTACGAGGAGCAGCTCTCCAGCACGAGCAGCCCCATTCAACACGGAGAAGACCGGACTGCGCAAACGCGTCTAATCGGGCGATTAGACGCTGAAAATTAGACGGCACCATGGAGACGAGGACGCTAGCAACGGAGCAGGTAAGTGAATAACTTCTGTATGGCTCATAATTAATGCACAATGTACATTACAAAGTGCATTAATATGGCCATACAGAAGTGTATACCCCAACTTTGTTTCGCGGGACAACCCCTTTAAGGTACAAAACAGCCTGGTGCTTAAGGGGCTAAATGGTAGCCCTTAGTGTAATGTAGAGCAATTGCCCTGAGAGGCATAGCCCTATTGGGCGCCTGTCATTCAGTACTGCTTTAATACCTTTGAACATCCAACGCATTTCCTCTTGGATTGGTACAAGATTCGTCAGGGATGTTCTCGGCGGACTCAGGGCTTGGAAGTCACAGGGAGCTTTCTACACCTACTCCCAGAGCTACTACTGAGCTCGGGCTAAACATCTTATGCCATTACATAAAATAGGTCATCCATATCAGCTCTGTGGAAGTCCGACACCCAGAAACCCTGCCGATCAGCTGTTTGCAGGAGTGCATTGGATCTAGCACAGGTCTGTGCATTATCAGTGGCCTTGAATAGTACTGCGGCTATTTCCCATTCACCATGGGATAATATCATTCTTCATTCTAGGACTCTCGGAGGCCATGACTTTGTTATGTTCTGGATCTGACAGGGATAACTATAAACTCTAGTCTTTCTATGTCTCAAGGCACTGCATTATGAGTAATCTACCAGATCAGCATGCTGAAGCTTGACTGAAATTCCTTTATTACAGATGTTTCCAAAAGAAAACAAGTAGACCTTTCATGTAGCGTAGCATGTCCTGCTGGACCAAGAATGTCTTAACCTGACATTCTTCTCTTTCTTGCGTATGAAAAAATATGTTGCACGCAATCAGCTTTGTTCAGACCCATTTAAATCTACCTGTCTTATGGAATGAGACAAGGTGCAACCTGATGGGGTGAAACTTCACAAATCAGAAATTAACTTATGAAACCATGGAGATAAGTACAGTAGCTGTCAAAATTCTCCTGCAGGTATTAGGTGTGGTAATATGTCTAACTTGAGAAGTAAAGAGGTCTTGCATAACTCCCAGGTATATTCGGTACATCCAACTTCTAGACCGCAACAACAATGCCCATAGAAACATGCCAGGCACAGAAATGTGCATACACGTGTCACGTACAAGGAGCCCTTTTAACATGTGCCAGCTATATTAGTGACTATGTAAATGTAACCACCACAATATCGCCCGTACAGACCTTTAAGACACAGAAGTGCCCAATGATACATTTGTCATGCACACTCTTCAAATATACGCAACGTGATAGTGACTATATAGTAGTCACCATAGCAGTGCACATACTTGTTAGTTGTAACTATGCAAAGGGGAGTAATGTCCAATGTTCATAGAAACATGGCCAGCCTATGCTAAATGCGACCCAAGGAGTCACACATGATGCCAGTCACCAGCTTGTAGGGGTTTAGGCTGGAGGCGATTGCCCTCTTAGGTCCACCTAGCCAGATTATCATCTTCCTCTGTGTGACAGCATCTTGTGGAGCTACATGAATCACCTACTTCCGGGCTCTGTCCTCTCCCGTCTGATGTTTTGAGGCGCTACTGTCAGCCCATCGGCACCCCTTCCCCCCACAGCACAATCTTTTAGTTCTGCTTCTGTATTTATGTTATGAGCTTGATTCTGAAATTGTATTTATGTACTGGGCTTGGTTCGGGTGCTGCATTTAAAAATTGAGCTTGGTTCTGCTGCTGTATTCATGTTATGAGCTTGGTTCTGGTACTTTATTCATGCTATAAACTTGGTTTCAGTACAGTATTTATTCACCAAGCTGTTCTCGCGTTGGAATGCTGCTATACTACTGCTTTTCTACAGCAAAACACTGACTGCCTCTCTGTGTAATTAATATAGTTTTTTTTACTTCTTATGACAGAGGGGTAGGCACAAACAAAAACAATATGCCAGACACAGAAGTGCTCATACAGGTATACTAAGCACAGAAGTAACAGTACAAATGTGTCAAATATAAATATTCCAAGTACCCTGTTTGAATGTGTCAACCATAGTAGAAGTACCTATGCATACAGTATACATGTGCCACAGCAGTACCCATAAAAATATTCAAGGGACATAATTACCCATAAAAATGTGGCAGTTATACTGTAAATATGCCAGATATCCTGTCCAAAATATACGAGCTATAGTGGTGCTTATGCATTTACCTGCTGTAGCAATGCAGGTAAATACATCAAGTCTAAATTTGCCAACTGCATCCTATGTAAATGCACAAGCCATAGTAGTATCCATGCAAATAGCAACGTCCATAGACATGTGGCAGTTCTAGTAGTCCTAATGGTCCAGGCAATCAGAGACTGGCGGTGAACGTAGATCATTCTGGGACAGAAGTGATCAGTCCCCACTTTTGCGCAACAGAGTCTCAGAACAGCGGCAGTGGGCCAAGAAGCCAAGAGTTTCCCACTGAATCCAATATTCCACGTCACCTAGGAGTGTGCAGATGTGTTCCCATTCTTTAGACATAGTGTTATGCCCTCATAATTTAATATTTCAGCCTCATATTGGTGGCTTGTATCCTATCTGCGCCTCTCATCTGATGGTATTGGGAACCAATTGTGATATTGACAGGCTTAGGGGGGCAGCCTGGGTGGTGCAGCAGGGGATGGGCCCTGGTAAAGGATGATCATACGGGTTCCTCACATATGGACACAATGGGCTTGTAATAAGATAAGACTTCATAACGTCAGAGTTCGTTGCTTGCATGCTCAACTTTACTAAAATGCAAAAAAACAAGGCAACTTTCACGCTCATCAGCAACAGTCAGCTTGAGGCAGAGCTGGCCAGCGACTACAACAGCAACAAGTCCTGAACAATGCCTGGAATCCTTCCTTGCAGAGTATCTGTCTCTTTGGAGGTACTGCTGCCCCCTGTGCAACTCCTTCAGGTTGTCCTGCAACCCATGTAGAAGATCTGTTCTTCCCAACGACGTGGCCATAGGCCTACTTCCGTTTTTCTCCATTCCCTCCCATCAGTCTCATGGGATAACGCTCACAGCCTGGCCCGCACTTTCTTCTTAAAGTAGTATTTTTTAAGAATTACAACAAGTGGACAAAAAAAATCAGGTCAACCACAAAGTCCCATGCAAGGGTGCAGCAGTATCCTACTACCGTATAGTGGCAGCAGTGAGCAAGATGCCACCTCTACACTGCAAGCTTGCAAATATGGAGGAAACAGGTGCAGGTATAGAAAGGCAGCTAGATATTCTAGTGGGCCGGCACCACGCCATTATATGTTTGCTGATCTGCATCCCCAGTGATGAGTTTGACATTGATTACTGAGTGTCTGTGTATTTGCATTGGAGTCCCTCGGGTAGGGAATGCAATAAATACATCCACTGCAGCCCTGTGGAATATCAAGCATGGATAATCTCATTACTTCCGATCAACTGAATATTGTGTCCCAGAAAGCAAGATCTGTTTTGCCAAAGAAGCACATAATTCACCATAATGCTCAAGGAAATGAAAATATATTCATATCAGATAAACAGATAGATATGCAAGAGATAGAGAGAGCGAGAAAGATAGATTCCGTGTTTTATATACATTACTAACACGTGAAAAGCATTTTTTAATAGGTTTTCGAAAATGATTATATTTTAAGTCTAAAAAAAGAGAGAATTTTTTTTTAACTTTATTTGCCTTTTGTATTCCCAAAGGGCGACTTTTTTGCTCTCGGTTAATTCGCATTATTTTTCCAGGGGTTTCAATTACACAGCGTAAACACCACGGCGCAGATAATGTAGAAACTGCTTACTCTTTTTATTCACAGTAATACCATCCTAGCGGTGATTAAGGCACCAGTGACTCACATCCACATTCACAAGGGGCTATAAGAAATTGCTGACCTTTTGGCAGATAGTAGCTAAATGTTAATGGTTCACTGCAATATTGCTGAATCACTTCTCTTTGCTTAGGAACTGAGGTCAGAAATTGAGCTTGAGGTGTCAGGAGACACAGAGGGACTTAACCTCTTCTTTACTGCAAGCTGTAACAATGAAACAGTCATAGCCAACAGTAAAAAGTGCCAGAGAATCAAAGTTGGAGACAGGGTAAGTACAGTACAGTATCAAGTTAAAAACAGTCATCTACATCTATTCCTTGCCTTATTTCCTTGTTTACCTCCTTTCTTTCTCTCTCCTTCCTATCTTTCTCCCCTAATTTTTGATTAATTTCTCTCCCTTCTTCCTTTGTATCCCTACTTCCTTTTTTCTTTAATCATTTCCTTCCTTCCTCACTTTCTTTTCTTTTCTAGGGGAAGTTCAGACTGAGTTTAGTGCAACCTCTGCCTTTCTTTCCCTCCTCCCTTCCTCTTTTGCCTTTCTTTCCCTCCTCCCTTCCTCTTTTGCCTTTCTTTCCCTCCTCCCTTCCTCTTTTGCCTTTCTTTCCCTCCTCCCTTCCTCTTTTGCCTTTCTTTCCCTCCTCCCTTCTTCTTTTGCCTTTCTTTCCCTCCTCCCTTCCTCTTTTGCCTTTCTTTCCCTCCTCCCTTCCTCTTTTGCCTTTCTTTCCCTCCTCCCTTCCTCTTTTGCCTTTCTTTCCCTCCTCCCTTTCTCTTTTGCCTTTCTTTCCCTCCCCCTTCCTCTTTTGCCTTTCTTTCCCTCCTCCCTTCCTCTTTTGCCTTTCTTTCCCTCCTCCCTTCCTCTTTTGCCTTTCTTTCCCTCCTCCCTTCCTCTTCTGCCTTTCTTTCCCCCCCTTCCTTCCTCTTCTGCCTTTCTTTTTCCCCCTTCCTTCCTCTTCTGCCTTCCGTTTTCCCCTCCCTTCTGCATTTTGCCTTTCTTTTTCCCCTCCCTTCTTCTTCCGCCTTTTTTCCCCACCTTCCTTCCTCTTCTGCCTTTCTTTTCCCCCTCCCTTCCTCTTCTGTCTTTCTTTCCCTCCTCCCTTCCTCTTTTGCCTTTCTTTCCCTCCTCCCTTCCTCTTTTGCCTTTCTTTCCCTCCTCCCTTCCTCTTCTGCCTTTCTTTTTCCCCCTTCCTTCCTCTTCTGCCTTTCTTTTTCCCCCTTCCTTCCTCTTCTGCCTTTCTTTTTCCCCCCTTCCTTCCTCTTCTGCCTTCCTTTTTCCCCTCCCTTCTGCATTTTGCCTTTCTTTTTCCCCTCCCTTCTTCTTCCGCCTTTTTTCCCCACCTTCCTTCCTCTTCTGCCTTTCTTTTCCCCCTCCCTTCCTCTTCTGCCTTTCTTTCCCCCGTGCATTGAACAGAGTTCAACACAAGCTGTAATAAATCCATATTCAGTGAGCCCCCTTCAGCATCAGATGTATATAGTTTTTCTCTGTTGTTTTTTTTGCACCACATATTGGTAGAGAGAATGTTCAACTTATCAAGTGATGGCATTATCTCTTTAATATGCCACCCCTTTGTGACTGTGGAGTTTCACCCTCATGTTGCCTTCACAGTTTTTCCCCTGTACAGTGGTCCCCGGCTGCCCATATGGATCAACACAGTTGCCACATTAAAGTGAATGCAGTTGGCTGTGGGTCCCTGAAAAGCTGGACGCATTACTGTGCAGTGAAAACATTCTCAGGATCGGTGCGGGTCCCTGAGGTTTTCCCATGACACCACATAGTGATGGCCTATCCTGGCACCTAAAAATAGGCCATCACTTAAGATGAGAATAATCCTTTTAATACAGGGGACCAAGTTTATGTATTATATTGTGTATACTTTCAGGTTTCCTTCAATGTGACGGTGAGTTCAACCTCCTGTGAAAAGCAAACGAGGCATATTATAATAAAGCCTGTAGGCCTTCAGGACAGCCTGGAGATAGAAATCCAGTCGGAGTGTTCATGTCCCTGTACGACGGAGGCTGAAGAGGGGAGCGCGGAGTGCAGCCTGGGGAGTGGCTCTTTACAATGTGGTGTTTGTGTCTGCAAACCTGGATTTCTTGGAGCCGAATGTGAATGCAACGAGGCATCGCTGAACAACAGCTCTTGTAAAGAACTGGATACATGTTCTGGACGGGGGGAGTGCTTTTGTGGACAATGTATTTGCAACCCCTCTGTATATGGACGAGTGTACGGACCTCGTTGTGAATGTGATAACTTTTCGTGTGTGAGGCACGGAGGACTCATTTGTGGAGGTAAAGTTTAACTACTAAAAGAAACGTCTTTTCCTAACTGTTCAGCTCAGGATACTTAAAAGGGTTTTCCAAGACCCCGAAATTATTGACCTATCCTCGGGATAAGTCATCTAAATCAGATCGGTCAGAGGAACTGACTCCTGGCACCTCCCCCCGATTTTGAAGAACCCTGGCACTCGGATGAGAGCTGTGGCCTCAACCCTGGCCTGTGACATCAGTTACATGACCTTTCTCTACCTCAGTCCCATTCAGGTGAACGGGACTGAACTTCAATAATATTCATAGCCATTTTACAATGTATGGCAATGTACCTAGCATACAATAGAGAGGCAGCAGCACTCACTTATTTAAACAAATATTTTATTAATTTTCACAGTGGAAATAAAGTACATTATAAACAAGCATAGAGATTCCGATACATACAGATGTGCATATCTGTCCACAATATTGATAAACATTGGATGAATATTTCCATTATAACTATGTTCTTAAAGATGGGTCTATCATGTACCCAGTTGTGGCAAGACATGAAAAATGTCTTGTTAGGGTTCTCATATTTATTCAGATCTCATATATGCATAACCACTTATAGGGTAGCCATAATGGCTATTTCCTATCAGTTGTGGACATAAAGCTGATGAGAAATCACCATGCAAGAGTATAACTCCTGTGGAAAATAGTAACAACAATAACTATTAGGAACAACATTTTAAAGTTAAGAACTGTTGGTCTGGGTTAAGCGCCACCAAGACAGGCCATACTGCTGAGTGTGGTCGATTATGTAAGATACATGCCAAATGCTACAACACACCACCCATCTTCTTCCTTCCTAAACCCAATGATCATAGTGCGGGGAAAAAGACTTAACAGGAATAACCTGAGAATTGAAGCCACTTTGTCCAGTTGTTTTTGAATTTTCCCACCCGGTCTAGTTTAGTGGCAATTAGCAGCACTCACTTAAGTGCCTTGGCACCTTCGAATAGCTGATAGGCAGAGGTGTCAACAGTTAGACCCTCACGATCTAATATTGTTAAACTATCTCAAAAGCCAACTTCCAGTACCCTCATCCTTGATCAATTGTTTTAAGAGGCTACGGCACTCAGACAAATTAACCTATTCTCTGGCGTATGACGTTCTGTTCATACCAATGGCCAATATGCAGCTCAGTTCCTTTCAAGTGAATGAATTTAAGCTGTAATACCAGGCACACTGCTGCAAAATGAATAGTGCTGTGCCTGACATACAGTGAAGAGGCTGCAGCGAGAACCTGAATGCCACATCCTCTTCAAACAGCTGATCACTATGGACTATTAGGAGTCGACCCCCACCAGACTGATATTGACGACCTGAATGCCACATCCTCTTCAAACAGCTGATCACTATGGACTATTAGGAGTCGACCCCCACCAGACTGATATTGATGACTTATCTTGCGACAAAATCATCAATATTATAGTGTCGGGAAACCCCTTTACAGAAATATTGAATACAAAAATAGGAGTTCTCCTACTGCTTCAGATGCATATTTTTGTCCATATGGGATAATTATAGTATTTGTAATAAAATTATGTATGACAGAACTTGTTCGAAGTCAACCACCTTTTGCCATGGATCCAATTTCAACCATCCCAGTTGAGCAACTATTACAACCATACTTTTTATCGTAGTGATACATATTGGTTATTCAAGTCAGACAGACTGGATCAAGCAAAGAGACAACCTCTCCATGACGTTCATATGCCATAATAGAGCATATGGAAAGGAGTGGTCTTCATGAGAACTCTCATTACAGTATGTTTTATTAGTCATTTCATTAGTAGCAGGGTTGATCTATTTTTTATCCTAGTTTGTGAGAGTCTACACGATTCCTTTTTACTTCCATGTATTTTGCAATCCAAGAAAGTAAGATAAAAACATAATTCCGACAAGTTCTACTTCTTAAATTATGAAAATGATGGATCTTAAACCGGATAAAACAGCTTAGAACTACAGAAAAGGGATATTTTTAGTAACTAAAACAGTTTAACCTTATTTTGGGTCACAGTTTGCTAAAAGTTTAGTTCAGCGAGAACCTGAACTTTGAATGGTTTGGCTCAGCCAAACTTGCTGAAAATAAGAGGAAAAGGAAAGACGAGGAAAAGAGTGAAAAATCTTTTTTCTTCCTCCTTTCTTCATTACTTTTGCCTTAAAAACAGCTCAAAAGCACCTAGATACACTACTAGGTGACCTAAGAGTGTTATACAGGGCTTTTATGGCTCTAGGCGTTCTACACCAGTGTTAGGGGAACTGGTGAAGTGCAGATTGAACTAATTTGGACCGAACTTAAAGGGGTTGTCTCGCGAAATCAAGTGGGGTTATACACTTCTGTATGGCCATATTAATGCACTTTGTAATATACATCGTGCATTAAATATGAGCCATACAGAAGTTATTCCCTTACCTGCTCCGTTGCTAGCGTCCCCGTCGCCATGGTTCCGTCTAATTTCGGTGTCTTCTTGCTTTTTTAGACGCGCTTGCGCAGATCTGTCTTCTCCCTTCGGCTCCGCTCGGCAGCATCAGCGTTTTGGCTCCGCCCCCTTGTACGCGGCATCACGTAGCTCCGCCCCCATCACGTGCCGATTCCAGCCAATCAGGAGGCTGGAACTGGCACACGTCATGGGGCGGAGCTACGTAATGATGCGTACAAGAGGGCGGAGCCAAAACGCCGATGCTGCCGAGCGGAGCCGAAGGGAGAAGACAGATCTGCGCAAGCGCGTCTAAAAAAGCAAGAAGACACCGAAATTAGACGGAACCATGGCGACGGGGACGCTAGCAACGGAGCAGGTAAGGGAATAACTTCTGTATGGCTCATATTTAATGCACGATGTATATTACAAAGTGCATTAATATGGCCATACAGAAGTGTATAACCCCACTTGATTTCGCGAGACCACCCCTTTAATCCAAAAAATTCAGCAAACCGGTCAAACCAATTTTCAAAAGTTTGCTTATCACTACATGTTACCTTGATCAACTAACAGCAATTATTCTCTGCATACTCATGGTCACCACTCTAATTAGTTTACACCAGGATGAGGTCTCAGCTGGCCACTTCAGTTTGCAGAATGATGGTCTCCCAACAGGTGAGGGTACCAAAAGTCTTTGGTGATAGCACCCCTTTCAAGAACATTTCTAGGTCCTCTTCCATATTTAGAAAGTTCTAGGAGTGACAACCAGTGGGGGTTGTAGTCTAATACAGGTTGTATACTGGTTCAAGTTTTAAAAAAAGTTGTCTTATTGTCTCATCTATAGGTCATGGTATCTGCGATTGCGGAGAGTGCAAGTGTCAAAGCGGTTGGACTGGACAATACTGCAACTGCACATCCAGTATTGACTCCTGCATCTCTGAAACTGGAACCTTATGTAGTGGGAGAGGTAGATGTGAATGTGGCAAATGCATCTGTAACAGCGCAGGCGTTTCTGGAGATACCTGTGAAAAGTGCCCGACTTGTGGCGACCCCTGCAGCTCACAAAGGTAAAGTGTCAGGGTTCATCCTCACCTTCAACGTTTGAGGATTACGTTGCGAATTACACGTCAAAATCCTCATTAAATCAACTCATTCAGCATCCAGTACAAGTCCAAAGAGTGCTTTATACCCCATTCACATGCAGTATAGAAAGGCACACAGAATTTTCTCCATGCGGCAGAAAGAAATCTCCTCCAAGAAGCACGAACACATTCACCCTCCTCGCAGATTCCGCACTGAAAAGCTGTGGATTAGCCCCATAAAATGTGGCTAAACCTCATGCGGATGCTCTGCAAATCGGCAGCACAAATCCAAATGTCAGCCTTGGAATTCTGTCATGGATCCTCTATTAAATGCCAGTCAGAATTGCCACAAGGAAATCCGTGATATGTAAATATCTATTTAGAAGAAAATTCCATCTATCTGTACTGTTCATATGTCCTGTCAAATAAAACCCTAAGGGCGGGTGCATGCTGGCAGATTTTATGCCAGTATTCATCCATATTTTTGTGCTGACTGCACATGGACCCATTCAATTCAATAGGTGTATACAGATGTGCGGTTTTTGGTTTTTTTTTAACATAGACTAATATGTATCAAAACAATTACAATATATCTTATTTTAATCTATGGGTGCAAAAAATGCAGCAAATTCCCACTAATGTATTTGCACTGCATATTATGCGTGTAAAATTTGTGCAGACAATATGCAGTAAATAGAGCCCATTGATTTCAATGAGTTCGGTCACACGTGCATTTTTTTGTATGTGCATTTCCGTCGCGCAAAAAAACCCAGCATGTCTTATTTTTGTGCATATTGCGCATCGAGAATAGCACATATTAAACTAATTAATTAAATTTAATTTCCCATTGAAATCAATGGGAGCATGCTTGCTTTTTTATATGCAGTAAAATACGCACACATAGTGTACAAAAACACAACGCCCATTGTACAAATATGCACACAAATACTCTTATGCTGACCTAACATCCGTGTTCACTGCTGTTTTGGGTTTTTTTGCGCACCCCATTTTCTGTGGTTTGTCACAAAAAAATGATATCACTTGGGTCTCCTTGCATTTTTTTGTGCTCGTGAAAAAGGAGGACCCATCATGGACATAAAAGACCAAAAAAACATACATAAAGAGCAAAAACACATGTAACGTGCACATATACACACAGAGGACACAGTGCGTATTTTAGAGACAGAAATTGCATGAATGAGCCCCAAGTGTCTGTATGGAAAATGTGACATCATACTCGCAGGAGTCCACCAGAACCTGTTTATTTGGCAGATTCCTCACCAGTGAGATTTAACTACGTGATTTATATTGGTGTATACTCTATTAGTAACCTGCCCATACAGAAGGATATTATCTGAAGTTCATCATAACTAAGACATCCTTGGCAGGGTAGATGCTTAGAATCTGGGACAGTCCTTGAATAATGATGGAGATATTAAATGTCAGACATTGAGGATTTGATGGCATAGTATATAATGGATGGCCATTTTATTATAGACATCATCTGAGTGTCAGGAGATTCAACTAGAACTGCAGCAATTTGTTGTTTCATAGATTCCACTGGGTGTCGAAATTGCAGGAATATCGGCCCCTGTGGACAGGACGCTTCTTGTAGTTGCTGCAAATGCAATGGAGGTGCTGACTAGAGATGAGCGAACCTACTCGTTTTGAGTAATTACTCGATCAAGCACCGCGATTTTCGAGTACTTCCATACTCGGGTGAAAAGATTCGGGGGGCGCCGAGGGGCGGGGGGAGGCGTGACGGAGTGGGGGGTAGCAGCGGGGAACAGGGGGGAGCCCTCTCTCTCTCCCTCTCCCCCCCCCACTCCCCGCTGCAACCCCCCACTCACCCACGGCGCCCCCCGAATCTTTTCGCCCGAGTACGTAAGTACTCGAAAAAAGGGGCGTGGCCGAGTACGCTCGCTCATCTCTAGTGCTGACATGTTCGATTCCGGCTGCTTGCACCAAATTCTGAACTCCCATGGCGCGGTGCAACAGAAATCTGGATTCATCTGAACAGGCAACATTTTTCCACTGCTCAGTGATCCAGTGTTATGCTCTTTTGCCCCCTGGATTCTCACCTTTCCATATCTCTTAGAAATGGTACTAGAACTGGTAGTCTCCCGTTATAGACCATACGTCTAAGGAACGACATGTTGTGTGTTCAGACATGTTAGTTGGAGCACCAGCATTGTACTTGGATGCAATTTGCTTCAAACTGTTTACCATCTTTTTGAAAGAACAATTCCTGACATCCTCCTCTGACCCCTTTCACTGACGAGCTATTTATAAGAGATCACCTTTTGCTGGATGTTTTTCCTCGATCACGCCAATCTCAGTAAACTCTCCACACTGCTACATAAGAAAACCCCTCAAAGTTGCCAGTTCATTAAATCTTGGCCCGGCTGGTCTAGTACCGGTGACCAGAAATTTGTTATGTGATTTTTTGCTGCACTTCAGGGTCACGTGGCTGATTTACATACAGGGAAGCTGCAATCGTGAAAGTGCCTCTAATAAAGTAGTCATTCCGGGTAGATGAATGCATCATAACAGAATGAGACTGGATTTATAGCATTGGGCTTTGACATTTGCTTACAACTATCAAGAAAGTACAAACCGTAGACTAAGGCCGCCTACCCACTAGTGATATGTTTTCTGGTGATGTGAGAGCGAGTGAAAAATGCACGATCATGAAACCAATGTTTTTTAATGGTTTCATACTCATTTGCGATTTTTCACTCAAGCCCCACAGCGCTAAAAATCTGTGATATCGCTAATTTTTTGCAATGTTGCAGGCGAAGGCAGCACCAGCCCCCTTGAAAACATAGGGAGTACATTGCGGACTTCTGCCACAGCTGTGACAAATATGGCAGGGGATTCCTTCATCCCCACCGGGAACGCGAGGGATGAAGGAATCCTCTGTCACAGCTGTGGCAGAAGTCTGCAATGCTATCCCATTGCTTTCCTTGGGGCCAGCGCTTCTATGGCCCCATTGAAAGCAATGGGTTGCAGGCAACCCCCGCAGCATTGATTTTTCAGGGAAGGGCTTGAAATATAAGCCCTTCCCTGAAAATCAGCCCTAGCTGTAAAAAGAAAGAAAAGTTTTACTCTACTAGAAGAGCTGTCCGGCTCTTCTCTCCGGCCCCAGCAGTCGTCTTCTGGAGGCCAGGTATTTAAAAATCCCCGCCCCCAGAAAGCAATGCCTCTGATTGGCTGAGCGCTATGACCAATTAGAGGCAGCACCCAGTCGTGACAGCTGAGCGCTTTCTGGAGCGATATCACAGATTTTTCTTAGCGCTGAGAGGCTTGAGTGAAAAATCGCAAGAGAGTATGAAACCACTGAAAATCATTGGTTTCATAATCATGCGTATTCACTCGCTCTTGCATCACAAAAAAACATATTGCTAGTGGGTAGGCGCCCTTAAAAGCGGCGTCACATGGGACAATGCATTTTTGTGCATGACTCAGCGCAACACTTGTGCTATGAACGAGTCTTTTTTGCACGCGCATTGGCGTATTTTACTGCACTTCGTGCTAGCAGGGCATGTTTTCTTGTGCACAGAACATAACTATGCCCCGATTTAAATGACTATGTAGACTCATGAGTTTTATATGTTTTTTTTCCCATGGAATTATGCAGCATATTGTGCATTTGCATATCCCCCATAGACTTCTATGGGGACTTTTGGTGTGCAAATGCACACAACAGTAGAACATGCTGCATTTTTTGCACACCCAAAAAAGCGAAATAAGAACGAATACATTGAAAATCAATGGGTTCTATTCTCTGTGGATTGCGTGCACAAATTCTACGCACGCAAATACGCCCGTGTGAAGCTGCCCTTAGCGCCCCCGAGCCTACAATTTGTTCAAGGACGACGGAAGCCACAGCTGAGCTTGGTATAAAATTATTTATGCACTTAGTATAACGACAGGAATGCACATGAAAGGTATAGAAATATCACCACTGTAGTGTGGTATGAACTGACAGTGGGGGTCTTGTCAGTGAGACCCCTCATATATTCCCAGTACTGTCCGATATACCAGATCTGCTCATGAATGTGTTGAGCTGAATGCCTCTGTGATGGATTCCGAGCCTCCAGGCAATGACAAGGGTAAGGTCACAAGTCAAGACGTGACATCGGAGTTCTAAAAAATGACTATGCATGAGGTTCCGGTATGAGCACTAAAGCACAATTCATTATACAGGAGTGTCTGACTTATGTAGCCTGCAAGACTGACTCAGAAACATATGGAAGGATGGAGAGAAATGCGAGACGAGGGGTTTTATCAAGTTATTTTTCAGGGCAGTGAATATTATCCGTTGGTGGATTGTGCGCAGCAGAACTTATGACGCTTGTATATTCACTCTTTTTATGGCGCTTGGTGACAGGCGGAGATAAATGAACTGTGTGTTACTTTTTGCAGGCCCTGTGTTGAATGCCATCTGTTTTCAGAAGAACAGCAACCTGGGGTATGTGCAGAGACTTGTAGCCTGATGGATGCTGCAGTCAGCAAGGAGGACGGATCCCGGAATCCAGAATGTAAGCCTATAATTGCATAGGATGAGAGTGTGAAAACAGCTCGCCAAAATAATTACATTGGATATTGTCTCAATTTGTTGAAAAATAGTTTTTTTATTACCCTATGTTATATGAAACTTATTTACCATGCAAAATATATGCAGGGCATCAGTGTAGGAAAAAAAAATCAAATGTACAGTACAATGTAAAAGTGTTAGGCAAGTGTGAAAAAATGCTGTAAAGTAGGAATGTCTTCAAAAATAGAAGTGCTAATAGTTTATTTTTTGACGATTAACAAAGGGCAAAAGTGACTGAACAAAGCTTAACAGCATAAATTCCTCTAGGTACACTTGCACACAGTTTTTGAAGGTACTCTGCAGGGAAGTTATTCCAAACATCTTGGAGAACTAAGCACAGATCTTCTGTGGCTGTACAGCCATAGTAACATAGTATGTGAGGTTGAAAAAATACATGTCCATCCAGTTCAGTCCATTACACCCCCCCCCACCCCCACCCCCCCACCCCCAATGTTGATTTAGAGGAAGGCAAAAAAAAAAAAAAAACTAAATCGGTAGAAGCCAATTTTCCCCATTTAAGAAAAAAAAATTCCGTCCCAACTCCAATCCGAATAATTTCCGGATCACCGACCCTTCTGAAGTAGTCAGTGACTATAATGTGTAATAATATTACACTCAAGACAGACATCCAGGCCCCTCTTGTGCTCTTCTATCGAGTTCACCATCACCACACCCTCAGGCAGAGAGTTCCATAGTCTCACTGCTCTTACAGTAAAGAACCCCCTTCTATGACGGTGTAGAAACCTTCTTTCCTCTAGACGTAGAGGTCGCCACCTTCTCACAATCCTGGGTGTAAATAGATCATGGAAGAGATCTCTATATTATACTCTGATATATTTATACATACTTATTAGGTCACTCCTCTGTTGTGGCCAAAACTTTTCAGACTGACACAAATTTTGGTCTTCACAAAGTTTTCGGCTTCACTTTTTATAGTGGCAATTTGCATGAAGTAGATTGTTATGAAGAGCGATCAGCTGTGTTGCAATAAATTGTAGAGTCTTCATTATGCCTTGCCATGAAAAAATGAACACACACTATAATGTCATTATATATATATATATATTATATACATATACACACACAGTCACACACTGCACTTTTTATCCATTTCTTATCTGTAAATTACACAAAATGTAACATTTTTAATTATCTTTCCTCTTTCCCATCTCCCCATATGGGATACTATCATACAGTTTAAAAATAGAGACATTCTATGCAGAGCCCAGTTATATTCTATTATATTCTTTGCCCAAAGATCAGTGCTACACATTGGCCAAATACAGTTTCTTAACCCCTTAAGGACCAAGTGTGGTAAATAAACAGGGCTTGACCCTGGACTTTAATTCCAGCTGTCACAATCCTGGGGTGTCCAGCAATCTGTGTCCCCTTTAGCAGCGGCAGCGGATACACCTCATGCATGACTGCCCTGGTTGCCCATAGCTCTATATTTTCATTTTATATATTATATTATATTATATATATATATATATATACATACATACATACACACATATATATATATATATATATATATATATATATATATATATACACACACACATATACATAAATATAATATGTATATATACATATATGCTCTTCTGTACGCACTAGTTATTTATTTGCTGAGCAAACATGAATCTGTAGCATTGCGGATGTAACAAGTATACTTGCATCTAGTGGTAATGTAGGTGAGCTTTTGCCCTCCTTCCATTTAGGATTTCATCAAGGTCCAGCTGCCACCAAACAGGGACTAGCGTGTTACAGAGCGATAAACTAACCATAAATAACTTTTTTCTTCAAGCGAGTCAAATTACACCGAGCCAACATTCCTTATTTTCTTAACTTAACTGATTCCAACTGTTGTGACAATGTATGCCAAGCCATGCATAGTAAGAGGCCGCCTCGGGGTATCACAATGCTTCCATAGAAGAATTTCTGTCTGTGCTGCAGAGTCTTCAGGTGACTCAAAAGTAATGGAGAACCGTTTCCATTAAACAAAAATGAGGCCATTATGTGCCTCTGGCTCTTTACGAGGCCCACAGTCCAGGTCCTGTGATTGGGGAAGCCATTTTCTCACCGTTGAGTACATTACATGGTCAATGGTGACTGACATGTGCTAGATACACTTCGACAAGAATAATCTAAGTCGGGCTCAGATTCCTCCCTCTAACCCGAGGAAAAAAAAAAAAAAAAGAAAAATATTGAACGTTCTCTGGCAATTTCATCTATGGACTTCTGTCTCAACCATTGGTGAGCGCGGCGTGACATGACAATCCATCAAGGCCGTTGTTTTGATGTCATGCATTTTATTTGTCCTGTCTTTTTCTCTTCCCTTCAGATTTCTCAGAGGATAAATCTATTTTCTGCACCATGCAAGGTGAAAATGAATGTACTATTACATTTAGGATGGCGATGGATGAGGAGGGAAAGAAAGTCATTTATAACATACGCCAAAACGGTAGGCATTTAATATCGTCTGTCAGGGATTCTAATGTAAGGAGGGAAAATGTGACAAATGATTGCTGCCTAACAAAATAGTTGGCGAATCACAATATGAGCATTTAACGCATAGATCTTGTCTCATTTGCTGCCGACATGAAGAACAGAAATGGGTTTTGTCCATTTATTCATTAACAAGTGCATGTAGATATACATCACAGGAGAAAAGTCGGGAAATATCAGAAAGACATCAGCGTAGCGGCCATCCTCGTCCATACACTAAAGCCTCTTATGTAGGGCTCATGTACATAACTCTATAATGTGGCCGGCCTTAGCTAAATGCCACTGCTGCAATCACAGAGGGTGCCAACCACCAGCTTGTAGGGGGCACCAGGCAGATGCAGGCTGGGGGTAATGACCGTCCTTAGGTCCACCTGCACTGATCATCAGCTTCCTCCTTACAGATGCATGCTGGGGGTAATGACTACCCTTAGATCCGCCTGCACTGATCATCATCTTCCTCAATGCAGCATCTGGAGAAACTACATGAATCATCCTATTCCTCGCTCTATCTCCTCCCTTCTGATGTTCTGAGGCATCACTATCGGCCCATCAACACCCCCACAACACAATCACTTGATTTTTGCTACTGTATTCATATTTCAAGCTTGGTTTAGGGGCTGTATTTATGTCATGAGCTTGGCTCTGGTACTGTATGTATTCAGCGAGTTGATCTGGTACTGTGCTTATTATCTTGGTTCTAGTACAGCTATCTTTCTGCAGAAGCAGAATACAGACTGACTGCTTTACACTACCATATATACAGATTTTCTTCTTTGGATTCTGCACAGGGTGCCATCTAACATAAGGCCAGCACTGACTGGTACGGCTCCAATGGTGTGGATCTGTAATACGGTGGTAACGTTATCCGATAGGGTTTGGGCAAGTTCATATGACATTGTATGTGTGCACAGAAGTGTTTCTTCCATGCTCATGTGCATATACCTTCCATATAGCAGAGCTTATAGCCCCCTTTTGTAGCTGCAATCCCCATGACCAGCACCCAGTACACGCACCACTAAGCATTTAACACAGCTCTAACTTTACTAGGTAGGACATATGCATGCGGTAATTTATCCTATCAGTTGCCACATAACCCACACAGGGCATGGGATTTCCATAAGAGATTTGCCACAGACCCGCATGAGGATTACCCAATACGGGTTCCATGCAGAATCAGCATTGAGAAGTGACATTTCCAATCCATGCACGGAAAAGTCCACAGTGTACAAATTATGCTGCGGTTTCCCAATCCAATGAACAGTACATGGATTTGCCGCAAAATCCAGGCGGACTTGGTGCAGACTTCACAAACACCACATCAGATTCTGCCACATAAACAATGCCATGAACACTATAAATTATATTTGTATACTGTATCCGAACAGAGCCCTACAGATGCAAACACCCTTACGTTTTCGAGAATGGGTTAAGGGTGGTTTCACATCTGCGTCGGAGCCTCCAACCGGAGGTTTCTTCGCAGATCCACCTGCAAATACCGGGGGGAAAAAGCGCTTCATGCAACGCTTTTTCTTCCATCCCAAAACATGGCAGCTGGGCGTTGATTACGGCTAGCATGGATTGCAATCGGTAGGACAGGGAACATGTTATCAGGCGGAGTACAGAAGGGTTTGGTTTAGGGGATATGGTATGCCTCCCTGAAGAGGTGCATTTTTAGAGCATGCCTGACATTTTGTGTGTCTGGGATTGTCCGGATGGTTTTGGGTAGTGCGTTCCACAGGACTGGAGCTGCTCTGGAGAAGTTGTGGAGGCAGATATGAGAGGTTCGAATTTAGGGGGCACTTAATCTGATTTCTTTGGTGGAGCAGAGGGCGTGGGCTGGGTGGTGGAATGAGATAAGGGAATCTATGTGGATGAGAGTGGCGAGTCTGAATTGAATTCTGTATTTGATGGGCAAATGACCAGACTCAGTATTCTGGCCATGTAGTGTGAGCAGAGTCGCTAGAAAAATCTATAATGCTTGGACAGATCAGTAGCAATAGAAAGCCCGGCCACCAAACAACTCGGTGCCTTGATACTGTCAAAGCTGATACTGGCATGGATATCACACAACTAACAGAAGCAGTGCAAAACTAAAAAACATGGAGGGAGCTTGTCTTTAGGGTCGCCGAGGGTCGGGAATGACTAAACGGCTAACAACAATTTGACGGGCAGCCAGTGCAAGGACTGGCACAGGGCAGAGGTGTCTGAGTAGCGGCTGGACGGGAAGATGACCCTGGTTGCCGCATTCAGGATGGATTGGAGAGGGGAGAGTCTGGTGCAGGAGAGGCCGATCAGCAGTAAGTTGCAATAAACTGAGTCTAGAATAGATGAGGGCAACAGTGAGCGGTTTTAGCACATGCATGGTGAGAAAGGGGCGGATTCTTGTGATGTTCTTGAGGTGCAGCTGAGACGTTCGGGCAAGAGATTGGATGTACGGGATAAAGTAGAGATTGGGGTAAAATATAACCGTAAGACAGCGGGCATGCAGGGAATTATGGTGCCACACACTGAGATGGAGATGTCAGGATGACTTCGGTTGGTAGAGGGTAGAAACGCCAGTAGGTCAGGCTTTGAGAGGTTATAGTATTAGAGACAGCGGACAGACAGTCGGTGGCGTTCTGGAGGAATGTTGCTATGATGTCACGGGAAGAGGTGTATAACTGGGTGTCATCAGCATATAGATGGTACTAATCACCTTCTTATCCTGGGAGAGAATTATATCCAGCATCTGAATGGTCACTTTAAATGTGTTTTTTTTTTTGTTTATGGAAGAATATGGTCACAGATGGCATCTGTTGGACCTATCCAAAATGTCCACATGCCTCTTGCGCCGTACATCTTGAGATGTGTCAGATTTACAGACAAGTTAAGAAAGGACACATCTGTATGCTGGAATTTTACATTGATGGTCTTGGCCAACAGCACTTATTGTTGCTGGTATTTCAGCTCAGCCCATTCAAATGAACTGAGCTAAGTGGAGCTTTTCCTTCAGTACCAGACACAGCCACAAGGGTAAGGATGCGCTATGATGGACACTATGACACTTCATCCTATTGATCAGTGGAGGTTCCAGGACCTGGACCCCAACCTATCATACAACAATGGCCTGCGCCAAGAAAAGGCCAACCATGTAAAATCTTGGAAAAATCCTTTCAATTAAATCTGTCAAGAAGATACAATGCCAGTCTGTGCGGACACACAGTTTCCCATAATGACAACTAGTTGGGCTGTGAAGCAGTTTTAATGAAGGTCAATAGACATTATCTGAAACCACATGATCACCACTTATAACTACTTCCATCATGACAATGTATTCGTTACAGTGACATTACGCCTGCAAGTTAAATGCGATGTCAGTTATATCACTAATCACTCCACTAAAGGAATATTTGGATTCCCTTCCTCTATGACATGTCCTTTAAATCTATTTTAGTCTTTTGCAATAAGTTCCTTCATCATGATCATCAGTAAGACCACCCATGTTGTTAACGCTACATATCACATAACCGTCCCCCTGCACGTGTCCATATCCTACAGCCCTAAGACGACATTCCCAACTCATATGATCCCATAATTCCTATTGCTGTCTGTGACTTAGTTGTGAACACATTTGATGCTAATCGGGCACCTCG
The DNA here is from genome assembly GCF_035609145.1 of Eleutherodactylus coqui. NCBI lineage: Eukaryota > Metazoa > Chordata > Amphibia > Anura > Eleutherodactylidae > Eleutherodactylus > Eleutherodactylus coqui. The sequence goes on from NC_089844.1 coordinate 86,649,429, forward strand.
CTCTACCAGCATTTGTCTCGGGAAGCACTTTGAAATGTATTTCTGTAAATCTCAATCCTATCCTGGTATTGTTTGACACAAAATCCCACGAGAAATCATCAGTCTGTTCATTTGTCAGCATTCCCCAGCTGTCTTTTAAAGCGAAGGTGTCATATGGTGCATTGATCAATTCCTACATCTCCGAAATGAGACCCTTTGAGCTTAAGGAATGTCGCGCAACCATTTCGATATCCCTGTAGAATGACGCCAGCCATCAAACAGCGATTTTTCTCAACACCGCTTCTAAGAGTTGCTTATTATATTCGAGTTATGCTTCCCAATGGAGCCCTCCCGCCGCGTTTTATCTAAATTACTGTTGAAAAGCAAAATGGATCGGAAATGAATCAATGCGTTTTATTCTTAAAAGGACATTAAACATGAAAAGTGCAATTCCTGTTACATCTCCGGGATAATAATCACTGCTATGCTCCAAATTCCATAGTACTATTTTAAACAATAGCCAATGATTGTGCATCCAATATGGAGTCTGCAGAATTTTATTTATGTAATTCCATTCATATTTTTTTGTTTGGTCCTTTTATGTAACATATAAGATAAGACATTTGCTTGCAATTTGTGTCCTGTACTGGATATGTACTAAAGAAAGTTACTAAATAACCATTTCTAGATTAAATATGGCTCAGCTGGTGACTAGTGACATCTAGTGTTCATTTTAGGAATAACCCTAGAAGAACTCGCTCAGGACAATCCGTGCCTTATACCCCCATTTTCCTAAAAATAAGCCCCAGCATGATTTTTCAGAGTTTTCAGGGAGGGTTGAAATATAAGCCCTATCCTGAAAATAAGCTCTAGTTATAATTCATTTTTAAAAAGTCAATAGAACTGCATTATGTGCCTAAAAAGGTCACAAAAACGCAATTGCTGCATTTTTACAGCGCTTTTCACGCAGGTCAGCTGAGTCACTTACCCAGCAGACTCGGTCTAGATCCTTCCCGCTGCTCTGCAGAGCTTTGGTGCGGTTCCTGCAGTCCTCGGCTTCCCACTCAGGATCAGTTCCTGGTTACAGGAATCATAAATCCTGCCTCCACAAAGCCATGGCTGTGATTGGTTCTTCAAGCGCTGCATTGATTGGCTCAGTGGCTCAGCCAATGAATGTAGCGCACAAAGAACCAATCAAAGCCATCGCTTCGTGGAGGCAGGATTTATGATTCCAGTAACCAGGAAGTGATCCTGTGTGGGCGACTGAGGGCTTTATTGATTGGCTGAGTGGCTCACCCAATGAATGTAGCACTCAAATAACCAATCACAGCCATCGCTTCATGGATGCAGAATTTATGATTCCCGTAACCAGAAAGTGATCCTGTGAGGGCTTTATTGGTATTTAAACTGCTCAAAATACAATGTAAAAACAGCAACAACGGTGATGGTTTGAGCAATAATAAGAGTTGGAAGTGGCGGGCTCTCACACACAGATCAGGTAGTCCTACTGTTGTTAAAGAAGTCTCCAGAAAATAAGCCCTAGCGCATCTTTTGGAGCAAATAATATAAGACCCTATTTCATTTTTGGGGAAACAGGGCATCAGTGCTCCTTAACTAGAGGCTCAGGAGCTATATGTGGCTCTCCATGCGAGTCCCGAGTTCTGACTGTGTGCTGGCAGTTGACATTATTGCAGATACGTTGTAACCGCCAATTTGGATGGTATAGTACTAGTGTCACACAAGTATTTATCAGCAAATATTTGCAGTTTCACAATTTCCTGTTTCTCCACAAAAAGAAAAAATAGTCTGGACTGGCTTCCTAACTGGCTAACATAGTAACAAACTTTTGTTCTACTGGCCAGCAATGTATCAATCTTTTTTCCTTTCTAAGAGCAGTAACATTTGGTTTCTCCACATTTACACTAGGGCTACATGGTGGCTTTGGTGATAACACACATTACACAGCCAAATATTGCGCTATATACCGTAATCAAAAGCGAACGTGGTTGCTGCAAACCAATCACAAATAATCCATCAGGTCTGGGGTTCTTGCAATTACAGAGAGCTTGCAACCACATTGACATAGTTGGAAATTTGGCTGCACCATGTAGCCTCAAAATTTCTCTCCACTTTTGCGTTGCATGTGGCTCTCGACCATTGCCTCAAGTAGAATATGGCTCACAGGCTACAAAAGCTCGGCACACCTTGCTGTGTATCCTATTAGGGCATGTGGACATCATAAAGCACTTTTCTCTCCAGCTCTTCTTCCTATCAGTGTGGCTCTTGCTCTAAAAAACTCAGCTCATCCAGATATTACCTGGACATTAGGATAATATTGGGATAAAGATAATCCTTCATGGGGACTACATCTGGACAGGTGTCCACATTCCTTGGAAAACCCATTTTAGGGTTCATTCACATCAGCGTCATAGTCTCCATACGGAAACCCCATTGCTGATTTCTGCTAAAAAAGGATGAAACAGCACTGCATGCAAAATGCCAGACAGATGGAAACCAAACAGACCCTATTGTAGCCATTGGGTCCGTTTAGCGCCAGTTTGGTCAGATGGCGGTTCTGCCATTTTCCTGCTACCCAAACCGACCAAGAAAACAGAACCCCCCATTGTGAACGAGCGTTAATATTTCAACACAGCAATCCAGTACGCTGTTCTATACTGAAGAGGAACCATAACTCTGAAATGGCTGTCTACAGATGTGTCCTTAGTTTGCCTGTTATCCATATTTAGATTTCACGGTTCTTTAACCCCTTAGTGACAGGTCAATTTTGCGCCTCAAAAGGGCCACTCTGGCGAAAATACATTTTTTCATCCCTGCCCCCAAACCTGATTGCCCATCACACTCTGCAGGTATTCCCTGTACGTTGCAGTTACCTCCATGCAGAGCAGCCTCCTGTCTGATGCTTATCAGGCACTAACCTGATGCTGAGATTTCTCCCTACTTTTTTTTCCCTCTATACAGTGCTAGCAATCCCAAGATGCATCAGCACAACAATATATGAACAGGTGGAGTCTGCACCATTCATGTCTGCAGGGAAAACACTGTAATCTATATTCATCTAAATAAGCTAAAGACCAAAACTATATCGTCCGGGGGATGAGCTGTGATGATCTCTATTATAACTGTGTGACAGGAGTCTATAAACATCAGTAACTCCAATAGGAATTTGATGGATATTGAATTGCTGTGTAGTCATCTATAGGTGGCAATACTTTCTGGTTGCAACCTAAGGCCCCTGGGCCCAGGTGCAACCGCATCGACTGCATCCCCTATAGTTACACCCCTACCCTAAGGCATGTCCAGATGGTACGGTGCCCACCCTGAATCCTCTTGTTGGTGTTCATTGAATTCCTTTGCCACGCTCTGCGTCCTCAGGGACCTACACTTGGCATAACATATTGGATTAGTTTTGCCCAAAGTGTTCCTTTCAGCATTATACAATCATAGCTCAGAAATCCATTTCCAATTTTTGGAAATCAAAAACAGAGACAAGTTGTGGATCAAACACAAGCCGCCATGAAAAATGTACACACCCTATTTTGCAATTGCTCACTGTCCCCCTACCCACCACCACTTCTGCTGCTGGTTTACACCCTTACATTCCACCATCTTGATATAGGTTGCACAAGGGGGATTTCCATTACTTTGGGGGAAGTTCTCCTTCTCTTGTTTGTGTTCATTACGGTACTTGTGGAATATAAGGTAGAGACCTGTGCAAGTTCATGCCACCCGTCAGGACAAGGAATAGACACATCCATGATAGACAGTATCTGACATTTCATATTTACAAGGTCACAGACTAGTTTAAGGGTGAGGAGGCATTTTCCATTACATCTTATGTGTTAATTGAATCAGATTATAAGTGACATCATCCGGCTCCAGTGAATCACCATGCCATGCTTATAATAAGCTTTTTGCAATTATCACTCCCATGAATAGCCTTTGATATAAGACGGAGATCTTCTTGCAGCCGGAGGGTGACTTATGGGTGAGCTGGAAACCCCTAAGAGGTTATTACTGGGATTTCCCTATTCACACCAGCAGAGCTGACCCAATTATTGCTGCCAACGAGAGTGCTGAGCGCTGATCAATGGCTGAGTCACAAAGTCACTGAGTAATGAGATGTGGACAGAGGTTGGGCTGAGGTCTCTATGCGGCTCAGCAGAAGAAAGATGCTGATGAGGAAAAAGATAGAGGGGGAACTCTGGCTGTACACATACAAGTATCTGACCAATATCAATCTAAATTAATGAGCGTCGGATCATTTAATTTTGTGTCTTTTTTAGATTGCCCATCTCCTCCGAACATCCCCATGATCCTTGTGGGAGTCTCCATCGCTATTGCACTCATTGGTATAGTTTTGCTGTGTATATGGAAATTGTTGGTGTCGTATCACGATCGTAATGAAGTTGCTAAATTTGAAGCAGAAAGGGCAAAAGCCAACTGGCAGGTATGTATAGAGATGTAATAACCCTTATTATATACTGGATAGAGCTAGAGTATTACATTAGTTACAATGTCAGCAATGGGGTCCCATTATATAGTGTCAGAGATAGCACCACTATAAATTGATAGCTACAACCAAAGCCACTAAGTATACGGTGACTTCTCAGCACCCCCATATACAGTGACAGCCAAGTATAGTGGTTTCCACCTACCTCCATATACAGTGATAGACCCAATATACAGAGTAACACAATGCTTTCATGTACTCTATGTGGGTAGGTACACGGTCACCAGAGCCCGGAATCCACATGGTTAATAGGTCAAGAAATAAGTCTTCTTAGAACATCCGGTGCTACAGAAAGAAAATCTTTATTCCTCCCTCATACAATGTATTGACCACAATGGTCTTTGCCACACATATATAAGGTAGCATGTATATACATTGTTTCCTTTGCACCTGAGATGCAGTCAAAGACCCAAATGCAAAAACAGCTACATGCCTGTATATACTGTACAGTGATCTCACTCCCGGGATAAGATTGCAGGGTGCCATTAGAGGGCAGCCATGTACTTCTGCCTATTGATACATGCCTGTGGCATGTCTTAAGGGGAACCTGTCAGCATTTTCTACCCTACTAAACTACAAGAGCAGACCATAACAATTTCCATGAATAACTGTTTCATTTTGAGAGCATACCTTTGCGAAACATCTTCAAATCCCCCATGCCGTATGCCAATATCCGTTGCCCGGTCCTGTGGGCAGATTCGGACCGTCTTTTCCGGACAGAGTTTTTTTTGTAATAAGCCTGCCCACCTCAGCTGCTGACTACCCACATCATTCTCAGAGAACTTTGATTTCTCACATATGTGCTACAAGTTTGCAGATTGGCGCACGCACAGATGATATATCCCTTTGTGGGCAGATTCATTGTTACATCTGCGCATGCAACGGTCCACAACCTTGTAGTGCTTGCGTGGGGAATCAAAGTGCTCTATAGAGTCCGTATCCGAGGTGAGCGGGCCGGAAGAGACGGTCCAGGGCTGCCCACCGGACATTAGCAGGCAGCATGGAGATTTTACAAGATGTTTTACAAAGTTTTTGGTGTAGCTCCCCTTTCCATGCAGAATCTTTTATGATGCAACTTTTTTCTTTTAGGAGGTAACCAACCCGCTGTTCAGAGGTTCTACCACTACATTTAAAAATGTCACCTACAGACAGACAAACAACGGGGCGCCGTGACATCATCTCCACCCACTCACGCACTTCAAGGCTTAAGACTGTATTTATGTGAGAGGGACTACCGAGAACCATAGTGTTACACTGGCATTACAGACGTCTCAAAACGTAGATTCGAGCTGCTGCCTCTCACCTGTGGCTCTCCAGCCTCCTCATGTCAGGACATGCTGGGACTTGTAGAGCTACAGGTTGGGGATCACCCAAGTTATAGCATGTTAGACACAATATAATTGTGTTTTCTTATAGGATGCCCTCTGCAGAGCTGCTTCTTTAGGGCGCCCACCCACTGGCGTTTTTTTTCCCTGCGAAATTCGCAGCATTTTTTTCTCTGCAGGGGTCTATGGGACTTGTAATGTTTAAATCGCGATCGCGCAAAATCGCAATTTCGCGGTAAATTGCGATTTTGCGCGATCGCGATTTTAACATTACAAGTCCCATAGACCCCTGCAGAGAAAAAAATGCTGCGAATTTCGCAGGGAAAAAAAACGCCAGTGGGTGGGCGCCCTTAGACTGTACAGACTTTTGATAACATTTGGCTCTGAGCATACTGCCCTTGGAGGTTGGTGGGATCCTCCATCAGCAGTTTTATCACATATGACAGAAGGAATGGCTAATCTTGCCATCATATCAATGGAAACCATTACGGTAATCCTAATAAATCTCGTTACTAATATTATAGATGGAAGCCACAACACAAGTGTAAACATAGTCAGAGCTGTATTTACCCCATGACACCGGAGGTCCAGTACCTTGGGCGACTTCTTTTAAAGGGGGCAGCTGTAGTCTAGCTAATCCTCTCCACTCCAGCATGCCTCTGAGTAACAAAGGAGCCTAGGAGGTTAGGGGAGGATTGCAGGTGCATAGACTGCCTTCTGTACGCCCCTGCAGCAGTACCGTGAGGTTTACAGAAGAAGCGATTGCAGCTATAAGGTACAGAGTGTCTCTGAGCGCCATCATAAGAACTCCCATCCCCACTCCACTCCCCTGCTGCTGCGTCAGCAGTTTTGCTAGGGAATCTATTGGGGAGAAGGGTAAAACCAAAAAAATGGTGAAAAATATAAAAATGACAGTAAGGATGCCACAAAGGGGGCCAGCATTACTTGGGGAGGGGCATAGAGGGATCACAGATAGGGAGAGTTCACACAGCGCATTCCGTTTGGGGTCTGTGACAGATGCAGGAAACAGCACTGAGATGGAACCCCGAACGGTGCCGTTACTTGTACTGTGAAAAGGACATCAGTTTGATGTACATTTTACAAGGGTATCACTTCATTCTGTTTTATTTGCAGTACAGAATGGCACAGTTGGCTAAATTAGCAGAAACCTTGTACAACAGACACCAAAAGTGTGTGCGTCCGTTTCACTGTACAAGTGAATGACTGTTCATTTCCATTCGGGGGTTCCCATCTCAACTCTGTTTTCTTCAGTCATTAAAGACCCCAAATGACATCAGACAATGTACGAAATAACTCTATGTGAACGCTCCCTTACTTGGGGAGGGGTCAGGTGTGCAGATGAACCAGCATTACTTTGGGAAGAGGGATCAAGGGCACAGAGGGATAACTCTTAGGCTCTGTTCACACTAGCGTTAGGGCTTTCTATCTCTCCCTTTTTTGAAGCAGGGGAATGGAAATAAATGTTTCCATTTTTTCCCAATTGATTTCAATGGGTTTAAAAAAAAAGATACAGAAAGGTTTCGGTTTGCTTCTGTCCCGTTGAGTTTCTTATTTTTTTTATGGAACAAATTGTGCTGCATTATTTAGTAACTGTATAGTGATGTTCACAGAATGGTTGTATTATTTAATCACAGTATGGCAGTATTAGCAGTCATGGTATGGTGGTCTCATTGAGCCCCAGTCTTTAACTCCTTAAGGATCTAGCACCGTACATTTATAGTACTAAGATCTGGACTTGAATCCTGCTGGTGGTAAAAATATAGTGCGGGATTAAAGTTCCTGCAATCTAGCAGTAGCTGGTCAGGTCCTTAACCGCTTCTGCCTTCTCCCTTGCAGGCCATATAGCACTTAATGAGCGCTGTGTAGTGAAGAGAGAAAGTGGAAGTGTCACTTCCATTATACGACCCAGCGATCACATGACCGCTGGTTCCCCCCTGCCACAGCAGAGCTGCAGGACCCTGCAGGCCCAGATCAGATCTGTTAGTGACTGCTGTCACTACAGGGGAATATTTTCCTCTATAACTAGAACTATTATAGATGCTGCTCCTATGGATGCTCCAGTGGAAAAGTGTGAAACTAAAAAAAAAAAAACATGTGAATGGCCCCAGAGGTCTGATATGACATCATGGGTAAGACAGAGATTTAAAAAAAGTTACACAAATAAAAGTAAAAATTACAGAAAAAAATAAAAAGTATATATATAAAAAAGAAAACCCACCGTCGATACAAACCTCAATCGTTACCATATGCGCCCTACAAACTGAGACTATACAAATTATATATTAAAGCATCCAAAACAAAATGAGCAACCCATTCCTGTACTGTATTTTTGCATAAAATATACTAATTTTAAAAATAGACTATAGATTTTAAAAAAATAAAAACTTTTTTTTTTTTTATTTTAACCCCTAAAAAAATTGAAAATCGGGGAAAAAAATAGTCCTATATGTCACAGGATAATCGAAAATTAATTTTTGTAGCTGAAGCAAATAAAATAGGACAGTAAAACCACTATATGGGTAAAATCACTCAAAAGTGTCTGGTCCTTACATGGTTAATAGGGGGGTATTCAGGCTTAGGGCAGCGTAAGCTGTAATTACGGCCCTGAATACATAGTCTTATATACAGAGTGCTTATGAAATTTGTGAATAGGATTGATATTTTACAGTCTGTACATGAGCGCCCCATAGTATTCTTACTGGTCATATTGACCCATTCCACTCCTGGCTTCTTGACCGCACTTCCAAGTTTCAGTGTGTAGCTGTACAAAAATTAATTTAAAGTAAATGAATATTTGTTGTATTGAAAGGGGTTTACACGATTACAGAAACATAACTTTTCTTCCAAACCCTTTTCACACTGACTGTCACTCAATGGCTAACATTGAAGTAGAGATTTAGCATTTTAGGGTAGGGCTATTTATGTCTGTCTTTCTGTAGACCGAGCACTTACTTGAATTTAGCAGAGGAAACTTCCACATATTGGAGCAGATTTACTAATGCTATCTAATAATCAGACAGGGCAAACGTAGACTAGAAAATCCTAAAATGCGCCAGCTTTGTCACATTTGCTCTGCAGGATGATACATTTGGTGCATCTTTAGATGTCTAATCTAAGTTTATACCTATATTAGTTTGCTTAGTTTACATCAAAAATTCTACCAAAATTTTTAATGGGCGTGATGCCTTCTATTACACTGCCAGCTTCGACCCCAGTGCGGACGTCCACCTCAGCTGAATCAACACGGGGCTGGAGGATCAGATGATTGGTGGAGATCCAAGCGACGGACCCTCACCAATTAACTTTTGATGACCTTTCATGAGGACAGGTCATGAATAGTAAATTGTGAGAAGACTCCTTTAAAGCGACCCTGCGGGCCTGGAGAGACAAAGATGGCCAAACCGCTTCTCTGACTACCTGATCTAGACTGTGCACCAGTATGTATTGGCAGTCTAAGACACTGCATGCTGCTGACTGGCCAGTGCTGCTCACATGGACAACACTACTAAAGGTGTAGTGTCTTAGACTAATGATGTATCCTAATGCATATTGTGCACTAGGTAGTCACAGAAGCTTGTGTGGCCATCTTTGTGTTACCAGGCCGAGAGAGCCGCTTTAAAGGGAATCTGCCACCTATTTTAGCCCTATAGGTTAAGCTTATGGACTAAAAGTAGGTAAGCCACTGCGTCCGTGTATGCGTTATACTTACCTCCCCCATCATTTCCCGGTGTGAGCGCTGGAAGCCATCACTCTAGGCATTGAGCAGTGTTAAGTATTCTGCCTGTTCTCATTTTATAATGGGCGGATTACTTAGCAGCACCACTCAATGCACTGAGTGGCAGCTTCCAGTAATGACACCAGGGGAATAACAGGGGGGTAAGTACAACACTGACATCTCCGGACTCAGCGGTTCACCTACTTTTAGCCCATAAGCTTAGTTTATAGGGCTAAAAGTAGGTGACAGTCTCTAAACTCTTTAATACTTGCTTGTATAGTAGAACACTACAGATAAAACTAATAGTTGGAAATTACCTAATTTAGGACCCCATGGGGCAGATCATGACACGGAGATTCAAAGAACACCAAAGACCAGATCGCTGTGTCATGAGACGGCCTTTCAGGCCCTGCAATAGGCTTTAGACAGGTATTAGTTTTATCCATAATGCATTCCGTTATGTTAAGCATTGGAGCTACACTTTAGTTGTTCACCAAAGTACACTCTCTCTTTTTAAATAAAAGTCCAAATCTGTTTCACCCCTTCCTTTTATTCCGCTTATCCTATCACAGTTGTTTCTAATGTCCCCGCGACCTTTGTCATGTCTGCAAGATAATCAATCCTTGTAAAATGTAGAGAAGCCGTTAAAGGGGTTTTCCGGCACAAAATAGGAATTCTAAAAATGCTGAAATCTAGGAGGAGTGGCAACAGGTACCTCTTATCTGCCATTCTGGACCCTCTTCTTACCTTGCAGTCGCCGGTCTGCCGCTTACATGCAAAAAACACAACAATAAACAGTTACCTACTACTTCCCGCATGCATAGAGCTGGTCTCCCAGCCGGTGCTGCAGGTCCTGCAATTAAGGGTTTCTTTACACGGGATTACCTGTCAGACGCGGCTGCTCATCGGACCATCCCAGTAGTCATGAGCGTTCCTTTGCTTATACACAGGAACGATCATTGCTAGGTGAATGGTGGTGGAGCCGGCCGGGGATCTTCTGTCCCTTCCGCCTCCTTTGCAGTACACAGGCAGTTAAAATGACTAATTGTGATGATGTAAGCGAAGGTCTGTCTATTTTCACATTTCGTAAACATTTGAGAAATATTTTCAATAAAAACTGAATGATTTAAAAAAAAAAAAAAATTAAATTTTAGTCCGTGCCCGGAAAACCCCTTTAAGACTGGATTGTATGAACGCTAGTGAGAGACGTTTCACTTGACTCACTGTTGTATGGCATTGACTACTGTGTTTTTGGAGTGTGATCAGTGGATCATTTACTGTAGATGTGTTATAATTGAATTTTGTGATTTTTTTTTTTTAGCATTTTGACTGGAGGCTGGACCTCGTTTAAAAAGTCAAATTACTGATTTTTGTAATGTGTTTTTTTTCTGTTTGTGGATCGGTTTACTTTAAATAAACACTACAAAATAAACTGTTTTGTGTTGTGCTTTCTCCATTAAACAAGAGAACGTTCTATTTTGGTAAATGACAAAAGCAAATCATATAATTTGAGTCTTATAAGGCCAGTGTCACACAACCCGGGTTTAAATAATGGATTGGAATAGCGAATTCCATGAGTGTATCATTCGCGGTAATACGCGGATTACTCAAATGCATTGACTTATGAAGTTCCGATCACATTAGCGCATCAGAATTGCGTAACCCACAAATAGAAAGTAAAACACAAGTTCTATTTTACCGTGGATATCCGCCACAGACCATCATTCTTCATGGTTGTGGATATAGCCACAGCCCATACACAATTACATTGCATATGGGCAGCGGGTATCTGCATCATCGATAAGTGATGGCGCGAGAAATATGGACAAAAAAAAGGTGTATCGCGCATAACCGCCTGTGTGAGTACTCAGTTATGCGCAGTACAATTTCGCGGATGTACGCAGGGTCATGACCACGATCACCTGTAATCTGCTGTAGAGGCTCGCAGCGTATTCCGTTCACACGAACCTATGGTAAAAAACGCTGCGTATAAAATGCTGTGTTTTTATGCCCGAGCATAGCAGCATATCTCACACATGCTGTCATGCATTGGGTTCCTGTTTTTTACCCTCATCCCAATGAATGGAGTGCTGGCAGAGCATGCACATTGCACAATCATCGCTCCATTCATTTTAATAGGGCTGACAAATACCAAAGCGCACGTACCACCCAGCTATTTCGGCAGTCCCTTTGGAAGTGCATGCAGCGTTAGTGCGCAACTAGCGCTACATTCAATCTCCATCTCACTGCAGTAGGTGCAGTGAGGAGGACAGGGGACACGGGATCAATCTTGGGATTGGTGAGGGTCTCAGAGGTGAGACCCCTACTGATCATCAAGTTATCTTCTATTCCTAAGGGCTCTTTCACACAAGCATGCATAAACAGCATGTTTTTACTAGCGACCGGCATACGCGACTATCTGTGGCATTGGTTTCCAATGCATCCATTCACACGAGCAAATATATAATGCGTAAAAACAGCGAACCGTGAAAAATGGAACACTCGACCGAAATATGTGCCAATACATATCCGTTGGGCAAAGAGATAGTTCTAGAACTATGTTTTGGCCAATATACGCCAGCGGGTCCCATAGACTCCTATGGGAGCAGGGGGGAAAAGGGAGGGTGAGGCTGCGAAAAGCTTACAGATGCCTCTATGTAGGGCATTAGAAGTCATTCAGAGAAATAAAGCCGAGCAAGAGTTTTCTGTGGTGTGACATATTTTTTAGCTAAAAACCACGCTCAACGGTCGTGTGAATGGGTCAAGAAAACACTAATTACTGTGGCAGAAAAACGGTCTTTCACTCGATTTTACGGCGCCGTCCGAGAAAACTTAAACACATACGTTCATGTAAAAAGAGCCATAACTTGTAATTCTGGGACCACCCCTTTAATTAAAGTGACCCTATAACTTTGGGACCAGAGGGTGGAGGGGATATATAACCTGTAGTTGATAGTGGCAGCCATCATTCAGTTCCTTCTGTTCGGGATGCGGTTTTCAGTTGATCAAGATGGCTGTTGCCATTTTCTAATTACTCCACGCTCTGCTCTGTGGTTGGCCAGCAGTGATTACCTGCAGGAGCACTGGCTAATACAGAGCAGGTATACTGCATTGGAGTCCTAACACTGCTAATGCACTATAGATGATTAGGTAGTGTGAAGATGGCGGTGGACATCTTAGCCACGCAAGAAAGGGATCCTAAAAAACATCAGAAATGAATGGCGACTGACAAAATCAACTACAGGTGATGTATCCCCTTCTCCTTTGGTCCCGGAACAAAATATTGTCCTGACACCAAAGGTTCACTTTTACCACCACCTCGTCCCAAAAGCTAACTTCACTAGACAATAGTTGATGAAAATCAATCCCTACTAATGCCCTTTCTTTTCCTAAGGAGGCCATCTACTGCCACAGTTAGGTACCAAAATTAAAGCTTGCCATATCCAATTAAGCAGAGAAGAGTCATCTGGCCAAAAAGAGTCAGGCTGATTTATCAACTGGCGAAATAAGTACAACCTCTTTTTTCTTGATAGACTGCTGGCTGCATCCTTCATTACTAAGTAAACCATGTCCATCCAGAGAAAGGGGACGTGATTAACTCGGAGCCTCGTAAATCACTGTAAATCTTCTTTGCCAGATGACTCTTCTCGCCTTACTTGCATACAGCAAGCTATAAATTTGGAAACTTTATGCAAGAATACATGGGTTCATTAGGAAAAGAGAGGACATTAGAAGCAACTGAATTTTCATCTAATAGCCAGTGAAGGTAGTTTTAGGGGTGAGAAAAATCCAACATAGATTTCTTTCACACAACTACTTATTTATGATCTGATTCATTATATATCTCACATCTATCTAATCTCTCTATCTTTGTCCATATAAAAAGATCCAAAGGCTGGGAGGCACATTTATTGCTGATTCTGTGCCAAAATTCTGGCTGAAGTTACACTTTTTTTTTGCCACTATTCAATTCAGACAAATTCTTAACTTTTCCAAAGTGTCTGGAAAAGGGTACGGCATTTGAGTGGAGTGAGATTTTAAGACATTTATGACAGGCAACTTTGCACAAAAGTTTTGGAACTTTTTAAAATCTCCCACCTGTAGCTAGGTGATGACACAGTGACTCCACGCCTCTAAATCTATTTAAAGATGCAACAAATGTATCATCGATAACTTTTCCACATTTTAAACTGGAGAAAAGAAGTAAAACTGCCAGAAAAGTGGCATAAAAAAAATCCCCTTATGCTAAATTAAGGTGAGCAGACATTCAGATCTAGGTGGGACAGTCCCGCTTTCCGCCGGGACCCCAGTGGGACAGCCATTTGTCCCACTTTTGGGATGTCAGGTCACCATTATAGTGACTGCCGTCCGGGGTGCCGCAGCTCCCAAGCTGGTAATCACTCTGCAGCGCTGCAGCCGATACAAACACTGATAGCAGTGTATGCATCCGCGATCTTCATCCCCTCCTCCCCTGATTTCTCTTCTTTGGTTCTGCAAGATGAGAGGAGAAGAATCGCAGACACTGATGCCAGCAGTAGCACTGAGAGAAGCAGCGTCGCGGTGAAGACCAGGAAGAGGTAAGTATATGGGTCTTGGAAGGAGCGCTAATACTATTGGACTTCTGTTGGGGGACATTATTATTGCTGGGGCTTCTGTGGGGGGTCACTATTATTGCTGGGGCTTCTGTGGGGGGGGGGGTCACTATTATTGCTGGGGCTGGTATAGGGGGTGCTAATTCTACTAGGGCTACTGTGGGGGTCAATTTATTGCCGGGGGGTTACTATTATTGCTGCGGCTATTGTGGGGGCTCACTATTACTACTGGGGCTGTGTGTGTGTGTGGTCACTATTATTGCTGGGGCTAGTATAGGGGAGCAATAATACTATTGGGGCTACTGTGGGGGTTACTATTATTGCTGGGACTAGTATAGGGGAGCACTTATACTACTGGGGAACTGTGGGGGTCACCGTTATTGCTGGTCTGCTATAGGGGAAAGCTAATACTACTGGGGTTCTGTGGGGGTCACTATTATTGCTGGGGCTGGTATAGGGGAGTACTGTTACGACTGAGGTTAGTCTGCACGTGGCAGTGTGTAATGCTGACCTAGAGTATGTTTACACATGGCAAAAATGCTGGGGAATGTCGGTAGTAAATTCTGCATCTAAAAAAAAGAAACTGTCACAATCTCTACCGTTGGTGCAGATTTTGACTGGACATCAGCCGTGCATCCACAGCTGATTTCATACTATTCAGCGCTCACCTCCTCCATAGGCTTCCCGCTGTCAGCGCTCCCCGGCTTCCGGTTCCCAGCAGCCTGGTCAGGTGCCACTCATCAGGTGAGGCCACTACAGGCCGCTGGAAACCGGAAGCCGGGGAGTGCTGACAGCGGGAAGCCTATGGAGGAGGTGAGGGGGAGCGCCGCATAGTATGAAATCAGCTGTGGATACGCATCTGCAACAATGGTACAGATTTTGACTGTTTTTTTAATGCAGAAATGCTGTGGAATTTGCTCCGTCTTTTTTTGAACCAGCCCTGTACATTTTATAACGACGGAGATAAACGCATATGTTATGATAAACCCCGCCCCTGACCACACCCCTCTGTCCCGCGTTGACCCTGGGAAAATCTGGTCACCTTAGCTAAATTCCTCCCTGGGTGCTTATTTTCCCTTCCACCATCTTTCCATAACTATTGGGATTATTCAACACATTCTTATTATTTATTGAAGGACACAACCTGCAGTAAGTGAATACAGGTATCACAGCTCATTAAAGTAAAATAATCAAAAGCAAGGAGTAAATCCATATCTGTCCATCTATCCAAACAAAAAATAGAGGAGGCTGAAGGGATACTTTTTGCTGCTAGGTGGCGTCAAAGCTCCTTTCTTTTGTATAGACACAATTCAAAGTAATTACTTTCACTTCATACATATAACCTGAGCTGTGATTATGTCTGACAACTTCAATAGGCGGGTGGGAGATGCTGAAACTTGTAGTCTAACAGGAGTTCGTACATTTTTTAGCATCATCATCATCAGTTGTCGTCATGTCTCCTGAATGTCAAATCTGCTTAGCAGGAGCAGATTTATCACTGTACTAGTAGATAGACTTACATTTCAATGGCCCAGAAAATATTCCTGATAACCCCAGCTTGAGCTGTAATGTCAGTCATAATGGATGTAACTAATATATGGATGATGAGATGTACAAATATTGTGACACAAGAGGAGAACTAAGGTCAGACGGCAGATAGGAGACCCAATGATACCGCAGCCCCTCCTGTTCCTATAACTCAGCCCACATCCTCTAGCGTAGCACACCACTTCAGCCATCTGTGGGAAAGCAGACACGTATATTGGATTGTGTTCAGTTGCATTAGTTCTTCCAGGTCTGCAGCTTTCGGCAGTGCTGGGAGTACAATCATGTCTGCCCTGCTGCTTCACATCACCGGATTACTGAGTGCCACTCTGATGCCCCACACTTCTGCAGAACTTCCCAGGGGGATCCGTGAGTGTGACAGATGATAAACTGCATGAATTTGTCACTATATACAAAATAACCTTCATATTAAATTACTAATGGAATGTGAACATTGTAAACTTTGCACAGTAACTTGTTAACTTGTCTTTAGTAACGTTACAACTTCTACAGTAACAATGGCACCTTTACACAAATGAGGGCAATCAGCAATGTAGACCACACTACTTGCCATTTTTCGTTTTTCTTGTAATCCCACATTATACCGCCATATAGTACCTAAAAAATATTCTCTTAAATGGGCTGTGCCAGAATTATCTTTTATTACCTATTCTATGGATAAGTGATAAAAGTCTGAGACCCCTACCCATCCCGAGAATGGGGGACCTGTGTCCCTCTCTTGTCACTGAGGGGTCGTTTCTCCCACCCGCAGTGACGTCAGATTGAATGGAGCGATGCACAGCCAACACTCCATTAATTTCAATTGGGCTGGCTGAAGTAGCCAAGTACTTCTACTCTGCCATCCCCAGCAGTCCCATTGAAGATGAATGGAGCAGTACCGCACATGCTCAACCATCGCTCCATTCAATCTCCTCCAGGGGGTGCAGTATGCCTGCAGTGAGGACTATGGAGGAAACAGGACCCCCGTTCTTGGATTTAGTGGGAGCATCAGCGGCGAGACCCCACCAATTAGACTTTTGTCACCTATCCTATGGATAGGTGATACAAGGTAATTCTGGTACAACTCCTTCAAAAGAGCCCATGAATTACTACAATTAAAATGTAACTGCACTTTCTATAAACTTTTGATGTGTCATAAGGACATGTCAAAAGTCTTGATAGCCCATGGGGGGAATGTCAAAAGTTTTTAGAAAGCACAGTTAATGTTTACATTCCCTGCTTGCTTTTAGTTTGCTCCTGGGGTTGTCACCCATGGCAGTTGCCCAGTGTGCAACAGCCTAAATCCACCTGAGCTTGGAAGACACTATGACCACTTTCTGGTAGAGACTAGATAGTGCTGGTTATGTGTTTTATTTTCCTTTCATCTATATTACAAGATAAGTGTAACCAGCATAGAAGAGTGTTAGAGGTCCGAATTTCTGGACTCCAACTTCTAGCATGGAAGAGGCTGGGGCTCCCAAGTCCCATGCAAGGCAATTTAAATATTAGCTCCTTATGGACGGGCCTACATAGAGACTTTGTACTATAACTTTTCAATTTTAAAGCGACTCTCTGGTTTGATGGCAAAATTCTGTCCCAAGGCAGGAGGGTACAGGAGGGTATATTACCTGCAGCTGCTCTTCTCTGCCCCACCTTTGATCCACTGGTTTACAACTGAATTGCAGTCGTAGCTCCATAGTTATTGAAAAGATGCGGTACAAAAAGTCTTTATGTAGTTGTAGTCTTAAAGGATTGTATCACCAGGACAAACCTGTACATACACCCAATTTGATGGCGGATAATTGAAGTTCTGCGCTCATGAGCCTTCCTTCATTGCAAAGAAAGTCTAGCACCCTTGAGGACTTATGTATTATATGCATTATAAGGTCATCCATTCATTTGAGTGAATAGTAAAGATAAAGAAAAAAATTGAGGGTGGAGCAAAACCTGATGGAAGGTGATTAGCCAATAAGAATCTGGAATTATAAGCATTTGAAATGGTAGAGGTGCTGCCTGCCAGATAATGCTTCACCTAGATGGGTGTAAATGTAACAAGGCAAAAGGAAAAAAGGCTGGTGAAAAGGGCCAACACTCTAAACTTGGTAGAAAGTGGAGGTCATGGATAAGGTAGTGAAGAATTTTATTGGGCAACGTGAAAAGCCAGCATGTGAAAACACGTTTCGGGGTCACACCCCTTTGTCAGATCAGCTGGATTGTATCATACAAAGTAGGACATTAAAAATAAACACTAGCACCAGCCTCTGGAAGTAATTACCGTCCAAGCCGGTGATTCACTAGTGGGGGCAACCCTAGAAACGGGAAGAGCGGTGGAATAGTCATGGTGTTGGCGCTGAAGAGGTGCATCAAGACTGCAGCACTTCACATAGAGGGGAGGAAGGACGCTCCACATTAGGTCGACATGGGCTTGTATCATGTGGGGCAGCACTGGATGAAGAGGCTTAGGGCAGCCATGAAGAACAGGGAGGAGAGTCATGGGCAAAGGACAGCAGCAGCCGGCTATTTTTTCCTCTACATTTTGAACTGAGCATGATCTGGCTCCCATAATAGTAATATGGCTACTAAAGTGGTAGTTCTGCCACTGGGTGTAGAAAAGGTATAGGTATACCAGTCGTACATGGGCCCAGCTGACAAAGATGGTAGGTAGAAGAGCTGTAACAGATTGTCCATTGACACCTGTCAGGACCACGAAGGTAACAAGAGGACATCCGCTACGATTAGAGGAAAGTAGGTTTCATCACCAACACAGAAAGGGGTTCTTTACTGTAAGAGCAGTTAGACTGTGGAACTCTCTACCGGAGGAAGTGGTGATGGCAAAATCCATAGAGGAGTTTAAAAGGGGACTTGATGTCTTTCTGGAGAAGGATATTACAGGATATAAATATTAGGTTAAGTGTCAATCCTGGTATATAGGCAGGTAGGAACTATTAGGGGTTGATCCAGGGAACAGTCTGATTGCCATTAGGGAGTCGGGAAGGAATTTTTCCCCCAAAAGGGCTAATTGGCTCTGGCCTTGGGGTTTTTTGCCTTCCTCTGGATCAACACAGTAGGATAGACAGGCTGGACTAGATGGACAATGTCTTCATTCGGCCTTACATACTATGTTACTATGTTACCCAAAAGCTTCAACGTATGCCACTATGTACATACACTATGCTGTACATTTCTACCGAAAGTCACAAAGCTCCATTCACTCATAGAAACATAGTATATAAAGCCGAAAACAGCAAAAAAACACATGTCCATCCAGGTCAGCCTCTTACTCCCCAATGTTGATCCAGAGGAAGGCAAAAAAATTCCAATGAGGTAGAAGCCAATTTTGCTCATTTTAGGGGGGGGGGGGGGAATCCCTTTCCAATTCCTATCTGGCAATCGGAAAATCCTCAGATCATGACTAGAGATGAGCGAACGTGTTCGTCCGAACTTGATATCCGTGCGGATATTAGGGTGTTCGGGATGTTCGTTATTCGTAACGAACACCATGCGGTGTTCGGGTTACTTTCACTTCCTTCCCTGAGACGTTAGCGCGCTTTTCTGGCCAATTGAAAGACAGGGAAAGCATTACAACTTCCCCCTGCGTCGTTCAAGCCCTATACCACCCCCCTGCAGTGAGTGGCTGGGGAGATCAGGTGTCCGCCTAATATAAAAGTCGGCCCCTCCCGCGGCTCGCCTCAGATGCCTTGTGAGTTAGATGAGGGACAGTGCTGTTTGTACCGGAGCTGCTGTAGGGAAAGAATTGGTAGTTAGTGTAGGCTTCAAGACCCCCAAAGGTCCTTATTAGGGCCACTGATAGCTGTGTGTTGGCTGCTGTTAGCAGTGGCAATTTTTTTTTTCTCAAAATCGGCTCTGCAGAGCGTTGCACCCGGCATTAGGGACAGAAGTGTTGCATAGGCAGGGAGAGTGTTAGGAATGAGTGTAGCCTTCAAGAACCTCAACGGTCCTTTCTAGGGCCATATTTAACCGTGTGCAGTACTGTGCTGGCTGCTGTTAGCTGTGCTGCATATTTTTTTTCTTCTCAAAATCGCCTCTGCAGAGCATTCCACCCTCCATTGATACTGCAGGGAAAGAATTGTGTAGGCAGGGCCACAACACAGTTATTATTCATTGAATATACGCAGTGCGGCCTTTTGCTTGTAAAACAAGTGAAAAAAATTCTATTTGACCTCCCTCTGTCCGTCCTAAGGGCTGTGGACACGTGTCGGCTGCGTGTGCAACGTTTAAAAATCAGACGCACCCAGCTACGTTTTACTCCTGGCTTCGCCATTTGCTTTCCTTAATTTGGAAAAAAAATACCTGCTCTGCCAGAGTTATAATAACTCTGCTATCCTCAAGTTCTGTGCCACATTAGCAGGGCCACAGCACAGTTATTAAACTTCTCATGTTCATTGAATATACGCAGTGCTGCCTTTTGGTGGAAAAAAACTGAAAATAATTCTATTTGTCCTGCCTCTGTCCGTCCTAAGGGCGGTGGACACGTGTCGGCTGCGTGTGCAACGTTTAAAAATCAGACGCACCCAGCTACGGTTTACTGCTCGCTTCGCCATTTGCTTTCCTTAATTGGGAAAAAAAATACCTGCTCTGCCAGAGTTAATAACTCTGCTACCCTCACGTTCTGTGCCACATTAGCAGGGCCACAGCACAGTTATTAAACTTCTCATGTTCATTGAATATACGCAGTGCTGCCTTTTGGTGGAAAAAAACTGAAAATAATTCTATTTGTCCTGCCTCTGTCCGTCCTAAGGGCGGTGGACACGTGTCGGCTGCGTGTGCAACGTTTAAAAATCAGACGCACCCAGCTACGGTTTACTGCTGGCTTCGCCATTTGCTTTCCTTAATTGGGAAAAAAATACCTGCTCTGCCAGAGTTATAATAACTCTGCTACCCTCACGTTCTGTGACACATTAGCAGGGCCACAGCACAGTTATTAAACTTAGATTATTCATTCACTAGAGGCAGTGGGGCCTTTCGTTTTCAAAAAAGGGAAAAAATTATATTTGGCCTGCAGTCTTGCGCCAATTTATTTCCTGCCTGTGAAATCAAATCACTGGTAATACAGCATGCTGAGGGGTAGGGGTAGGCCTAGAGGACGTGGACGCGGCCGAGGAGGGCCAAGTCAGGGTGTGGGCACAGGCCGAGCTCCTGATCCAGGTGTGTCGCAGCCGACTGCTGCGCGATTAGGAGAGAGGCACGTTTCTGGCGTCCCCACATTCATCGCCCAATTAATGGGTCCACGCGGGAGACGGTTATTAGAAAATGAGCAGTGTGAGCAGGTCCTGTCCTGGATGGCAGAAAGTGCTTCGAGCAACCTATCGTCAACACGCAGTTCTGCGCCGTCCACTGCTGCAAATCCGAATCCTCTGTCTGCTGCTCCTCCTTCCTCCCAGCCTCCTCACTCCACTACAATGACACCTGCTCAGGAGCGGGAACACTCCCAGGAACTGTTCTCGGGCCCCTGCTTAGATTGGGCAGCAGCGGTTCCTCTCCCACCAGAGGAGTTTATCGTCACTGATGCCCAACCATTCGAAAGTTCCCGGGGTCCGGGGGAAGAGGCTGGGGACTTCCGCCAACTGTCTCAACAACTTTCTGTGGGTGAGGAGGACGATGACGATCAGACACAGTTGTCTTGCAGTGAGGTAGTAGTAAGGGCAGTAAGTCCGAGGGAGCAGCGCACAGAGGATTCGGAGGAAGAGCAGCAGGACGATGAGGTGACTGACCCCACCTGGTGTGCAACGCTTACTCAGGAGGACAGGTCTTCAGAGGGGGAGTCAAGGGCATCAGCAGGGCAGGTTGCAAGAGGCAGTGCGGTGGCCAGGGGTAGAGGCAGGGCCAGACCGAATAATCCACCAACTGTTTCCCAAAGCGCCCCCTCGCGCCATGCCACCGTGCAGAGGCCGAGGTGCTCTAAGGTCTGGCAGTTTTTCACAGAGACGCCTGACGACCGACGAACAGTGGTGTGCAACCTTTGTCGCGCAAAGCTCAGCCGGGGAGCCAACACCAACAGCCTCACCACCACCACCATGCGCAGACATATGATGGCCAAGCACCCCACAAGGTGGGACGAAGGCCGTTCAGCGCCTCCGGTTTGCACCCCTGCCTCTCCCCCTGTGCCCCAACCTGCCACTGAGATGCAACCCCCCTCTCAGGACACAGGCACTACCGTCTCATGGCCTGCACCCACACCCTCATCTCCGCTGTCCTCGGCCCCATCCAGCAGTGTAGTTCAGCGCACCGTCCAGCCGTCGCTTGCGCAACTGTTGGAGCGCAAGCGCAAGTACGCCGCCACGCACCCGCACGCTCAAACGTTAACCGTCCGCATAGCAAACTTCATCAGCCTTGAGATGCTGCCGTATAGGGTTGTGGAAACTGAGTCCTTCAAAAGTATCATGGAGGCGGCGGCCCCGCGCTACTCAGTTCCCAGTCGCCACTACTTTTCCCGATGTGCCGTCCCAGCCCTGCACGACCACGTCTCCCGCAACATTGTACGCGCCCTCACCAACGCGGTTACTGCCACGGTCCACTTAACAACGGACACGTGGACAAGCACAGGCGGGCAGGGCCACTACATCTCCCTGACGGCACATTGGGTGAATTTAGTAGAGGCTGGGACAGAGTCAGAGCCTGGGACCGCTCACGTCCTACCCACCCCCAGAATTGCGGGCCCCAGCTCGGTGGTGGTATCTGCGGAGGTGTATGCTTCCTCCACTAAAGCACCCTCCTCCTCCTCCTCTGTCTCGCAATCAAGATGTGTTAGCAGCAGCATGTCGCCAGCAGTCGGTGTCGCGCGGTGTGGCAGCACAGCGGTGGGCAAGCGTCAGCAGGCCGTGCTGAAACTACTCAGCTTAGGCGATAAGAGGCACACGGCCCACGAACTGCTGCAGGGTCTGACACAGCAGACCGACCGCTGGCTTGCGCCGCTGAGCCTCCAACCGGGCATGGTCGTGTGTGACAACGGCCGTAACCTGGTGGCGGCTCTGCAGCTCGGCAGCCTCACGCACGTGCCATGCCTGGCCCACGTCTTTAATTTGGTGGTTCAGCGCTTTCTGAAAAGCTACCCACGCTTGTCAGACCTGCTCGTAAAGGCGCGCCGGCTCTGCGCACATTTCCGCAAGTCCCACACGGACGCTGCCACCCTGCGCACCCTGCAACATCACTTTAAGCTGCCAGTGCACCGACTGCTGTGCGACGTGCCCCCACGGTGGAACTCTACACTCCACATGTTGGCCAGGCTCTATGAACAGCGTAGAGCTATAGTCGAATACCAACTCCAACATGGGCGGCGCAGTGGGAGTCAGCCTCCTCAATTCCTTTCAGAAGAGTGGGCCTGGTTGGCAGACATCTGCCATGTCCTTGGTAATTTTGAGGAGTCTACCCAGGTGGTGAGCGGCGATGCTACAATCATTAGCGTCACCATTCCTCTGCTATGCATCTTGAGAAATTCCCTGCAAACCATAAAGGCAGCTGCTTTGCGCTCGGAAACGGGGGCGGTGGAAGACAGTATGCCGCTGGATAGTCAGGGCACCCTCCTCCTTCTCAGCGCGTACAGGAGGAGGAGGAGGAGCATGAGGAGGATGAGGAGGAGGGGGAAGAGAC
Organism: Eleutherodactylus coqui; assembly: GCF_035609145.1. Classification (NCBI taxonomy): domain Eukaryota; kingdom Metazoa; phylum Chordata; class Amphibia; order Anura; family Eleutherodactylidae; genus Eleutherodactylus; species Eleutherodactylus coqui. The sequence goes on from NC_089844.1 coordinate 86,672,745, forward strand.
AGCTTGGCCCGCTGCTGACGCTACACCGGCTGATTGCCTGTCATCCTTTCAGCGTGTATGGCCTGAGGAGGAGGAGGAGGAGGATCCTGAAAGTGATCTTCCTAGTGAAGACAGCCATGTGTTGCGTACTGGTACCCTGGCACACATGGCTGACTTCATGTTAGGATGCCTTTCTCGTGACCCTCGCGTTGCACGCATTCTGGCCACAACGGATTACTGGGTGTACACACTACTCGACCCACGCTATAAGGAGAACCTGCCCACTCTCATTCCCGAAGAGGAAAGGGGTTCGAGAGTGTTGCTATACCACAGGACCCTTGCGGACAAGCTGATGGTAAAATTCCCAGCCGACAGCGCTAGTGGCAGAAGGCGCAGTACCGAGGGCAAGGTAGCAGGGGAGGTGCGGAGATCGAGCAGCATGTACATCCCAGGCAGTGCAACAGTCTTTAAGGGCCTGGACAGCTTTATGGCTCCCCACCAAGACTGTGTCACCGCTCCCCAGTCAAGGCTGAGTCGGCGGGAGCACTGTAAAAGGATGGTGAGGGAGTACGTAGCCGATCGCACGACCGTCCTCCGTGACGCCTCTGCCACCTACAACTACTGGGTGTCGAAGCTGGACACATGGCCTGAACTAGCGCTGTATGCCCTGGAGGTGCTTGCTTGTCCTGCGGCTAGCGTCTTGTCGGAGAGGGTGTTTAGTGCGGCTGGGGGAATCATCACAGATAAGCGTACCCGCCTGTCAACGGACAGTGCCGACAGGCTAACACTCATCAAGATGAACAAAGGCTGGATTTCGCCAGACTTCTCTTCTCCACCAGCGGACAGCAGCGATACGTAAGCAATACGTAGGCTGCACCCGCGGATGGAAGCTACGTTCTCTCTCACCATCCAAAACGGGGACATTTCTGCTTCATCAATCTGTGTCTAATATTCCTCCTCCTCCTCCTCCTGAAACCTCACGTAATCACGCTGAACAGGCAATTTTTCTTAGGGCCACAAGGCTCACTCAAATAATTTTTCTAAACAATTTTTAAAAGTTTCAATGCGCTTAAAAGCTTTGGAACTTTAACTTGAACCAATTTTTCGTTACACTGGGCTGCCTCCAGGCCTAGTTACCACTTAAGCCACATTAACCAAAGCGATTAATGGGTTTCACCTGCCCTCTTGGCTGGCCATGGCCAATTTTTGGGATGTACATTAGTACTGTTGATACAGCAATTTTTGTGGGCCCTCGCCTACAGTGTAATCAAATAAATTTTTAGCCCACCTGCATTCCAGCTGACGTTACCGCCGGTGGCTTCCTGGCACCCACCCAGGCTGTGGGTCCACAGGGAATTATAAATGCATCTGTTTCCACTTCTAAAGAACCCCAGTCTGAGTGGGGCATGCAGTGTGGGCCGAAGCCCACCTGTATTACGCACGACATTACTACCTCAGCTGTGTTGGGCAATGCAATGGGATATTTCTATGTACCGCCGGTGGCTTCCTGGCACCCACCCATGCTGTGGGTCCACAGGGAGTTTAACCTACATGTGTCCACTTCTAAAGAACCCCAGTCTGACTGGGGCATGCAGTGTGGGCCGAAGCCCACCTGTATTACGCACGACATTACTACCTCAGCTGTGTTGGGCAATGCAATGGGATATTTTTGTGTACCGCCGGTGGGTTCCAGGGAGCCACCCATGCTGTAGGTGCACACGGAGTGTAACCTACATGTGTCCACTTCTAAACAACCCCAGTCTGACTGGGGCATGCAGTGTGGGCCGAAAGCAGTGGTTTCTGACAAGCCCTGCAGAATGATTATCGGAGAAGGGCTTGGAATATAAGCCCTTCCCCGATAATCATAAAAAAGTGGTTAAAAAAATAATAAATAAGTTACTCACCTCTCCTGCTGTCAGCTGCGTCCTCCGGCTGGCTCCCCGACACTGCTACTGAGCTCTTTCAGCAGACGGGGATTTAAAAAACCCCGCCTCCTGAAAGGGCTGTACTGATTGGCTGAGGGCTCAGCCAATATCAGCTAGTGCTTAGCTATTGGCTGAGCGCTCAGCCAATGACAGATAGTCCTTAGCTATTCATTCATAAATAGCTAAGATATTGCTATTCATGAATGAATAGCTAAGAGCTATCTGCCATTGGCTGAGCGCTCAGCCAATAGCTAAGCAGTAGCTGCTATTGGCTGAGCCCTCAGCCAATCTGCACAGCCGATCCCATTGAAAGCAATAGGATAGCATGCCGCTGACTTCTGCCACAGCTGTGACAGCTGTCACAGCTGTGACAGAGGGTTCCTTCATCTTTGCGGTCCCTGCGGGGATGAAGGAAACTCCTGCCACAGCTGTGGCAGAAGTCCGCGGCATTCCCCATATCTTTTCAATGGGGCTAGCGCTGCTGCCGCTGACCCCATTGAAAAGACTGTCGCAGCGATATCGCTGTGATTTCTCGCACTGCTCTGCGAGAGTTTTCACTTACTCTCGCAGCGCAGTGGAGAAAAAAACGCTAGTGGGTGGGAGCCCTTGGAGTTATTCAGTTTGGAGATAAACAGCATAGAAGCGATCTAGTTAAAGAATACAGAATATATGTATGTATGGACAGTGCAGAACTCTAATCTTTCTACACATGGGCTTGTAATAATGACAATGCGGCAGTCACGGCACGCTACAGCCTACCTGTCACTGGAGCCGTGGTTGGACAGTGGTGTCACACTGCATGTCCACCATCTTTTTGGTCTCTGCCCATAGAGCTAGCACGCACGCCATTCTTCTATCCCCCACCAATCCCTTTGCACTTCCGGCTACATTAGGCATTCTTCCCTCATGGAGGATACCTAAGAAATTTTGTCTCCTCCTGCCATTTCTAACAAAGCCCTTAGTTGTGTATATTCTGGTTCAAATGCAAAAACACTATGGCGGTGGGTTGAAAACAATTTTTAAATGACACATTCTTTTTGATATGCAGAATGCATATCATTGCCTAGACAACACTTGTAATGATTTTACTGCAGATTCTACCCCTTGGTACCATGAGAAGAGACATTGTGGAACGTATTACGCAGGAGGAGAGTACAAGTGGCACACCTCCGAATGTGAATCCAAACTCCCTTATGCTTGTAAAAAGTACCTCACACCAAGACCCCATGACCTCTACAGTGAGTACTGGAAATTATAATTTATTCATGTCTTCTGCATTGTCTTGGGCTAAAGTTACATGGCATCTTCACTCCAGGGTTCCGTTGCAAGGCCCCATATCTGGATGTCAAAAAACATCATCCAGATGGAATGCTGGATGGTGCCATAGGTTGCAATTAGTAAAACGGAGACCAAAGCTACAGACTATAGTGTCCGTTCAGCAGCTTTCCACTTGATTCAGCCATTTTGGCTGGACACAATAGTGTAGTAGGTGAAAACACTATGTGAATGTAGCTACGTTTCGAGCTATTTCTATTTGGTAAGACTGAAAATGGTTGTATCAGAATCCCAAGTTATCCTCTACCCACAGGTTAAGGAATAACTTGCTGATCAGTGGGGTCTCACAACTAAAACCCCTAAAGGTCCCGAGAATGAGGGATTCCATATTCCTCTCTGCTTGTCACTGCGGGGTCGCTTAACCCCCCCACAGTTAGGTCTGAATGAATGGAGCACTGGTCGAGTATGTTTGGCTGCCCTCCATTTAAATGGGGCTGACAAAAATACTCAAGTGCTTGCCACTTGGCTATCTACAACGGTCCTATAGAAAATGAATGGAGTGGAAGGACACTTGTGCGACCAGCGCTCCATTCAGTCTTCTCACTGCAAGGTGTGCAGTAAGCCTGCAGTGATTAAAAGGAGAGAGGAGATATGAGACCACCCTTCTCAGGATCATGGGGGTTTCAGAGGTCGGACACCCAAACTATCAACAAGTTATCCCTTATCCTGTAGATTGGGAGTAATTTGTAATTCTACTAAAACCCCTTGAATTAGCAGGGTGGTTGTTGGGTGCTGATGAGCTACATGCTCCGGGTGTTGGCTGCCAGAGGTGGAATCAACAAGCTATTCTGGATTGCCAAAATATTTAGATATAGGGCTAGAGCAACAAGCAAAATCTTTGCCCCAAGGGAAGAAAAGCTTAGCTACACCTATAGTACTATAAGCAGCTATGAGAAACCTCTTACTTCCACTATGGGGGAAATTGGCTGTAGTTGGGCTATTTTCATATACATTATATGGTCAATAACATAGTAACATAGTATGTAAGGCTGAATGAAGACAATGTCCATCTAGTCCAGCCTGTCTATCCTCCTGTGTTGCTCCAGAGGAAGGCAAAAAACCCCAAGGGCAGAAACCAATTTAGCCCTTTTGGGGAAAAAATTCCTTCCCGACTCCCTAATAGCAATCAGACTGTTACCTGGATCAACCCCTAATAGTTCCTACCTGCCTGTATACCCGGATCGACAATTAACCTAAGACTTGTATCTTATAATGTCCTTCCTCTCCAGAAAGACATCAAGTCCCCTTTTAAACTCCTCTATGGATTTTGCCATCACCACTTCCTCCGGCAGAGAGTTCCACAGTCTAACTGCTCTTACAGTAAAGAATCCCCTTCTATGTTGGTGATGAAACCTACTTTCCTCTAATTGTAGCGGATGTCCTCTTGTTACCGTCGCGGTCCTGGGTGTAAACAGATCTTGGGAGAGATCCTTGTATTATCTCCTCATGTATTTATACATGGTAATTTGATCACCCCTTAGCCGTCTTTTTTCCAGGGTGAATAATCCCAATTTGGGTAGCCTCTCTGTGTATTCCAGTCCCTTCATTCCATGTATTAGTTTAGTTGCCCTTCTTTGAATCCCTTCAAGCACTGTGACATCTTTCCTGAGCACCGGTGACCAGAACTGTACGCAGTATTCCATGTGAGGCCTGACAAGTGCCTTATATAGTGGGAGGATAATGTTCTCGTCCTTCGCCCCTATACCTCTTTTACTGCACCCCAAGACTTTATTTGCCTTTGCAGCAGCTGACTGGCATTGGTTACTCCAGTTTAGTCTACAATCCACTAGTACCCCCAGATCCTTTTCCATATCACTTTTCCCTAGTGGTACCCCATTAAGTGAATATTGGTGACATCCGTTTCTCCTGCCCATGTGCATAGTCTTACATTTTTCAACATTGAACTTCATTTGCCATTTTCTGCCCAAGCCCCCAGCTTATCCAGGTCTGTTTGTAGCCGCACATTGTCCTCCGTTGCATTAATTATATTGTATAATTTTGTGTCATCTGCAAATATTGATATTTTGCTGTGCAGCCCCTCTATCAGGTCATTGATAAATATGTTGAACAGAGTGGGGCCTAATACTGAACCCTGTGGCACCCCGCTAGCGACTGTGGTCCAATCAGAGTACGAACCATTTACTACCACCCTCTGCTTTCTATCTCTGAGCCAATTTTTTACCCATTTACACACGTTTTCGCCCAGTCCGAGCTGCCTCATTTTGTATATTAGCCTATTATGTGGCACGGTGTCAAAGGCTTTAGAGAAGTCCAGATATACGAGATCAATAGATTCTCCCTGGTCCAGCTTAGAGCTTACTTCATCGTAGAAACTGATCAGATTTGTCTGACATGAGCGACCCTTCATGAATCCATGCTGGTGAGGAGTTATTCCCTTGTTCTCCTTGAGGTACTCATCGATGGCATCTCTCAGAATACCCTCGAAAATTTTTCCCGTTACTGAAGTGAGACTTACTGGCCTGTAGTTACCAGGCTCACTTTTGCTCCCTTTTTTGTAAATTGGAACCACGTTGGCAATGCGCCAATCCAATGGTACTACACCGGTCTTGATAGTGTCTAGAAATATTAGATATAGCGGCCTAGCTATCTCGTCACTTAGTTCCCTTAGTATCCTTGGGTGTAATCCATCTGGGCCCGGCGATTTATCAATTTTAGTCTTCTTTAGTCGCTTCCGCACCTCCTTCTGCGTTAGGTATGAGATATTTTGTGATGGGTTCATTTTATTCCCCTGCATCTCGTGTGGCATTTCCTTTTCGTTTGTGAATACACTTGAGAAGAAACTGTTTAGTAGATTTGCTTTCCCTCCGTCATCATCAATGATCTCTCCTGCATTATTTTTTAAAGGGCCAGTGCTCTCCCTGCAAATCCTTTTGCTGTTAATATAGTTGAAAAATAGCTTCGGGTTGTTTTTGCTGTCTTTGGCGATCAGTCTTTCTGCTTCCTCCTTGGCAGTTTTGATCTTATCTTTGCATATTTTGTTTTTTTCCCTGTACGATTTTAGCGCTTCTTCGCTGCCTTCTTGCTTTAGTAGTTTGAACGCTTTCTTTTTTTCGTTTATTGCCCCTCTTACCGTCTTGTCGAGCCACATTGGTTTCCTTTTAGTTGAGTTTCTTTTATTTTTAAAGGGAATGAACTGCTCACATGAGGTGATTAGGATCCTTTTAAACTTTTCCCATTTGTCCTCTGTACCGTCATTTTTGAGGATGTTGTCCCAATTAATGTTACTGATAGTAGTTCTAAGCTGATCAAATTTTGCTTTACTAAAGTTTAGTTTCTTTGTCGCTCCTTGATAAGGCTTCCTATTGATTGACAGCTGGAAGTTGATTGTGGTCACTGTTCCCCAAGTGTCCCTCAACCTGAACCCCCTTTATACATTCCGGTTTGTTAGTTAGTACTAGGTCCAGAATGGCCCTCCCTCTCGTTGGTTCCTGCACAAGTTGGTTCAGGTAATTATCTTTAATTACTCTCAAGAACTTATCACCCCTGTGAGATTTGCAGGTTTCGTTTTCCCATGTTATATCTGGATAATTAAAATTGTCATTATGTGATAGATAAACTTAATAGTAACACTCATACTAACCTGAATTTGATGTAATCTTTGTATTTCATGACTTGTACACAAGAGAACTGGAAGTACCAAACACAAAGTAGTGGTAAACTCCAAAAGGAAGAGTTCAGCTGGTCGGAGGCATCTGCTGCCTGTCACCGCAATGGAGGGGAATTAATGAGCGTGAACTCACTGGCAGATGCAGAATTTCTAGTTGATCTTCTTGATCATGGTGAGGATTTAAAGGATCTCTTATCTTTATGTGCATATTGTTGCGGAATACGTCGGTGCTATACAATTATGTGCTGCATATCCATCTCAGTGGGGCTTGCATTGTAATTGCTCTACACATAGTATCGGACACCAAGTCAAATCCATTAGGCAGGCCTGGCCTTAGAACCAATGGTGACCGATGCAAACTCTCTAATTGGTTCCACCTTTAGGCCTCCTTCCCACGAACGGATTTACGCCGCGTAAATTCGCGGCAAAAATCCGCTGCGTTGCACCTTGCTATTAGGTTCTATTGAACCTAATAGCACAATGCTCACGATGCGTAATTCCACCGCGGAATTACGCACCGCGATTTCTCCCGTCCTCACCCGCAGCATGCTCTATTTGCTGCGGGTGAGGACGGGCTGTACGCGCTGACGGCTTCCATTGCAGTCAATGGAAGCCGTCCGTTCACGCTATCTCCCGCTGTAACCAGCGGGAGATAACGTGAAAAAACGCTTCCCCGCCTACCGCCGCAGCGTCATTTGACGCGGCCGGCGCGTCACGTGACACTGCCGGCCGTGTCACGTGACGCGGTGGGCGTGTCACACGACGCGACGGCGGTGGGCGGGGAAGCGTCTACACGCTATCGTCCGCTGGTAAGTATAGGGGCTCTGGGGGGCGCCGTGACGGGCTTCACAGCGTAATATTACGCGGCGGAGCCCGTCACGCTCGTGGGAAGGAGGCCTTAGGGCGCCCACCCACTGGCGTTTTTTTTTTCCTGCGAAATTCGCAGCATTTTTTTTCTCCTGTGGGTCTATGGGACTTGTAATGTTAAAATCGCGATCGCGCAAAATCGCAATTTACCGCGATTTTGCGCGATCGCGATTTTAACATTACAAGTCCCATAGACCCCTGCAGAAAAAAAATGCTGCGAATTTCGCAGGGAAAAAAAAACGCCAGTGGGTGGGCGCCCTTAGGATGTATCATATAGTGCCTAAATTATACAATACAGTCGACAAACAGTAATGCTACAAAGTATACAAATAGCCGTGCCAGAGAGTTACCTAATACCCAACTGACAAATCAATCAGCCAGAGAATGAAGTTACTTTCTGTTCAGCTGCCTTTCCAAATGTGGGTTTAAGGATTGAAAGCTCTAAGGGCCCAGGCCAGTGCTGCCCCCTTCATTAATGATAGGAGATGCACCCTATGTACACTTTTCACACCACTAAAACTGGCCCTGCCATTGAGTCACTATCATTTTATCTTCTCTGCGTCTCATGCACACAGCGTGAAGTGACGGTGGGAGATACGTTGCGCAATAAGTTGACATTGCAGCTGTATAACACCAAAACCACTTCCTGCATAGTTCCTATTAATTAGAACTGGTAGAGCTTTAGGCGTCATATAATTGCTGCACCAACTGTACCGCACAAGATGCCGATTACAACTCCTATCATCACTTCAGAGAATATGAAATGACCGATTCTTTAAAAAATGTGAAATCCAAGAGAGAAAAATTGGACAGTTGTAAAATATATAACAATTCTGTAGTGGTACAATCAATGGGACCACCACCAATCCTGACAGCATTCTAGCTTTAGTCAAGTTTGCTGTAGGAGGGAGTGTGGTGTCACCCCATTGAAATGAAAGTAAATTATGGAGCCTGCAGAGTACCTTCACTCTATGGGGGAAGAATGTGCATGTACTGTCTGTTCTCCAGCTGCAAATGGGACTAAAATTAGCCTGTCCTTGGAAATGTACAGGTTCTAGCAGTAAGACCCCAATAATTATTGGGGTTATTGATTATAATCAATGTTTTATGAATCTCCCGTTTTGCCAGCAACAAAAGTCCCAAACTTGTCCTCTTCCATAAAACCCTTATAGTGTTCTGTACTGTACACTACCACTAATGGCTTCCATGGTGATTCTTACCCAACTTTCTACAACTCTGAAATAGCACAGAAATCTTCATTGTTAGATGGTGTTTGGACATGTGCATTTGTGCATTGTGGAGTAGAATGAGCTTTTCCCCAGTAGCATTGTTTTCAGTAAATTTGGTTTCATAAATGGCATCTGATAGAGCGTTCCACCATTTTATTTGATGAAGACTTTACATAAATACCCTCAGTATACCAACATGTATTTAACCAGCAGTATATCTGGTCACACTAATATCCACACTAAACGAACCTAGAAAAAAAACAACTCGGCCCCGGCGTCCCACATACAAAAATGCTTGAGTCTCCCATTGTAGTCAATGGGGTTCGTTACTAGAGTAGAGTTCTCGAATTTTACGAAAAGCTCAACTCGAATAACGCGGACCCGAGCATTTGGGTGCTCGCTCATCTCTAGTTGTGACCCAAGCCCTTACATTCCCCAGTAGAGATGAGCGAGCACCAAAATGCTCGGGTGCTCGTTACTCGAGTCGAACTTCCCGCGATGCTCGAGGGTTCGTTTTGAGTAACGAACCCCATTGAAGTCAATGGGCGACCCGAGCATTTTTGTATATTGCCGATGCTCGCTAAGGTTTTCATTTGTGAAAATCTGGGAAATTCAAGAAAGTGATGGGAACGACACAGAAACGGATAGGGCAGGCGAGGGGCTACATGTTGGGCTGCATCTCAAGTTCCCAGGTCCCACTATTAAGCCACAATAGCGGCAAGAGTGCCCCCCCCAACAATTTTTACTTCTGAAAAACCCTCATTGGCAAGGCATACCTTAGCTAAGCACCACACTACCTCCAACAAAGCACAATCACTGCCTGCATGACACTCCGCTGCCACTTCACCTGGGTAACATGCTGCCCAACCACCCATTTCAGTAATAGTAGCAGTCAAGACAGGCCCCAGTAACAATTCCAAAGCAACAGTATAGGGGGAGCACAGTATTAGTTCTATTTCAGTAGTAGTTGCATTCTAGACAGGCCCCACTAACATATCACTAGCAGCAGTATAGGGGGAGCACAGTATTAGTTCCATTTCAGTAGTAGTAGTAGCAGTCTGGACAGGCCCCAGTAACATATCACTAGCAGCAGTATAAGGGGAGCACAGTATTAGTTCCATTTCAGTAGTAGTAGCAGTCTAGACAGGCCCCAGTAACATATCACTAGCAGCAGTATAGGGGGAGCACAGTATTAGTTCCATTTCAGTAGTAGTAGCAGTCTAGACAGGCCCCAGTTACATTTATGTAGCAAAAGTGTAGGCCAACCCCACACACCTTGCTGTACCATGAGTGCAGGCGAAGCGCATAAAAATTACGAGGATTACACTGTAGGCAAAGGCCCCAAAAAATTGGTTTACCAACAGTACTAATGTACCTCAGAAAAATTGCCCATGCCCAACCAAGAGGGCAGGTGAAACCCATTAATCTCTTAATCTGTACTGTGGCTTAATTTGTAACTAGGCCTGGAGGCAGCTCAGTTAAAATAAAAATTGGTTCAGGTGCAAGTTTCAACGCTTTAATGAGAATTGAAACGTATAAACATTGTTTACAAAAGTAATATGACTGAGCCTTGTGGGCCTAAGAAAAATTGCCCGTTCGGCGTGATTACGTCAGGTTTCGGGAGGAGGAGCAGGAGGAGGATGAATAGAATACACAGATTAATGAAGCAAAAAGGTCCCCATTTTTTATGGTGATAGAGAACGATGCTTCCATCCGCGGGTGCAGCCTACGTATTGTTTAGGTACCGCTGCTGTCTGCTGGTGGAGAAGAGAAGTCAGGGGAAATTCAGGCTTTGTTCATCTTTATGAGTGTAAGCCTGTCGGCACTGTCGGTTGACAGGCGTGTACGCTTATCCGTGATGATTCCCCCAGCCGCACTAAACACCCTCTCTGACCAGACGCTAGCCGCAGGGCAAGCAAGCACCTCCAGGGCATACAGCGCGAGTTCAGGCCATGTGTCCAGCTTCGACACCCAGTAGTTGTACGGAGCAGAGGCGTCACAGAGGACGGTGGTGCGATCGGCTACGTACTCCCTCACCATCCTTTTACAGTGCTCCCGCCGACTCAGCCTTGACTGGGGAGTGGTGACACAGTCTTGCTGGGGAGCCATAAAGCTGGCAAAGGCCTTGGAGAGTGTTCCCCTGCCAGCGCTGTACATGCTGCCTGATCTCCGCGCCTCCCCTGCTATCTGGCCCTTGGAACTGCGCCTTCTGCCACTAGCGATGTCGGATGGGAATTTTACCATCAGTTTGTCCGCCAGGGTCCTGTGGTATAGCATCACTCTCGAACCCCTTTCCTCTTCGGGTATGAGAGTGGAAAGGTTCTCCTTATACCGTGGGTCGAGCAGTGTGTACACCCAGTAATCCATAGTGGCCAGAATGCGTGTAATGCGTGGGTCACGAGAAAGGCATCCTAACATGAAGTCAGCCATGTGTGCCAGGGTACCTGTACGCAACACATGGCTATCCTCACTAGGAAGATCACTTGCAGGATCCTCCTCCTCCTCCTCAGGCCATACACGCTGAAAGGATGACAGGCAAGCAGCATGGGTACTCTCAGCAGTGGGCCCAGCTGTCTCTTCCCCCTCCTCCTCCTCTTCCAAAACGCGCTGAGATCTAGACAGGAAGGTGCTCTGACTATCCAGCGACATACTTTCTTCCCCCGCCTCCATTTCCAAGCGCAAACCGTCTGCCTTTATGCTTTGCAGGGAACTTCTCAAGAGGCATAGCAGAGGAATGGTGACGCTAATGATTGCAGCATCGCCGCTCACCATCTGGGTAGACTCCTCAAAGTTTCCAAGGACCTGGCAGATGTTTGCCAACCAGGCCCACTCTTCTGCAAAGAATTGAGGAGGCTGACTCCCACTACGCCACCCATGTTGGAGTTGGTATTCCACTATAGCTGTACGCTGCTCATAGAGCCTGGCCAACATGTGGAGCGTAGAGTTCCACCGTGTGGGCACATCGCACAGCAGTCGGTGCACTGGCAGGCTAAACTGATGTTGCAGGGTCCGCAGGGTGGCAGCGTCCATGTTGGACTTGCGGAAAAGTGCGCTGAGCCGGCGCACCTTTCCGAGCAGGTCGGACATGCATGGGTAGCTTTTCAGAAACCACTGAACCACCAAATTAAAGACGTGGGCCAGGCATGGCACGTGCGTGAGGCTGCCGAGCTGCAGAGCTGCCACCAGGTTACGGCCGTTGTCACACACGACCATGCCCGGTTGGAGGCTCAGCGGCAAAAGCCAGCGGTTGGTCTGCCCTGTCAGACCCTGCAGCAGTTCGTGGGCCGTGTGCCTCTTCTCTCCTAAGCAGAGTAGTTTCAGCACGGCCTGCTGACGCTTGGCCACCGCTGTGCTGCCACGCCACGTGACACCGACTGCTGACAACGTGCTGCTGCTGACACATCTTGATTGCGAGACAGAGGTTGCTTAGGAGGAGGAGGAGGGTGGTTTAGTGGAGGAAGCATACACCGCCGCAGATACCAGCACCGAGCTGGAGCCCGCAATTCTGGGGGTGGGTAGGACGTGAGTGGTCCCAGGCTCTGACTCTGTCCCAGCCTCCACTAAATTCACCCAATGTGCCGTCAGGGAGATACAGTGGCCCTGCCCGCCTGTGCTTGTCCACGTGTCCGTTAAGTGGACCTTGGCAATAACCGCGTTGGTGAGGGCACGTACAATGTTGCGGGAGACGTGGTCGTGCAGGGCTGGGACGGCACATCGGGAAAAGTAGTGGCGACTGGGAACCGAGTAGTGCAGGGCCGCCGCCATCATGTTTTTGAAAGCCTCTGTTTCCACAAGCCTATATGGCAGCATCAATTTGGCTATGTGCATGTTTAACGCTTGAGCGTGCCAGTGCGTGGCGGCGTACTTGCGCTTGAGCTCAAACAGTTGCGCTAGCAACGGCTGGACGCTGCGCTGAGAGACATTGCTGGATGGGGCCGAGGACAGCGGAGGTGAGCGTGTGGGTGCAGGCCGGGAGACGGTCATGCCTGTGTCCTGAGAGGGGGGTTGGATCTCAGTGGCTGGTTGGGGCACAGGGGGATAGGCAGTGGTGCAAACCGGAGGCGGTGAGCGGCCTTCGTCCCACCTTGTGGGGTGTTTGGCCATCATATGCCTGCGCATGCTGGTGGTGGTGGCTCCCCGGCTGATCTTGGCGCGACACACCTTGCACACCACAGTTCGTTGGTCGTCTGCACGCTCAGTGAAAAACTGCCACACCTTTGAGCACCTCGGCCTCTGCAGGGTGGCATGGCGTGAGAGGGCGCTTTGCGAAACAGTTGGTGGATTATTCGGTCTGGCCCTGCCTCTACCCCTGGCCACCGCATTGCCTCTTCCAACCTGCCCTGCTGCTGCACTTGCCTCCCCCTCTGAAGACCTGTCCTCAGTAGGCTTAGCTAACCAGATGGGGTCAGTCACCTCATCGTCCAGCTGCTCTTCCTCCGAATCCTCTGTGCGCTCCTCCCTCGGACTTACTGAAATTACTACTACCTCACTGATAGACAACTTTGTCTCATCGTCATCGTCCTCCTCACCCACTGAAAGCTCTTGAGACAGTTGCCGGAAGTCCCCAGCCTCATCCCCCGGACCCCGGGAACTTTCCAAAGGTTGGGCATCGGTCACGACAAACTCCTCCGGTGGGAGAGGAACCATTGCTGCCCAATCTGGGCAGGGGCCCGAGAACAGTTCCTGGGAGTCTGCCTGCTCCTCAGAATGTGTCATTTTCATGGAGTGAGGAGGCTGGGAGGAAGGAGGAGCAGCAGCCAGAGGATTCAGAGTTGCAGCTGTGGACGGCGTAGAAGACTGTGTGGTCGATAGATTGCTGGATGCACTTTCTGCCATCCACGACAGGACCTGCTCACACTGCTCATTTTCTAATAAAGGTCTACCGCGTGGACCCATTAATTGTGAGATGAATCTGGGGACCCCAGAAACTTGCCTCTCTCCTAATCCCGCAGCAGTCGGCTGCGATACACCTGGACCAGGAGCTCGGCCTGTGCCCACACCCTGACTTGGGCCTCCGCGTCCTCGCCCCCGTCCACGTCCTCTAGGCCTACCCCTACCTTTCAGCATGGTGTATTACGAGTAGAGCAGAAACAGAACGCTGTAATTAAATGTGCCGCTTATTGGCCTGTGGTTGGAGGCTGACTTCGCTTACGGAACGCACAGCAGAGCCAGGAAACAATTATGCGCAAGGCTGCGTATTAATCACCGACTACTCCCCCCAGCAGAGACGCAGTAAACTGAAGACAGTCACAGGCAGGCCAAATATAGTATTTTTCCCCACTTTTTGGGAAAAAGTCCACTGCCTCTGATATACACTGTATTTGGATTTCCCTGTTGGAGGATGACTGTGGTTACTGAAAGCCCAGTGCAGCCAGAAAACAATTATGCGCAAGACTGGGTATTAATCACCGACTACTCCCCCCAGCAGACACGCAGTAAACTGAAGACAGTCACAGGCAGGCCAAATATAGTATTTTTTTCCACTTTTTGGGAAAAAGCCCACTGCCTCTGATATACACTGCATTTCGATTTCCCTGTTGGAGGATGACTGTGGTTACTGAAAGCCCAGTGCAGCCAGGAAACAATTATGAGCAAGGCTGCGTATTAATCACCGACTACTTCCCCCAGCAGAGACGCGTGGACCCATTAATTGTGAGATGAATCTGGGGACCCCAGAAACTTGCCTCTCTCCTAATCCCGCAGCAGTCGGCTGCGATACACCTGGACCAGGAGCTCGGCCTGTGCCCACACCCTGACTTGGGCCTCCGCGTCCTCGCCCCCGTCCACGTCCTCTAGGCCTACCCCTACCCCTCAGCATGGTGTATTACGAGTAGAGCAGAAACAGAACGCTGTAATTAAATGTGCCGCTTATTGGCCTGTGGTTGGAGGCTGACTTCGCTTACGGAACGCACAGCAGAGCCAGGAAACAATTATGCGCAAGGCTGGGTATTAATCACCGACTACTCCCCCCAGCAGACACGCAGTAAACTGAAGACAGTCACAGGCAGGCCAAATATAGTATTTTTTTCCACTTTTTTGTAAAAAGCCCACTGCCTCTGATATACACTGTATTTGGATTTCCCTGTTGGAGGATGACTGTGGTTACTGAAAGCCCAGTGCACCCAGGAAACAATTATGCGCAAGGCTACGTATTCATCACCGACTACTCCCCCCAGCAGAGACGCAGTAAACTGAAGACAGTCACAGGCAGGCCAAATATAGTATTTTTTCCCACTTTTGGGGAAAAAGTCCACTGCCTCTGATATACACTGTATTTGGATTTCCCTGTTGGAGGATGACTGTGGTTACTGAAAGCCCAGTGCAGCCAGGAAACAATTATGCGCAAGGCTGCGTATTAATCACCGACTACTTCCCCCAGCAGAGACGCAGTAAACTGAAGACAGTCACAGGCAGGCCAAATATAGTATTTTTTTCCACTTTTTTGTAAAAAGCCCACTGCCTCTGATATACACTGTATTTGGATTTCCCTGTTGGAGGATGACTGTGGTTACTGAAAGCCCAGTGCAGCCAGGAAACAATTATGCGCAAGGCTGCGTATTAATCACCGACTACTCCCCCCAGCAGAGACGCAGTAAACTGAAGACAGTCACAGGCAGGCCAAATATAGTATTTTTTCCCACTTTTTGGGAAATAGTCCACTGCCTCTGATATACACTGTATTTGGATTTCCCTGTTGGAGGATGACTGTGGTTACTGAAAGCCCAGTGCAGCCAGGAAACAATTATGCGCAAGGCTGCGTATTAATCACCGACTACTTCCCCCAGCAGAGACGCAGTAAACTGAAGACAGTCACAGGCAGGCCAAATATAGTATTTTTTTCCACTTTTTGGTAAAAAGCCCACTGCCTCTGATATACACTGTATTTGGATTTCCCTGTTGGAGGATGACTGTGGTTACTGAAAGCCCAGTGCAGCCAGGAAACAATTATGCGCAAGGCTGCGTATTAATCACCGACTACTCCCCCCAGCAGAGATGCAGTAAACTGAAGACAGTCACAGGCAGGCCAAATATAGTATTTTTTCCCACTTTTTGGGAAAAAGTCCACTGCCTCTGATATACACTGTATTTGGATTTCCCTGTTGGAGGATGACTGTGGTTACTGAAAGCCCAGTGCAGCCAGGAAACAATTATGCGCAAGGCTGCGTATTAATCACCGACTACTCCCCCCAGCAGAGACGCAGTAAACTGAAGACAGTCACAGGCAGGCCAAATATAGTATTTTTTTCCACTTTTTGGGAAAAAGCCCACTGCCTATATAGCCAGTATACCTCTTTCCCTGCCTCACCAGTACTGCCACTATACTCTGTAAAATGACTGCAGACTGAGGACGCTATGGTCTGCACGCCCGATATACAAAAAAAAAATTGTGCAACACTGCTAAAAGCAGCCTCAACAGTACTGCACACGGTCAGATGTGGCCCTAAGAAGGACCGTTGGGGTTCTTGAAGACGAATATAACACCTAACACTCTCCCTATAGCAGCTACAGCAAGACAGCACTTTCCCTGATCTCTCTCTCCGTGCATCTGTGGCGAGCCGTGGGCGGGGCAGATTTAAATACTCAGGTGTCATCTGATCTCCCCAGCCACTCACTGCAGGGGGGTGGGATAGGGCTGGAATGTCACAGAAGGAAGTTGTAATGCCTTCCCTGTGTTTCTATTGGCCAGGAAAGCGCGCAAATTTCTCAGGGAAGGAAATGTAATGGAGTCGAGCACCGCGTGGTGCTCGTCTCGAGTAACGAGCATCTCGAACACCCTAATACTTGAACGAGTATCAAGCTCGGACGAGTACGCTTGCTCATCTCTATTCCCCAGCATACTCTCCATTTTATTACTCTGGCTATTTAATTGTTCTTACTCTGCACGGTAAGCAGATCTTATGCTCAATTTTTCACTTTATTCCAGAAAACGTAAGTGAAGCCTGGATTGGAATGCGCTCTACGTTTAGCGATTCTGTAGAGTTTCAATGGTCGGATGGTTCAGCGGTGACCTTGACCAGTTGGCAGAGACATGAACCCAACATCAACCTCGAGGACAGTAACCTGTGCGTGTCGGCACAAAGGACTGTAAGAGGCTTTCTTTTTGTTTGCATTTAGTAAACTGTGTTAGTATACTCTATGTAAGCGCTTGACATTTTTCAATAGATTTGTATTGTATCTCATATTTGATTTCACACATTTTGCACCGGTACCGCTGGCTACTGAGCATTTATAATAAGCCAATACACTGAATGCTACTTCATTAGTGGTAGCCCATTGGACTTCCTTTGCCCTTCAGACCCGCAGCAGTTTTTTGGGGCATAGATTCCACTAGGCATTGAAATCATCTGCAGACAGGAAGCTTCTTGCTCTTTCTGTACATTAGGTGGAGGTGCTGACATGTACCGTACAGCCGACAGGATCCCAACTTTTGTGGAACTGGGGCTGTATATAATTATAGTCCATCTATGGAAGGAAGAGTTGTACGTTAAAACACATTAACTGGTACACCAAGGTTGTATTTGGTTGCCATGATGCTTGGCATCCTCCTCTGACCCCTTTAGTTTGATGTTTGCATGCACAGGATCCCAATTCGCTGGATGTGTTTCCTAGATCACACCAGAAAACCCCACAAGGTTGGCAGTGAAATCCTGGCCCCGGCTAGTCTAGCACTGATGATCAGGCCTCAATGAAAGTCTTTCTGATGGCTGGATTTCCGTATTCTAATGTGGATTCACACTGAATCTAATCCATAAAAAACTTGTCACATGATTTTATGCTGCACACCCGGGTCACAGGTCTAATTTCCAGACAGGGAAGCTCCAGCCATGAAAGGGTCTGGGTCTATAATAAAGTGTCCGTTCAGTGTAGTGCTTTGTAGAAATCACTTTTCAGCTTGTGCTTCACTCTGTGGGCAGCTACATCTGTAACAACTTGTGTTACAGATGTAGCAATCGTTAAAAGAATGCTACATTCTGATAACTGCCATGTCCTACAATGCTGTAAATCGAGTTATAACACGTTAATTATGAAGCTAATGTTTGCTATATCTGTACAAAGTAAATAACTCAGGATAACACCACTGTTAATTTGTAATGGGTGCAGCTCAGCCTCTTCTCCCTCCTCCCTATACATTGACCTCTCTACAAGTCACTGAGCATGCTCACAACCCTCTCCCATATATGTCAATGATGCATTTGCTGTGAAGCATTTAGGTTGAACTTTCCTAGAACGGTCATCTGCAATCGTGTTTCCAAGGGGGGTAAAACTAGGGGTCGCAGTAATTCTGTAAATTTACTATGTCTCTTGTGACCAGTTGTTGCCATGTAACCCCAGTCTAAAAGGGGTCTCCATTATTAACAATGCCTTCTAAGATTTATGCTCCTTTCTCAGATAAGTTGGAATGGAATATGATTCCTTGACACCAGAGAGACCTTTTCCCCAATGAAATCAATAAACATCTGTGCCATATTGTAATAGCAATGGGTCAAATTCCAGTCCCAGCTCCCAAGAGCTTTACGGCATGCAGTTTTCAGTTTTATCTAAAAGAGGAGGGGGAAGCCCAAGAAAGACTATGAGAAAGCTGGAAAAGCAGCAATATGGACCTCATTAGAGATCTGACAGAGCTGCTCTTCCATGTTTCATTGAGTTGGAATCAGCAAGTCTACCTCTATGTCAGACCAAGCAGCGACGTGGACATACAGGGTTAGTAGTCGGCATTCTGGGAAGGTGGTTGTTGAAATAGCTGTAATCAGGGCTGGTTTTAGAGAAAGCATGGCCCTAGGCAAAATTACAGATGGGGCCCCAAATACTGCATTACTGCATAAACACCACAGTGCTATTCTGGAGGAGGCGCGCAGAGCACTGCAGTGCTGAACTCTAGTACTTCCAGGGGTGATGGTAGGGTTTTACTAAAAGTATAGCAATGTACATTTCAAGTTCTCTAATTATTAACTCCATACTGTGATTACATATTACCATACAGTAATATTACCTCCATACTGTTTTTGAACAAAGCACTCTATATAATGACCAATATTACCGCCACACCAAGCCCACCCCTCGTACCACTACATAGTGAGTATTATCAAAGCTTGGGGGAACAGGGGGATGGAAGAGAAGAGCAATCAGCTTGATGAACTGAAATAAAAACCTAAAAGGGGTTGTGATATGAGGCAGAGCTCCTTTAACCCCTTCCCTCCCCATGACGTAAGGAGCGCGCTCCCTCTGTGAAGTTGCTGGGCTCTCACGATATATAATCGCAGAGAGCCTGGCCTGTTGCCATGGCAACAGGACGCCAGGTACCGGCGTCCTGTATTGCCAGTGCCTGGGATCGCTGTATAAGCAATAAGGCATGGCAGGACAGAAGTCCTGCCATGCCTTATCACAGCGATCATCAGTGGTGTGCTTTAAGTCCCTCAGAGGGACATAGATGGTGTAAAAAAAATAATAAAAATGTTAAAGAAAAGAAAATGTAAGAAAAATGTTAAAAAGAAGGAAAAAAAATAAAAAAAAACCTTTTTATGCTTTTTCTCATATTAGCATAAAAAAGGTAACAAAAATTAATTAAATGGCACATATTTGGTATCGACGCATCCGTAACGACGTGTACAATAAGTTGAAAATGCTTTTTATTCAGTACAGCAAAAAGCGTTTTAAAAAAAACTGAAAAAAACAGACAAAATGCTCATTTTTAGCATTTTGTCTCCCAAAAGTGATCAAAAAAGCCGTATATTCCCTAAAATGACACCAATAAAAACTACAGCTCGTCTTGCAAAAAATAAGCATTCACAGAGCTCCGTGCATAGAAAAATAAAAAAAAGTTACAGGACTTTGAATGCAGTGATTTAGAAAAAAAAAAAAAGATTTCCAAAAATAGGGTTTTTATTGCAGAAAAGTGGAAAATCCTTAAAAAAAATAAGAATTTTGGTATTGTTGTAACTGTACCGACCCGTAGAAAAAATGTATTGTATCATTAATGCTGCATGATTAACGCTGTCAAAAAAAAATCTATGCATCACCCAGCACAAATATCACCTGGCACCCCTGGCAAACAGTGGATTATGAATGAAGGGACCGTAGCCAGCCAGAGATTCCCCCTGAAATTTATTGGAGCGCTTATATACTTTTCACACCCATTGACATCTCATGATAAAATGTGTTAGGCTGTAACCCTTTCACTGCTCCTCGCACAGCAGTGAAGACAATATGGAGTAACTTTTTCAATGTAAACATTCCATGACCTCTGAGTCCTGTAGCAGGTATAGCACATATAGGGGAGGGGACATTACACACTTAGCCCACTGAGGGATTTTCAACAGACAACAGCAGAGCCTTCTGTAATGACAGGAAGAAGGCAGCGCATTGTCATTTGTAAGTTCATGTTCCTGCTAAGCTTCCCCATAACTTATGGGTCTCCCAACTGCAACTCCTACTGCTATGTCACTGCTCAGGGAGGGTGCCACAACCTGTCTGTACACTTGCACATTGGCAAATACAGTCAGTGCGTCCCAACCTGTGCTGGCCCTGGCTGCAATGTGTGTGTAATATATACATATATCTTATTTTGATTTAGGATGGCAACTGGAAAGTGAGACCTTGCAGCAAAAAACTCTTCTCAGTTTGTGAGCCTTCTAGTATACCTCAGAGAATCGACGATTTTGATGGTACCAATGAGCCGTGTGCAGAGGTAAATTAGAAAAAGTAAGCAGCTATCTAAAGCTGTATTCCCATTGCAGGAATCCTATTTCATTGTCTTTAAAATTACAAAACAATGGACTCACCCATATGATGTTTATTTCTAAAATGCTCCATTCTCCAGGTATTGCAGATATCGATTCCTCTGCCCTCTGGTTGTTTACTGCTCATTGCTAGGCAAACAGACTACCTCTTCTATATGGAAAGAAATAGCAGAGCACAATGGTAGCTGGTGGCCGGGCTGAAAGCTACAGCATATGCACTCCTTTAATTTAAATCTGATGGCTGGGATTTCAGAAGTATGCAAGCGCTGGCCTCCTCTTTTTTTTCATAGAGCAGTAAACAACCAGAAGACACAGGAATCAATATCTGCGAAATATGCAGAACGGAGCATTTTGGAAAAAAAACATCTTATGGGTGAGTGCATTGGCTTGTAATTTCAAACACAATGAAATAGATTTTCCAAAATGGGAATATCCCTTTAAGATGCAAGTCCCATCTGATAACAATGCTTTAGATCTATATTTTGACTTATTTCACAATATAACCGGAACTTGTCTTACTTTGATTCATTCTAATGTTTATTTCCCCAGATACTTGATTGCAAAGTGTGGCATGTTTCTGCTGTTTAGAAGTAAACATTCTTTTTTGTTAATCCAGCCCACAAGTGCAGACCACACTACCATAAGGCTGGCTTCACCCACAGTCCCTTTTTGCAAAAATGCCATTTTTTGTATGTTGACGTAGTGGCCTATTTTATTTTTATTTTTTAATAGAAAACAATTCTGAGTCCAGATGTTTGCTTTAGGTCAACAGTAAAATATAAAAAGCCCCACAAACCTAGTAGGTCAACACTGCAGGTAGAGAAATATCAAACATGTTGCAGACACTGCACTTTTTTGTGCCATTTTTTTTCACTTGTTTCACATTTCTTAGATCAGTAGTATTTT
Organism: Eleutherodactylus coqui; assembly: GCF_035609145.1. Lineage (NCBI taxonomy): Eukaryota > Metazoa > Chordata > Amphibia > Anura > Eleutherodactylidae > Eleutherodactylus > Eleutherodactylus coqui. The sequence continues at coordinate 86,694,352 of NC_089844.1, forward strand.
TCCCCAATTACAACGGGCTGTAGGTCTGCTGTTTTTGCTTCTGGTGTTTCTGCATGTAAAAAACGTGTACCCGCTTTAAGGCTGGGGTCACACAGGGCGGATTTGCCGCGGTTTTGCCGCGGATTGCCGTTGCATATCCGCACTGCGGCAAAACCGCTGCGTTTGCAGTGCAGTGCAGCACAAATGATTTGCCAAAAAGCTGTTCTCACAGTGCAGATTTTTTCCGCACAGCCGCAGTGTGGAAATGCAACTGCGGCGCGGTTTTAAAAGATGCAGCATGTTCATTCTACTGTCTTTTCCGTAGTGCTTTTTTGTCCATAGACCTCTATGGACGCAGTCAAATCCGCACCAAATACGCGGCAAGAAGTAAAAAAGTGCTGCGGAAAAAACCGCTTGCGCATCTTTCCGCACAAAAATCCGCAGAAAAATCCGCAAGCCCAAATTAACCTTTGAAGCGGTTTTGCTGCAGAAGCAGCTCTTCTGCGGCAAAACCGCAACGGAAAAACCGCGGCAAAACCCTGTGTGACCCCAGTCTAAAAACAATCACTGACTTTTTCATAACGTGCATCAAAAATGCCAAAGTAGTAGATGTATAGGAAGCCTTATGGCAGTCAGAGCGTCTCCATTAATACAGTTCCCTCAATTAAAGTGGTTGTACCAAGATTACAAGTTATTCCCTGTCCACAGGATAGGGGATAACTTGCTGATTGGTGGGGGTCTCATTGCTAAGACCCCACTGATTCAGAGAATCGGGGTCCTGTGTCCCCAGTCCTCCTCACTATGGGCTTACTGCACCCCTTGCAGCAGGGAAGGAGACTGAATGGAACGGTGGGCTTCCAAACGCACTAAGGCTCCATTCACTTTCAAAGGAACTGCCGAGATAGCCAAGTGGCAGCCCCATTGGAACAAATGGAGTACTGACTGCGCATGCTCGGCCAGCACTCCATTCATTGGGACGTCACTGCAGGGGAAGAAGCGATTCCGCAGTGACAGGCAAAGTGGAACATGGGAGTCCTGTTCTCAAGATTAGCTGGAGTCTCAGTGCTGAGACCCCCACAATCAGCAAGTTATACCCTATACTGCGGATAGGGGATAACGTGTAATCTAGGTACAACCCCTTTAACAGCACCATAGAGCTCCACCCTATAAACACTGCCAACAGATGAATATCAAACATTGGCAAAAAATGCCCTATATAAAAATAGTGCCAGTAAATAGGCTCTCAATAAACAGTTCCAGAATTGTACCAATCTGTTACTATTAACTACTTTATGGAGTTACAAAACTCTGCGGTGTTTAATTTGAGAATATTTCTGTTCAGGCATTAGAGCCCATTCAGGCGGCCATACTTTTGGTCCATATGATGCCCATGTATTCTACAGACCGCACGTGGCCCCTTTATAGCCCATGAGGCTATTCACATAGGTGTTTTTCCCAGAACGACCAATGGTCCATGTGAGAAATATCACTGCATGTCAGATTTTTTCACGGACGAGATTAGGGGATGCAGTGAACGTAAATCCATGATTAAACCTGTATCTACATGGTTGCCCTCAGAAAGAGTTTTGCTCTTTGTGATACAGACCTCGAATGCAACCAGACTCCATAAGCAGATCGTTTCCACTTTGTCTTTCATATACAAAGACAAACACTTCCATTTAATAGGAAATGATTTCTCTGGCCATAGTAAAATATTAACAGCAATTATAAAGTTTAAATCCTCTTCAATAGTACAGTAATTCAGGATATGACCGTTAAATGGGATCTTGAGCAATATGATCCCGAGTGGTTCTAATCTTGCTAAACCTGTTCTTCCAACTAGGTCATTTGTAAACCTGCACTTTAGGTTCAAATAAGTTTTATTGTACACACAATTATATAACAACATTTTGATTGTCAGTCAGTCATTTTAGTATAAGATAAAAGCATCAATAAACAAAAACTGAAGGGCAATGGTGCAGAGAGGGGAGGGGTTCGAGCAGGATTGCTCCTGGAGAAGCAGGTCTGGTTTAGATCATTTACTTAGAATAACCTCACCAGGGAGCCACACCCAGCAGCCAAACATTCTGGGTGAGGTCTGTCTTGTACAGGTGCCCCAGGGGGCATCCTCTGGACAACTCAAGCTGGTCTGTGTGGGCTCCCTGGTAGGCTTGTTGAGTGGGGTATGTGTATATCCTGCGGGACTATGGACTACCAATATGAACCATTCCGACCTTTTACAGGTTTCCTTACTCTTTCCCTCTACCTCCACTTCAATTGGGGTCTGCGGCAGGGGAACATGCCGATGACCAAATCCACGTTGTGTGGCGCCATTTTCCCTTCAAACAAACAAATCTTGACAAACCTTGATACAAGAAAGGAAAGCGGGGGAGGGAGTGTGGAAGGGGGGAGGGAGAGAAATAGCGAGAGTGCCTAGTGGTCCCCGCCTCTGGACAACTTCACGAGAGGACTCTTATTGCAGGGTCTTCCCCGTCTGTCTCTTACTCCGAGTCCTATCTCAGGGTGTGCCTTGTTCAACCCATCTCTTAAGGTCGTCAGAGTCTCTAAACGTGACCCAGGGCTGCAAAGTCCTGTCAGTTGCTTCAGACGCTTTAGGGTTATCTGCTCCCAATTCGTCCTATCGCATGAGGGTGTGGAGCTCCTCCAGCCACATTCCTCTAGTGGGAGCGGATGGGGAGCGCCAAAGCCTCGGGATGAGTCTCCTTATTGCGATTATGAAGAGTTTTAGAAGACCTGATTTTGCATCATTCACTGATCCTGGGAACAGCAAGAGCAGAGCCAGCCGCGGTGTCATCCTTACCCCTGTATGGCTTATATGGTTAAAGAGGGTTGTCACCTCCTTCCACAGGGTCGCTACTGGCCAGCAGTCCCACCAAATGTGGGTCATTGTGCCTCTGCTCCCACTGCACCTCCAGCATAAGGGTGAAGTCTGAGGAAAGATCTGATCAGGGGTCCTATACCACCTTGATACTCTCTTATAATTTAGGTCTTGGATCTTACCCGCAGAGGAGAGTTTATGGGTTAGGGCCCACACCTTGGACCAGTCCTCTTCCGTGAGATTCTCGCCTAGTTCTTGTTCCCAAGCCTCCATGTATCTTGCGGCTTCATCCCCCGTCTCCCAAGTCAGCAACATCTTGTAAAGCTTGGAGATCATGTGTCTCGGGTTTGTATTTGAGAAGCAAAGCTGCTCAAACGCCATGAATGGCGCCATCAAATTTTCCTTGGGTGTCAGCGAGCTCACAAAACCCCTTAATTGTAAGTATTGCAGCCAGGATCTTGGCTGAGGTGGGTTCAGCCCTATGATTTCAGTCATGGGTTTTAAGCCTGACTGCGTCACGACATCTCTTAATCTGGCGGTCGGTTCAGCTGGGAGGGCCAGAAGCCCCTGATGTCTCAATGTAATTTCGAATAGCGGGTTTGCTGTAAGCGGCGTTAACGGGCCCGGTACTGTGACCAGGCCGCATCTAGATGCAAAACCTGACCACGTCTTGACTAGTTGAAGACCAAAGGGGGATAAGTTGGGTACAGAGTTGATCCATTTAGGTGGGATCCAGAAAGCCCCACCCAGGCCATCGATATCGCCTGAATGTTCTATTTCCACCCAAAGCCTCGAGCTCCTATTATTGAGAATGTCTAGTATGCAGGTTGCGATATTAGCCTTGTAGTAAAGGGGAAAGTCTGGTAGGCCCAGTCCCCCCCCCCTCCTTTTCCTTTGTCAGCAGAGAGAAACGCATGCGTGCTTTGCGTCCCCTCCAGACGAAGTCTGTGATTAAAGATCTAAGTTTTTAAAGGAACAGTCTTGGGAGCCCAATCGGGATTGTTTGGCATAGGTAGAGGAATCTCGGCAACACGTCCATTTTTATCGCATTAACTGGGCCATTCTAGGAGCGATATAGGGATCTCTATTTGCCCAGATCTTTCTCAAGGTTTTCAGCAAAGGGGGTATAGTTTAGCTTAAAGGCCCATGAGGGGTCTGCTGGGACTAGAACCCCGAGGTATTTGATATGTGATCTGTCCCAACGGAAGGGGAGCTCTGACTCTAAATGGGTGACTTCGGCCTGTGGAAGCGAGACATTTAGGACCTCAGACTTCTGTGCATTTATTTTATAGTTGTTAACCCTCCTGAATTTTTCAAATTCCCTTAGCAGAACTGGCATGGCATGCCTACCCTGGGATTGGTCAAATAGAGCAACAAGTCATCTGCAAAAAGCGCCATTTTGTGTTCTAATGCTCCAATCCTAACTCCTTTAATCGACTTGTTGCTTCGTATGGCATTGGCCAGGGTATCCATTGTCAAGATATATAGGAAGGGGGAGAGTGGGCACCCCTGTCTAGTCCCGTTGCTCACCAGGAGGGTCTCTGACAATTCCCCATTAACTCTAATCCTAGCGGTTGGGTCTCGGTATAATGCCATGATTCTCTGTAACATCCGTGGACCTAGTCTGATTTTTTCCATGGTAGCAGAGAGGAAGGTCCAACTCACCCTATCAAAAGCCTTCTCGGTGACGATTGCCAGAAGGCATGGGGGGGGGGGGTTTATTGTCTTAGCCCTGGCTATTAGGGACAATGTTTTGATGGTATTGTCCCTTGCCTCTCTGCCTGGGACAAAGCCCACTTGTTCCAGATGGATCAGCCATGGTATCACGTTCTGAAGTCTATTGGCTATTAATTTAGCAAACATCTTGATGTCGACGTTTATTAGTGAGATTGGTCTGTAGCTTCCACAGGCCGAAGGGTCCTTGCCCGGTTTGGGAATGACTGTTATATGGGCCTGCAGGACCTGCTGCGGGAAAGGATGGCCTCCATTTACTGTGTTGAACGCTTCTAGAGCTATTGGAGAGAGCTCCTCGGAGAATAGTTTGTAAAATCAGGCCGAATAGCCATCCGGCCCTGGGCTCTTGTTCACCTTCAAATTTTTGACGATGTCTGACAGTTCCTGGGAGGTAAAATCTAGTTCCGAGTCTCCCGCTTCCATGGGTGTCAGGCTCTTGGGGGCATGATCAGTTAGATAGGAATCTATCTCATTTTTGTGGTTCGACGCGGTAGCTTGGGGGGGTCAGTTTCAATGTTATATAGCTTGTCATAGTACATCCTAAATTCCTCTAATATGTCCATGGTATTATGAACCATGTGTCCTCTATTGGACTGGATTTTGGGGATATAAGTGAGCGGTGACCTGGGGTGCAGTGTCCTGGCTAGATGACTACCACACTTGTTCCCATACTCAAAAGGACCCTCTCTTTAGTTTGTCTCTAAGGGCCAACAAGCGCTGGTCTAGAATCTCAAGGATTTGCTGTCGGGTAGAGGAAGTTCAGCTCGTAGAGTGTCGTTTTGTTGGCGTTTATTTGCTGCCTCTTTAGTCCTCAAGGTGGCTAGTAGACTCAGAAGGGCTGCTGCTCTCTCTTTTTTTAATTCTAGCTCCCTGAGATATCAATACTCCCCTCAATACACACTTAAGTGTCTCCCATTTTACTGGAGCTAGGGTTTGGTCGTCCTGGTGTTTCTCTTTGAATTCTTCAATTGTTTTCCTAATTTCTCCAACACAGGTAGGGTCTCTAAGGAGATTGTAATTAAGTCTCCAAGAGTGGCGTCTAGGGGTACTTCCCCAGCCTGCAAGACCCCCAAACAGCAGGGAGTGGTCTGACCACAGCAGGTCCCCATGAGAGTAGGTCGGGGTGCTGTCTAGCAGGCCATGAGAAATAATGAGGTAATCGATTGTACTATAGGAATTGTGAGCCGCTGAATGGAAGGTGTAGTCTCGTGTCTCTGGGTGTAGGATTCTCCATAGGTCTACCAGGTGCAAAGCATCTAGTTTTTTCTTAAGTACCCTAGTTGCCGCTCGGGAGACAGAGGACTTACCCGATGATGTGTCTATGTTAGGGTCCATTACCATGTTGAGGTCTCCCCCTGAGATGATTTTCGAGCCTTCTGCAAAGTTGGCCAGGGTGTTCAACACTCTCGTTGCAAATGAAACTTTTTTCTGGTTAGGGAGATATATATTAGCAAAAGTAATCACTACACCTACTACTTCTAGTTTAAGAAAGACGTATCTGCCCCCAGGGTCTGTTAGGTAGTCAATGGACTGATTCTGGATGGATCTATGGAGGGCAATGGAGACCCTACCCGCCTTTCTAGAAGGATCAGTTCCATGGAGCCATACCGGATAGTATGGGGAGGAACATGTTGGCACACACCCTTTTTTAAAGTGGATCTTCTGAAGTAGAGCCACCATTACCTTTTTTCTATGGAGATGGTACAGGAGTTGTCTTCTTTTCTCCAGGCTGTTTAAGCCTTTGGTGTTGTACGTGCAGAAAGTTAGGTTCGCCATTTAAGCTTTTTTAAGATGTGGGTATCTGTGTGCCCCTTGTTTCTCCCCTGGGAGGTTGGCGGGGAAGGGGGGGGGGACCCACATGAGGGTAGGACGAGGAGGGGGAACATAAACGTCTAACCACATGACACACAAGTAACAAACAAGACGTGACAAAAAAAAGAAAAAGAAAAGGAAAAATTTTTCAAAACAAAAACGGGGCAATCTCAAGGTGTCCCCGCTTGCTAGTGGTCTGCCTAAAGTTGGCAGTAAACAACAGCTAGACTAGCTGTTAGCCCTAAGTGGGAGGGTGAAGGCTTTGAAGGCTTGAGGGAAGTATGGTCCCCCCTGCTCCCCGACCCACTGCCGACCTTTGGCTCCATAGTGGAACTATGGAGCTAGTAATGCAACCTAAGGGTATTCCCAGACCCGGCCAGGACCCAACTCCCCTCCGCTGGTCCAAGGAAATGTTCAGCACCACACAGATAAGAGAGAAAAAGGAGAAGGCGGTGAAAGAGAGAGATGGATAGAGTGGAAGCAAAATAGATCATGAAATGGAAGTGCATCAGCAAGTTTAGTCTCCAGTTTCACTTCTCTTGTCACTCCTCTCTCTTTGGTGGAGGGTCTCTGCGTCGGCGTCTGGTTCTTTTTGTTGCCGTCTGCCAGATGTTGCGGGGGGGGGGGGGCAGGACTGGTAGGGAGCCCAACGGCGGCCAGTACGGTAGCTGGACAGATGGCAGTTGAAGAGAACCCAGGAATTTCGGGAGGTCCCCCAGGCATCTGAAGGGGACCTCCGTCTTGCTGTTTTTGGAGCCGTGAAGCTGGAACGGAAAGCCGCAGCGGTACGGGATTCCTCTTTCTTGGAGAAGTGTCAGTAAAGGCCTCAAGGCTCTGCGCAGCTGCAGGGTGCGGCGCGAAAGGTCTGGTAAGATCTAGATCTGTGCTCCTTTAAATGTTGTGTCTTTTAAAACACAAGTTTTTTGTAGAATGGTTCCAGTTGCGATGGTTCGACTTCCTCTGTGAGGCCTCTGATTCGTAGATTATTTCTCCGATGCCTCTTTTCCAAGTCGTCTATGAGAGTGAACAACTCCATGATCTGTTGGGAGTGTGAGTGTAATTCTTGATTGTGGGACTCAAGAGTATCAGCAACCTTCTCCTGGGCTTCCTCTACTGTCTCGACTCTCTGGCCCACCTGCCGGATTTCTTGTTGTAGGGCCGCGACAACTTTTTTGTGCGCAGACTCCAGCTGCTGAAACAATGTGTCAATGTAGCTCTGAGTCGGCATGGCCCTTGGGTGTTTCTTCCAGTCCCACTCATCACTCTCTTCGGGACCGGCGAGAGAGCCGGGGGAGAGACCCTAGTTGGCTTGTCGTATAGCAGATGCTTGCCCCTTGCGCCTGTTGAGGATTTCAGACCTGCCTTGCGTCTGGTCAATCGTGTTGGAGTGAGGTCTCGATCTTTTGAGCTCTTCTGTAGCTTGAATACTGAGGGGTTTGGCTCTCTGAGTACCATTGTCTCTTTGCGGTAGAGGTGTATGGAGCTGGTAGAGGAGCATTGGAGCGGAGTGTATGCTGACACAGGAGCTGTTTACTGTATACTGGAAGGCAGTCTCATTTTCTGTGCAGAGTGCCAAGGACTAGTGTAGGGGAGGGGAGCGGGTCCAATCCAAGGGAGCTTCATGCAGCTGGGTTTCTCCTCTCAACTCCTGAGTTTCCAGGCTATCTGAGCTCATGCGTGCTCTTGTAGCAGGTTGTGGCTGCTGCTGCTCATTATCGTCGCCCTCTGGGCCGTTGGGGTCTTCCTCGCTATAGATTGTTGAGGCAGTCCCCTGGGTGGGCTTTTGTTGCTGGGGTCTGGGCTCATGGTCCTGCGCTTTTCTGCAGCGTTCTGCGGGGGGAGATGTTCTATGGTGCCCTGCGGGGGGGGGGGGATGTTCTATGGTGCCCTGTATCATAGTCTCTGGCTCATACATGTCTCCCCTCTCCTCTGGCTCGGCCTCGCCGGTTTCCCCTTCCATTTTAACCCCCTCGGGTGTAGCTGCCTGGTCCTGACACCCTTCCTTTCTCCACTCCCCCCCACGTGCAGCTGCCGCGGCCTTCCTTTACCTCACTCCCTGTAGGTGCTCTTTCTCCACCTCCTGCGCTCGACAAATCTCCGGAGCTGCGGTCTGGTAAGTCGGCGGGGTCGCCGACAGCCCTCCTCGGAATCTTCTCTCCTGCTGTCCGCTCCTGGTCCGAATCGGAGCTTACGCGGTCTGTCGGCGGCTCCGCCGGCGCCATCTTGAGAGTGGCAGCGCGGGAGTCTTCTCGTGCCGGTCTCTAGAGGAATGCAGTGATGCCTCTCCTGAGGTCTTCTGGTGCTGTCCGCAGGGTGCCCCTTCGCCTCCCCCTCGCCATGGGATCTAGTAGCCGGATCTGGGTCATCCAAATGGCTGGAAAATATGGGCCAGTAGCGGGAGGCGAGCTGCAGCACGTCCTACTCCTCCATCAGCTAGCCACGCCCCCCAAACCTGCACTTTAATCAATCTTGCATCCTAAGGTAAATCTATGAAGCACTAATGGATTTCAGAAATAAAAAAAAAAAGTGCACAGACTATAATAAAATTACAACAATGAATATACTATATGCTACCAAAGGTACTGTAATTGGACACATGAGCAAGAATCAAAAGTATTTATTTCCATATGATAATACTTAGAGGGGCTCCTTTGGCCGTAATGACATTAGAAAGAGTACTTTTACATGGAACGATCATTAAAAAAAAAAAGAAAGCTGTATCGTTCAAATTTGAACGATAATCACTCAGTGTAAGTACGGCCAATGACTGAACGATAACTCATATGCATATCGTTCATTTTATACAATCATAAAAATAATTGTTGGCTTGTTCGGTGTAGAAACACCCACTCTCTACCATGACATACTTTCTACTAATATCTGGTACACTTCAGCTGGTATTTCCCTCCATTCATCCTGTAAATGTCTGACAAGTTCTCCCAAAGTAGATGGGCGCTGTTCATATTTCCTGACCTGATGTTCCAGTTCCTCCCAGACATATTCAGCAGGGTTCAGGTCAGGACTCTGTGCAGCTGGTCCAATTGTGGAACATCCATATACTCAAACCAACATAAAAAAAAAGCATGTTGGATTTGTGATGAGGCACATTGGAAGTATTGCTGACCATTCCCAGAGTATTACCACATTGTCGGCAATGTCAGGGTACACCTCCGTGTTCATGGTTCTTGTTACTACAACCAATGGACCAAGACCATGCAGTCCATAATGGAACCTGCGCCATACTTAACTGTCTGCACAACACACTCAGACAAAAGGCGTTCTCCAGGATCCTCCACACCCAGTTACGTCTATTTGATTTGAAGATTGAGTAGTACAATTCATCACTCCATACAACGTTCTTCCATTAGTTAACTGTTCAATGACGATGCTCCTTGCACCACTGCAGAAGAACCGATGCATTGCACTGTCTGTTGGATAGCTTATTTGCAGCGGCATAACCCGTATATCCAATAGCGTACAGTCCCCATTAAAAAAGATGGCCAACACTTCCAATGGTCTGCATCTTATGTAGCATGGTTTAGAACACGTGACATGCTAATAAGACACCATCCATTCTATGCATAGCGGAGTCCAAATACTTCTGGTAGAATAGTGTAGCTGCTTGAAGAGCATTGCCTCTAAACATCATCTATTTAGGTCATTGAGGCATCATATTCTCTTAAAGGACCTCATCAGAAATAGCCGATCTACGATCTACTAAAATTCTACAACTGAACACGTGACTTCAGCAGCACAGAGCTTCCAGCTCAAAGGTTAGGAAAGCAAATACAGAACATCTGGACAAACAAGATCAGCTACAGGGTTTGTTTGATTTTATCTGCATTTTTTTAAAAATAACATCAACTGTATCTAAATGTTGCAGCGGCTTCATTTGTAAAAGTCTATCAGAAGGTTATGTAATCAGACTTTTGGCTGAGGAATGTGAAGGAGTTTTCTCATTTATTAGAGCAGAAGGTTATGTTCATAAGGTCCCTGCTGCGTTGTTGCCGTTATATGAGCTCCTTCCTAGAAGGGAAGATAATATGAGGCATTTGCCAAGTCCGTAAATTACTGCATATAAAGCGGTCTCATGTTAAAGGGATGCTACATCTAGATATAAATGAGTTAAAGGGGTTGTCCTGGTAGAACATACCTTTAAAATTTAGAACTATACTACTTAAAACAAAACAAAATGGTACTTTCCTTCCTCGGCACCAGCAATCCAGCCCTGTGATTCATCTGGTCTTTGGTGACACCGGACGTCAGGTAGCCGCCAAGTGTGTGAAAGTGCTGATTCCAGAAGAATGAGCGATGATGCTGCAGCCTCTGATTGGCAGTCGAGGGGCACCTGACTTCTGCTGTCAGAGTCCAGGTGAATTGCGGAGCTGTAGTATTGGATCTCCAGGGCTAAGAAGGGTAAGTGCCACTTAGATTTGTTGTAGTAAATGATGTGGCTTCAAATTTGCACAGTTGAAACGACTCTGGGCTCTATTGACACCTTTATTAAACCACCACAGGGCCATTATGAGGCTCAAACATTTCCATATTGTCCTCTATGGAAGATTTAACAGATTTTAACCTTAATTAGGGTAAAAAAAACATAAATATTGTTACAGGCCAACCACATACAATTTATTGATGTATCACTAATATCGAATAAGTCAATGTGGTTTTCATACTATAGTGGGTGAAGTTAGGATATACCAGAACTTTTTCATCATCCAACTGCTGGATTTGTATGTAGATTTGTAGAATAGAAGAACTGCCGAATTAGTAAACCACAGTGACTCCTATACTTTTTTATATCTGTACTGTGCCACTCCCAACCTGACACTGTGCAGAACCTGTAGCTCAGTCTCGATGAAATTAAATGCACCATGCTGAAGTCCTCCCATCACACCGGGTACACAGAGCTTTTATCAAGACAAAGCGGAGGGTAATGGTCTTTTTAGGATTGGTGGATGTGATGGTCAGACCTCCACCGGTTAGGTAGTTGCGGGGGAAAATACCAGCATAGAGCTGCTTGGCTAAGTTCATAATATGTAAAGAATTAATAAAGTGCTTCATTAAAATTCTTTTGTATTACAGAATTGGGTGAGGCATGGTGACTATTGTTATGGGACTGACTTACGGGATCAAACCTTCTTGCAAGTTGTAGATGATTCGAGTTGCCCCCCTGCAACTATCACCAACAGGTATGCTCTACTTCTATAGAAGTGTTCAGGTTAGCAGGCATAGCATCTACTATGAGGCCCAGCAGCTGAAAGGTCCACCTCTGGGTTTTAATATCTTAAAGAGGTGGTGTTTCCATCTCAGACAAACAGGGCAGAGTTGGCAACACCGGTTATTATGAGGTGACTGGATGTTTGGACAAACAGCTGAGCTACACTGTTGGTCAAACATTGTAGCACAGTAAGCTATGCAGTTTCTGTAGCTTTGGATTTGATTTGTGGAAACAGTGTATCTCACTGTGCTACATGGTTTGTATAATTCCCATTGACTTCTGTGGGAGTTACGGAAGAAGAGTAGTGTACGGTGTTTGACTATTTCCAACCTCCCGGCCGAGCACCACATTCAGGGTGGTGGTGTGGGCATAACTCAAGATAGGCTATAAGGCCCACACCTATAAGGCTTTTATGACATATCCTGTGCCATTAAAATCTGAGATGAGAATACCCCCTTAAGGCCCCATTTACATGAGCGTATGCATATTTGTGAAAGAATAGATGCTTTGTTGCTCGTACATCAGCGTATTTTACTGTACATTTTGCAACTGCCACGCATCTTCATTTACATGCGACAAAGACGCACCAACTGAAATGGTGAATTAGTCTAATGAGTTCTAGATGTGCTCTTTTATCTGCACAATAACACAGTATTTCATGCCTCTTCTAGGGTATTTTGCATGCATTTGTGCATCCCTGTTGACTTCTACGTGGACCTTTGGTGCACAAATGCATAGAAAAATAAAGCATGCAGCGAGTTTTTTTGCGCAACTGAAATACACAGATAAATACACGCATATGAACGAACCCATTGAAATCAATCAGTTCTATTCACTGCGGATTCCGTGCACAAATACACCTGTGTGAAGGGGCCCAATAGACATTGACTGGCAAGCCATTTCTTATGTCCATATTGTTGACGAAAGTGCACAGAGGGGGCTTGCATGTGCTCTGGCTGCTAAGTATGGAGAGGATACCTTTGGTGCCTGCAGCAAGAGTTATAATGAAGATGTAATAATGACTGTACAAAACTGAGTCGATACTCACTTTGAGTGGAGGAGCAGTATTGGAGCAGGTGATTGGACTATTAAAATACAAATGCCTGCCCCTGGTGAAAAAAACCCCAAAACCTCCATGTATGAGGCATTCAGCAGTATTAGCATTGCCCTACTAAGGATTAAACTACAACCAAGGTCATCATATACAGCAGTAACATAAGTAATGTGTATTGTAATATGAACTGTTAGGCCGGTTTCACACAACCAAGTAAATTGAGCAATTTTCGTGCAAGGAGAGTGAGTGAAAATGCATAATTATGGAACCATTGATTTTAAATGGTTTCATTCCCATTTGCAATGTTTTCAGTCACGTGATGTTGCTTGGAAAAAAATGCAGTAAGTTCTATCTGTTTGCTATATGGCCAATCGTTTTCAGCGCCGGCCGCATTGAAAACAATGGGAGAACTCCACAATCCTCTGCCATGGCTGTGATAGCTGCAGCTGGGGAATCCCCTCATCACCGTCGGGGATGTAGGAATCCCCCATAGTGATGCAAGGCTCTATTCACATGACAACGCCTCGCATCCATGAGGCTTTCACATGGTGGTGATTCATGGCCCGATATCGCACTTACCACCATGTGAAAGCCCCGTAGATGTGACGTGTTTTCATGTGAAAACAGACTTGCATCACTGCGAGAAATCCCTTCAATGGCAGTGATTTTATTGCCAGTGTGAAGGCGCCCTTAGGATAGTTTCACACGGGCGAGGGTGATATCAGGCAGTGACTCACGACCTGATATCATACTTTCCACCATGTGAAAGCCCTGTGGATGCGAGGTGTTTTCATGTGAAAACAGCCTCACATCAATGCGGGGAATACCTTCATTCCATCAGCGACGAGCGGACTCCGACGTCATAGCTGTGGCAGAGGATCGTGGAGTTCTCCCATTGCTTTTAATGAGGATAGCGCTGTTACTGCTGGCCACATTGACAATAATGGGTGATATTGCAAAAAGATAGAACATGCTGCGATCTTTTTTTTTCCATGCAACATCGCATGAGTGAAAACATCGCAAATGTGAATAAAGCCATTGAAAAACATTGGTTTCATAATTATGCGTTCTCACTTTCTCTTGCAATGCGCAAAAAATAAATAAATTAAAAATCACACAATTTTATTGCCAGTGTGAAGGCACCCTAAGTGCATCAAATAGTAATCTCATTTGGCTTTCCCTCAGGTTTGAGCAAGCTTTGATTAACAGCCTGATATCTAGTAAGATAATACCTGGAGACTCTTACTTTTGGATTGCTCTTCAAGACATTAACAAAACTGGAGAGTATATGTGGTTAGTAGATGGTAAAGAGCACCCGGTCGTGAGCTTCACAAACTGGGATATCCAGGAGCCAGGTAAGTGCATCCTTCTGGGGTATAAACTTTAGGCTACGGGCATGGGTACTATACTAATGTACTCTATATGACATCATGTGTAAAAGTTATTTTAGAAGTTAGAAATGTTGCTTACGCATAGTGCTGGCCTTAGTTTAGTTGGCACCCTGTGCAGAATCCTTTTTGCTGTCCCCTCAATCATAAGAAAAAAAATATTATATATTGCACGGATACTCATTCTGGCTGTACACTCCTTGTGCAGAAAGCAGCATGATAGCAGTACAGACTGCCAAACCAAGGAGGATGATCATTTGGCCAGGTGGAACTGAGGGTGGTGATCACCCACAGCCCAAATCTGCTCGGTGCCTACCTATAAGGAGGGGGCTGACACCCTTCTGCGACCATATGGGTCACACTTGTCAAGTCCGCCCATGCTTATATACAATCTGTCCAAGTATATGGACCGTCTGTCACGGTCCATATACTTCATTCCAGTCAAAATGATCTTCTAAAACCTAGAGCAGCAAAATAATCGAACTATAACGAAAACTTTTACATTTCTCTAAAATACTTTCTGTAAGAATTTTCGGAAATCTTGAAAATAGTGAATATTAATATGGAAAGTTTTTTAGAGAGATGCAACAACAGTATTCAGTAAGCTCCCTTTAGTGGTGGCTTTTAAAGACAGTCGAGGGTAGTGATGGGTTGCCCTATAGCTGCAATCCAGATCAGATAAAACAGCAGACTTTTCTTTCCTCATAGTACAGTGGCGCAATACTCTTGATTGTTACAATTCACACAATAAGGCACAGAATTCTTGATAGTTGCAATAGACTCTAGATGGCACACAAGATTGGTAGTTATTATTTATTCTTGTGTACAGTCTATTTGAAAGTCCTACAACAAAATTGTAAATAGTATCTACTCTTCCTTGGTCAGACGTCATCTGACCTTTTCTCATCTGCAGAAGGAAAGACTAGAAGCAATGGGATGAAACTGAAAGGGAAGAGAGACAGATTAGATATTAACTAACTCCCCTTTGAGTCCCCCCCCCCCCACCCCTAGATCATAGGACTGCACTATTCCGGCCACTAGGTGGAGCCACTACTGTCTTCAAAGTTTACACTCTAAGTTTACATAAACTATAATGTTTCTATGACCTTCGTATGTGTGCATGTATAATATGATGTCCCATTAGGTTCACCTTCAGGGTATAATAAGCCTTCTAGAGTGTCTAAAATTGAAAAGCCTTAATAAAATGTGCAATTTTCAGCTTGTATGTAGTCCCTAATTTCTGTACTGTATTTATTAGGTTATAATGGAGGTTGTGTTGTTCTGAGCAGTGGAATTAATAAGGGTCGTTGGAAAGTAAAGGACTGTAAAGGATTCTCTGCAAAATCCCTGTGCAAAAAGCCTTTAAGAGCTGAAGAGAAAAAATTAAACCCACAGGAAGGAAATATGGATGAAGCTTGTGCGCCATCTTGGGACACAGAGTCACATCTTCATCACTGCTATAGGGTAACCTTATGTGTACTGTGTTGCATTCAGACATCTGTCCAAAGATTTCTAGGAACATTCACCGATGGCCTATCATGAAAGGGGGTTTCAGTAATTATTTTTTACAAAAGTCCTGAAATACTACTAATCGACCTTCTTAAGTAACATGTAGAGTTTCAAGCTTAAAAAATACCTTATTTTTTTGTTTCATATGTCCCCCTTGGTTGTCCTACTAATCTGTGCTGCTGTGTGTGGGTTCTGGTTAGAATCAGTCTACTTCCCCTCTGGCAGCTGAAAATATAGTCCCTATTTTCTTTACAGTTATTCCTTAACATACCTGCATAGCTTTTTCCTAAGGAAAATTGCATGGCCTATAACAGTGTTCCCCAACTCCAGTCGTCAGGGACCGCCAACAGGTCATGTTCTCAGGATATCCTATAGTAACACCACCTGTAGCAATGTCTGAGGCACCAACAATAATTACATCACCTGTGCAATGCTGAGGAAATCATGAAAACATGACCTGCTGGAGGTCCCTGAGAACTAGAGTTAGGGAACACTTGCCTATAAGACGACTCCCTATATCCTTTTGGTGCTCTTCACAAGGAGATACATTACCTGGAGCTTCCCGACTTCATAAAGTGTAAGGGGCTACCCAATAAGGGTTAAAGTCTAGCCATGGAGATGGACTTCGGCTTGCACCAACATTTTCACCAAATTTCGACACTATAATCTGAGCATTGTTTTTTGAGGACTTTCAAAATAGGTGTCAGAACTATGAAAGTAGTAATTGCTGCGCTACAGGAAGAGAGAGACAGGAACTGTGAAACAATAAGGTGAGCTGCTGCTTAACACCTTGAGTTTAGAAGAGGCCAGGCAATGTATTGAATGCAGAGAGGCTGGCAGCAGGCTGGCATCTGTGACAGTATTGCCACAGATCAAATCTGCAGTCTGCCAGAAGACTAAGCGAAGAAGCACCCATCACCTAGGAATAGGTACAGAGCTGGGCTGCTCAGTGAAAGACAAAAGGACATTGCAGATTTTGTGATCAAGTCGTAAGTGTGGCCAGTCTCAACAAAAGTCAACACATGGCGTATTAGTGAGGATTATGTTAACCTTATGTTGGATTATTTTAAAGAGAACCCATCTGCTCGGACATGCTATCCAAACTGCAGACAGCATGTTACACAGCAGATAGAGCTGAGCAGATTGATATATAGTTTTATGGGGAAAATTCAGTATAACTTGTATTTTATTAATTTAAACCTCTGCTCATTCTGAGCTGAACAGTCCAATGGGCGGTCCTATCACTGATTTGTCAGCTACCTCGATGTACAGTCATACACAGACAGCTATCCATCACTTACGGACCACCCACTGTACTGCCTTCCAAATTACAATGAAAAACAAAAACAAAAAACTACCATCATTAACCTTCAGTAGTACTGTTATTTTTTTTTTTAAACCTGTAAAACAGGATCTTTAAAGCTGTTTTGTCACTGTTGTCAATTCATGCTTAACAAAAGTGTTGATAGTTTCAAGAGTTCGTTAGCCTGAGCTAGCTGCAGGTAACTGCACGTTAGTGTCTGTCATTATTACACTTGTTCTGTCGCTCCTTGTTCTTGAATAAATATTCAGCACTTTTGTAACTCCTTCATCTGCATTGTATGCTGAATTTGTGTTGTGATACCAGCTCCCGCAACACCAGTTTTACAATACTAACAAACTTGGATCCCCACTAGAGATGAGCGAGCGTACTCGGTAAGGACAGATACTCGAGCGATTATTGTCCTTACCGAGTACCTACCTGCTTGCCCGCAAAGATTCGGGTGTCGGTGGGCGAGAGTGGTGGAGAATGGGAGGGAGATCTCTCCCCCCTGCTCCCTCCTGCAACACAGCACTCAGCCACGCCGGCACCCGAATCTTTGCAGGCGAGCAGGCAAGTACTCGGTAAGGACGATAATCGCTCGAGTATCTGTCCTTACCGAGTGCGCTCACTCATGTCTAATCCCCACTAATCGCACATTCATGGCTTATTCTGAAAGATAGGCATTTAGTCAATATGCCTAGACAATCCAGTATGCTAGCCTGCTACATATATGAAAGATCAACCTGCATGCCTGCTCTATTATTGCTCTGCCTGTAAGCATCAGTCTTCCTTGTAATCCTGCTATTCTGATCAAAAACCAAGGTGGTCAGGATGAACTATGCTGTAGGCCTTGCTCAGTGAGGAAAGCGATTGCATCGAAGCAGTATCCAAGTATGTAGTTCTATGCAAGCGGTGTATGACACTTAAGCAAATATTCACGTTTTTTTTTTTTAAATCTCAATATTTGCAAAAAGTGGAAAAGACCCAGCACGTGTGATATCGGCCCGTTGTCCTTATATAGTTTTTGTATCAGCACATGTCTGAATACTTCACTTTTTTCTTTTTTAAACCAGGTATTTCATCATGAGAAACTGATGAGGAAAAGAACTTGGCAAGAAGCTGAAGACTTGTGCCAAGATTTTGGAGCTCATCTCGCTAGCTTATCAAATTTAGAGGAAAAAAGATTTGTAGAGGAACTGCTATTCACCATGTTCAAGGGGTAGGTAAATTTATGTATATGCTACTGTGTCCTAACTTACAAACTGGATTTAGAGGTTCTCGGAGTCAGTCAAAAGCGAGTTGCTTCATGCATATCAACAGTTGAGACACTTTGAGACAGTGTTGGATGCTTTTTTACATTTTAAGAGTCGATGACTGTCTATCAAGTAGTCCCAGCTACCAAAAATAAAGAATCCTTAAGGCCCTTTTACACGGGCCCACAGTCTTTCAAAAGACTGCCCAAGCACCGACGTCCCGGCCAAGTAATTGTTACGTGTAAATAGGCCTTTGATCTGCATGCACTTACCCAAGCTACGATTGCCAATATTCTCTACAAACAGCTGAGATGGTCCTGATTGAAAGCCATTTCCTTAGGTCCTCCAAGGGAAATAATTCCAAAAACTTACCCTTCTATACAAAACACTAACTTTTAATTGGATTGTAATCTTTGTTGCTATTATATACGCAGGACATGTTATCAACAAAGAGTGTAATAGGGTATATGTGAATCATCCCATAAGAAATAAACCCTAGTGGTAAGTGTTTGGCTCAAAATTTATCTCCAAATAGGTCTGTCTTATACTGGACTATTTGGGCCCATTTTTGCATCATAGACAAGACCTCCAGAGCATCCTCTGGTAATAAGAGGAAGATTTATCTACACATGTTGATCCAAGATATTGTTAAGAAAATTGTAGATCAATGTATCAGTTAATTATTCTATATTGCATTGTAGACTAGAAATATATAGCATGATACTAGTATAAGTAGTGAAGGGGTTAAACGAAACCCTGCTATAGGCCTGCATGTCTTCTGAGGTAGACAGATAAGACAGTCTACTAGACCACCCATGTATGCATGAGGCCCACAGGAAATGGGATAGACTAAAAGACCCCCTCCCTTGCATTCCTTTCTCCTGAATTCATAACGGTTTTATTGTATGTAATAGATACACCTTAGGAGGTGTAACTTATGTTAATCATTTTAGTTTCAGCCTATTATGTATTCTTATTAATCTTGGAGGTATATACTTTTGCTGTGATGTCATTTATGGTACATAAGCTGTGAACATCTTAGAATAAATTAGAAATCATCTGATACCACACAGACTGGTGTGATTTGTATTTCTCCTGGGCCCAGACTTCTGCACGAGATCTGGGATCGTCTTCTCTTTGATAAACACATAAATTCTCCTTACAGATATGTCGGTCATAATGTACTCTGTTTATAATGTGATGTAATGGCCATCACCATAGACTAAGACACCACTAATTTTCTTGCACACTGCATTTTATGAAGAATGAAAAAATGTACCAGGCCAAAAACTGACAAAATATAGCTAAAACATACCAGCTCGTAGCTGATGTACATTTCAGCTTTGGCCCCTGGATGGCCCAAAGATGCACCAAATATATTGAGAGACTTGTGGCTCTTAATACATTTAGTGCACTTCACGGCAGTGCCACTTTTACTGAAATTGGCAGTTAAACCTGCGGTTTAGGTAAATGCTCCCATACATCTGAAGGAAGTCTTAAAATTTTGCCCAGCAGTTTTTGTTGGGCTTTTGAAAAGCTGCGGATTATGGTGCGGAATTCCGGGACAGAATAATCTGCAATGCTGTTACAGAATATTCCATCCCATGTGAAAACACCCTTATAAATCTGCCCATAGATCATCGGTATGTCCAATTACTACTCGCAGTAACCTGAAGCAGTGATTTCCACGGTTTATACATAAATATGATAAACCTGTTAAACGTCACTTTTACATGCTGTCTGCTTTATAATTAGAATTTTAAGGTTAAATTCTATTTTAGCTTATATATGACTAATAGAGATGAGCGAGTATACTCGGTAAAGGCAATTGCTCAAGCAAGCATTGCCTTTAGCGAGTACCTGCCCGCTTGAGATGAAACGTTCGGGTGCCGGCACGGGGGAGTGGTGAGTAGCGGCTGTCAGCAGGAGGGAGCGGGGGGGGGAGAGAGGGAGGGAGAGATCTCCCCTCCGTTCCGCTCCGCTCTCCCCCGCAGCTCCCTGCCCCCCGCCGGCACCCGAACCTTCAGTCTCGAGCGGGCAGGTACTCGGTAAAGGCAATGCTCGCTCGAGCAATTGCCTTTACCGAGTATACTCGCTCATCTTTAATGACTAACAATAATAGCATTTTTTATTTTTATTATTTTGCAGAGATAGAAAACGCCAGTTTTGGATTGGGTTTAATAAACGGAATCCTTCTTCTGAAGAGTCTTGGGAATGGTCAGATGGATCCCCAGTAAGTGTAAAGTTCATTTAAACCATATGAAAAACTGCATCTGTCTGAGGCTAAATTAAATGATGAAAGACTGGTATGGGGGGGGGGAAAGGTTTCTTCCAGATTTAGGGTGCAATTTTGGAGAAGTTTTTTTTGAAGAGATAGAAAAAGATCACCTAAGGTCAAAAAGGCTCACAAGCACATTTGTAGCCCATTATGGTCTGAGTCCACAACAGACTTGATTAGGATATCATACGTGCCCATAGTAGTCCGTGTACTAAAGCACACAGATTTTCTTTCACAGTCACACGGATGACATGAAAAATTCTGGCAGGTTTGCAACTCGCCTACTCAAGGTAATTAAGAAAACAAGGCAACAGTACTTCCATGCCGTCCGTGTGCTGATCACATGCTATATGTATTTCATGAATCTGTTGCTAAGATGAAGGGAAAAAAATTGGAGACCAAATTGTGGAAGTGAAAGACTGATGAATTGCACATGATGAAAAAAAACCTTTTTGTGAACTCAACACAGTTGAGCTCCTATATGCACATGTGCCTTTGGCCTTAGGCTCCATTCACACTTGCAATGGGTTCCATGAAATCGTAGTTAGTACATATTCTTCCTCAATCACACAGACATTTCTCCAACAATGAATTTATGGTCTTTTGTCTTTATTTACTTTAGTATGAGTAATAATAAATAAATGACAAAACTTCTTAATCAGTTAAATAATCAACACCATAAGTAATCTAACTCGAGTACAACTAACCTAGAAATTATTGTGCACCCAATAAATTGGGCGTAAACCCCCACAAAGGGCTTGGGACTTAATTGAAAAGAACAGGGAGGGTGGTCCTGCTCCCATGATGTAACTGCACTGCCAGGACAGACTACTTCTGTTTATCACTTAAGGGGCTGTCCCGGCAGTAGCTCCATGAGATTCTCCCCCCCCCCCCTGTACCGCATTACAAAAGCCTACTGTGATCTACTCAGCTCTCAGAAGCAACAATAGATTAACCCATGGCCACAGGGATAAACTATGGGAGGGCAGCCACATAATCCATGGGCGCCTGCCCTTAACTCCATGTGCCAGTCATTTCATTGGGTGTCTGGTGCATTTGTTGGCAAGAGTATCATAGTCTACAGTCTATTTCTATTTGAGTAAAGGGACCCTTTCACGAGGAGATTGTTGCCTGAACTATTGCTGGAATCAGCAAACTCGGATGTTAGCCATCTAGCGTACAAGCGACTGCCAACAGAGCACTGAGTGACAAATTGCTCTCTTGTCGGAGTCACTTGGTTTTTAGCAGAGCTATAAGACAAGCAACTTTTGGCCCATATGAATCTTGGAGCGACTGCCTATTTACAATGAATGGAGGCGGGTGACCTGAAACAGTCCCTGGCTCACTCTGCCTCCATTCACTGAACAGCTATCGCTGCTGTGTAAAAGCATAATTGCTGGGACAACTATTGGGCGATTATGCGCCTGACAATCATCCCGCGTAAAGTAAACCACACCCACTTTTGTTATTTTTTCAAATCTGCCAAGTGAAGAGGCAAAGTCATAAACTTTTGCACAGAATTTTGCACATGTGTGACTTGTGACTATATAAGTCACAGCTTAAGCCCAAAACTGGTGTAAATTACTTCATAAAAATTAAGCCAGATAGATATGGCTTGGACCAAAATTGCATCTTTTGTATGCCAAAAAATAATGCATATGTCCTATTGTACTCAAATCATAATACTAGCATTCACTTGTTGCAGGTTGTATCTTCATTTTGGCTTGATATGCATTCTACTGATGATTCAAACAACTGTGGGACGTACAGGGCACACAGGGGGCACAGGAGGTTGGCAGCGTTAAACTGTAATGCACAGTTAGAGTGGATCTGCAAAATTCCAAAAGGTAAACCTTACTATTCTTCCTTTCACTGTATTACCAGTTTCATTGATCACTATGCTGTTCAACTTCAAAAAGTGCAAAGATACTGGAAGATGCTAGCAAAGCAAACCTTCACAAAGGATGAGATTTATTTTATTAATACAGCCAGTGGCCCGTTCATTATTGCCACTGCCATTGTCGGCTTTAGCTGTCCGTGTGCTTTTCCTTAACTATTGACGGCACGAATAAGCATGGAGTGGCACTGAGGACACCACCGCCAGCAGGAGGCATGCCACAAGAGACATAGGGTACCAATACTCAGAACATAATTTTGGTGCAGATCCATGTCTGAATCTGCGTGCATTACAAACAGATTTGGGCGCGGATTTTGGTGCACATTCACCCTTTGCATTACAAACTCTGGTTTCACACATCAGCCCTGACATTTCACAACTAATTACAGTACAAATTAGATTCAAATCATGTTGCGGATTTTCAACATGTTCTGTTAGTTGTGGATAGTTTACACGGATTTCATTCATTTCAATGTAAATAGTGAAATCCACTGCTAAATACCCGTGAAGATCAGACTGGATAGTGTAAGACTACGTTCATTTGACCATTTTGGTTTAGGTTCTTTTGTCCTGTCCTAGGTACATAAAAAAAAAAAGCCGGATCTGTCCAATGACAAAACCGAATGGCGTCAGATGGACCCTTTTGACTACAATGGGGTCCTTCCCACTTCAGTCATGCCCTGCCTCATTGATATACCATCACATCCGGACGTTTCAGACAGATCTGTGTTAGAGGTTCTGAGTCTAATACACTTTATAACAAAACTGAAAATGTAAATGGTGTTTCATATAAAGGGAATTTATCTGCTGATTTCTGCCATCAGACGGCTAACAGAGCCACATACATCTAGTTAAAACATCTGTATCGTGAATCATAGTGCACAGCAAACAGAAAAAATACAGATTTAATACCTTGTGCGCCATGTGCAAATTAGCAGGCAAGTGTCCACCGGGCATTCCTAAAATCCTGAAGTGTCCGCCCGTAACCCCTTTCCTATGCTGTCAATTGATGTGGCCATAACTGTGCATTGTGAGAGACTGATGTACCATGCCGGGCATCCCTAACCACGTCAACCAGCAGCACAGAAGAGGGTTATGGCCGGTTTACAGCAGCAGAGTCAGGACACTTAACCCTTTGCAATCCAATTTTGGATTCAGGGTTTCCTAGGGGGCTTTCTCTTTCTGCCATTATACAAAGGCGCCACCTGCTGGCTAGAGCCAGTACTGCGGTATTGGACATGCTGGAGAGGCCCCCGACAATAGAGCGGTCGGTAATATACAGTAAAAGAATACCCTGCCGGCTGTCTTCTGACATCAGAAGCGGTGCAGCCTTCAATCAGAATGTCTTTAGACATCAGACAGTGGATTGGAAAGGGTTAAGGGTTTCTGGACTGTTCAAAAATCTTTAGCATTTAGCCACAGCAATTTTAATATTTAATGTTTGTTTTCTCAGGAGTGATTCCCAAGAACCCAGACTGGCATATTAAAGGTATGGTAGTAAAAATATAGTTTACTTTATATTGCATTGTTGGAACTACTAGCTTCCAGACAAAAATTGGGGTATATTTCCCTAGATCAATGTTCTATAAGCCTGTCTAAGTAAACTATGTGCCGTCTTCTACGTGACAGATCTATTGACATACCCAAACCTCTTTATATATTTGTCACATCCGGCAGCATGTCCAGCTATAATTTAAAGCAGTTTTTAAAGTATAGTAAATTTGACAAGCCACGCACAGCCACACCCCTTATTACTAGGTCCCTGCCCACTTTTTGACAAAAGTGAAAGGTCAAAGTTCAAAAAGTCATAAATCAAAATGTCAAAACTGTGAATTTTGGACACCAGAAATCTGGCTTACAAAGTATAATAGAAATGACCCATTAGGCTTATCTTGGTAATTGTGAATGGAACAGTTCTAAGAAAATAAAGAAGCAAAAGAGACAGCACCTCCCCCTCCCTCTTTGGACAGTATCTTTTTTGGGATCATCCAATATTTAAAGTGTTAGCGTCAATGAAGCCCCTAAAAGTAGTCCCAACAATAGGTAAGTGGCAAGAAAAAAAGTGTGGCCATATCTTATATTCACTTGATAATGCAGCCTTCATGGAGAAGTCATCTTTTCACCATGCTGCATGCCAATGAGCTGCAAACCATCTGATGGGCAGTCTTGGAGCAGTCCTGGATTTCTCACTTGAGTTGTCTAAACCCTTCCCCTTGTCTAATGATTGGGATTGAGACTCAGCAGACAAAGACAGGATTTTATAATTTAAAATGGTATAAAGGTGTTTCTCCCCCTTTATTCTTAGATGTTCCATGGGTTTTCTATCAAGGAAATAATTACTGTTTCTATGACTTAAATGCTGATTTTGCTTCTGCGGAGTTTGTCTGTGGCTGGATGAAAAGTGGAGTAACCTCCATACTGAACAGGGCTGAGCAGGCCTTCATACATAAAAGAATAAAACAGGTAACACTGTGTAATAAAATATATTCGATACAATAAAAAAGTACCTAGTGCAGCTGCCTGGTTTAGAAAATACAATTTTAGGAAAGTCTGAGTTAAAGGGGTTCCCACATTCAGAGGCAGAGTGGAGAGTGACTGCAAGGAATGCTTCTTGCTCTGAAGAATTCATTTACATGAAGACTAATGGAATGCCTATAGCCAACAACCCCTTTAAGGTGTACCTAGAGACCCCTGTTCTCGAGATGGGTGAGAATCTTAGTTGTGCGACCCCCACTTGTGAGATTTTTATCATTTATTCTGTGCATAGTTGATATTTGTTGCTGTTGGTACAGGTATAGGTCATATAGGGCACATTGCCTTTCACTAATAAAGAGGGCACCACTGGCTATAGCTATGTAAAAGGCAGCTGTGCCACAAGAAGCTGCATTTCCTAGCTTGATTAGACAGTTTTATATAGAGACCGTTCACACATGCAGAATATTTCTGCAGGACGCAGAAAACTCTGCGCCAAAATCTGCATCTATGTATGGGGGTTATGCCTTCGCATAAGTGGAATCATTTTGCAACCAATCACAGAAAATGGCCATATACTTACTAAGGAGGGCAGATAGCTGCATCCTCTCATCATACAGGTAGCAGACTACCAAATGAGGGAGCTAATTACACCTGCCTTGCATTTATTATCTATTATTCACATGCAATGTGGCTTTAAAACGCCAGGGAGAGCCCAGGGTGGCAGTACCAATGTGGCTCACTTTTTGAAGTGCAGGGCAACCCGAACTATTATGGCATCATTAAAGGGGTTGTCCCGCGCCGAAACGGGTTTTTTTTTTTTTTCAACCCCCCCGTTCGGCGCGAGACAACCCCGATGCAGGGGTTAAAAAAGAACACCGGACAGCGCTTACCTTAATCCCCGCGCTCCGGTGACTTCTTACTTACCCGGTGAAGATGGCCGCCGGGATCTTCTACCTCCGTGGACCGCAGCTCTTCTGTGCGGTCCATTGCCGATTCCAGCCTCCTGATTGGCTGGAATCGGCACGTGACGGGGCGGAGCTACACGGAGCTACACCGAGCCCCATTGAGAAGAGCAGAAGACCCGGACTGCGCAAGCGCGTCTAATTTGGCCATTAGACGGCGAAAATTAGACGGCAACCATGGAGACGAGGACGCCAGCAACGGAACAGGTAAGTGAAAAACTTTTGATAACTTCTGTATGGCTCATAATTAATGCACAATGTACATTACAAAGTGCATTAATATGGCCATACAGAAGTGTATAGACCCACTTGCTGCCGCGGGACAACCCCTTTAATAGGTTGCTGGTCTGCATAGTACATGTATCAGAAGGTTTGCTACTTTGTATCCACTCTACACCAAGCAGCTACCCCCTCTATATTAAGAGGCTGTGTGAGTGGCTGTCTCATCGGTGTCCCTCACAGGTGTAATTAGCTCCCTCATTTGGTAGTCTGCTGCCTGCATGGTGAGAGGATGCCTCTATATGCATTCCTTAGTCAGTAAGTATATGGCCATTTTCTGTGATTGTTTTTATATTTCCTCTTCTGTGACTGAATTATTCTGCAAGACACAGTAAGGCCTCCTTCCCACGAACGGATTTACGCCGCGTAAATTCGCGGCAAAAATCCGCTGCGTTGCCCCCTGCTATTAGGTTCTATTGAACCTAATAGCACAATGCTCACGGTGTGGAATTCCACCGAGGAATTTCGCACCGTGAAATCTCCTGTCCTCACCCGCAGCATGCTCTATTTGCCGCGGGTGTACGCGCTGACGGCTTCCATTGCAGTCAATGGAAGCCGTCCGTTCACGCTATCTTCCGCTGGTAAGTATGGGGTCTCTGGGGGGCGCCGTGACGGGCTTCACTGCGGAATATTCCGCAGCGGAGCCCGTCACGCTCGTGTGAAGCCGGCCTTAAAATATGCAGCTTAATCTGCAGTTGCAGAATTCCACTCCAATACACATATCTACATGCAGACTTTGGTGCAGAATTTTCTGTCTTTCAGTGCGCCCAGCTTAATAATTCTGCTTGTGTCAAAGCACCCTAAGGAGGCGTCACCAGAAGGTACCACAGAGGGGACCAGCCAACATGAGGCCCGCTGTGATTATTGTAGGG
Organism: Eleutherodactylus coqui; assembly: GCF_035609145.1. Lineage (NCBI taxonomy): Eukaryota > Metazoa > Chordata > Amphibia > Anura > Eleutherodactylidae > Eleutherodactylus > Eleutherodactylus coqui. The sequence goes on from NC_089844.1 coordinate 86,721,210, forward strand.
TTTTGAATTATAATGTCTTCTGGAAAGGACATCAATGAATGATTAGGGTCCCTGGAAGCCTCATAATTGTGCTACGAGCCCTTGTAGGTACACTTTTTCCCTCTTCATTGTCAGATTACCCAACCATATACAATCTACTACAAGGATGATTTTAAGACTGGAAGAGAAATCTATGCATAGTAAGCTTACATTTACTATACTTTACAGATGTCAAAAGGGAAGCAGAAATGGTGGATTGGACTGGTGAATGAATATGAAGGATTCCAAAGGTATATAAGTATTCAAAAGAAATAGAATTATTATTTTTTACTATATAGAATGATACTAAACATTATAGCAGCCTTTAAAAACGCACTTAAAGAATCTTCTTGAAAATCATGCGGTAAAATAGTTCAAAAGGATTTTGCCCAGACTATCCAGATCAGAATTTGCTGAACATTTCTGGTACTGGAGTTACTCTTTGGAAAGTGCTTGAGTACAGTGATCTAGCAGAAGACATACAGAACACGGATGCCAATTTTTGTTGCATGCCAAGTGTCCCCATAATGATGATAGCAGCTAGTTACTTATTGCAATGCTGCAGAGCCATGCCTTCTTCAAACATAGCAGTCTTCCTCCTGCCACATGCTAGAGGGGATGCAATTTACCAATATAAAGGTTATGAAGCTTGTGAAGGGTAGATAAGACCGGAGACAAGCATACATGGCTACAAGGTGGCAGTGTTGTCACTTCTATACAGCAAGAGAACCCTCTTGTGTTCGAACAGCAAGACCTACTGATCCCCTCTGCATTCCAATCTGCTATTTGGCCACTGCTGATCTAAATTATTTTTAATACCCAGAGAGGACCTGCTGTAGGATATAGTTAGTGGACTTTTTTGCCTTCTCCCAGACAGCTTTCTTAGGTCCAACTCCTGGCATTGTCAAATAATCAAGCGGGCAGTCCTACTGCTCACAGTGAATAGGTGACATGGGACTTGATTGACAGTCATTGTATTAGTAGCTACAAGAGACAACATCAGGCCTCTTTCATACTGGCAACAGCGTTATCGCCACGAGAAAATTGCAGCGATATCGCTGAGTTTTCCCACGATATCACGATTTTCTGACGCAACAAAGTGGCCCTACCCTAAAAATAAGCCCTGGCTGCATTAAAAAAAACATTACTTAACAGGCACTGTCTGCTTCGCCGCACTTCTCCTCCGCAGGTCCCTGGCACACTTGCTTGTAATCTTCAGCCAGAGCTTCCTGGTCAGGAGTTCAAAAACCCCACCTACAGTGCTGGCTCTGATTGGTTCTCGAGCCCCGCAGCTCAACTAATCACTGCAGCACTCGATGAACCAATCACAGCCATCACATTGAATGGCTGCGATTGGTTCATCGAGCGCTGCAGTGATTGATTGGTTCTTGAGCGTCGTGCTTCAGCCAGAGCCAACGCTGCCTGGACTAGCCAACGCTGCTCCAAACTAGGAAGCGTTGGCTGAAAACTACAGACAAGTGTGCTGAAAATTCAGAAGGAGACGTGCAGTGGGGCAGACAGCGCCTGTTAGGTAATGTTTTGGCTTTTTTGTTGTTTTTTTAATACAGCTAGGGCTTATTTTAGGGCTCAAACAGTAGAACTTCCTACTGTAAAAGTTGCATCGCACCGCATGAAAACCACGTTTTCGTACGCTGCGATGCAACACAAAGGAAGGCTCTAGAGAGAAACATGGGCTACAAAACATCACAAATCGCGGCTGTATAGAGAATGCCGTGATTTTGTATTCTCGCAATGTAGCAGCCTTCAAACATCGCTAATGTGAAAAAAAACCATTGGAAAGCATAGGCTTCACATACATGCAATTTGTAGCGGTCGCATCGCGAAAAAATTGCGCGATCTTGGCGCCTGTGTGAAAGCGGCCTGAAACTACATTTCTGATATAAACCTATTGCAAATACATTTTCTCTACAAAAAATATCTGCAATGTAAAAAAGTCTTCAAAAGGCGTCCATAAGCTTTAATACTTAGGATTAAAGAATGAGGAGTAATGATAAATAAGACCGAAGTGTAGTCAGTACTGCTATACAAGAAAGGTTAGTGAGTCAGAGATGAGCGAGCATACTCGCTAAGGACAATTGCTCGAGAGAGAAAAGGTTCGGCTGCTGGCGCAGGTGACAGGTGAGTTGCGGCGGGGAGTGGGGGGGGAGAGAGGGAGAGAGAGATCTGCCCTCTGTTCCTCTCCACTCTCCCCCGTAGCTCCCTACCCGCCGCCAGCATCCGAGCGGGCAGGTACACCATGGAAAGCTACTGATTATATAATTACTGTGTTGTGTTTTGCTGCAGATGGGGAGACGGATCATCTGTTATATTCACAAACTGGGAAAAAGATCCTCCACGTAATATCAACAGAAGTATAACAGAGGCAGAGAAGCAGTGCGCCTATATAGAATCCGATACAGGTCAGTGCAGGTCATGCTATGTTGTATGTCAAATGCAGGTTACCTGTTATTAGAATCAATTTGCTTGTCATAACCCCTCCCACCCCACCCACATACATCTTTTGTAGCAATCAATTTCTTAATATATGTGATGAGTTTATGGTTCGGACTGAATATACTGCATTGTATTTTCTTAGGCTGGTGGAGCTATTCCGATTGTCTGTCCGAGAATCCAGCCATCTGTAAAACCAATGTAATGTTCAAGATTGAAAAACACTACGGCCCGGTGGATAACGATCATGACCAGCAGCCCGGGATCTGTCCGGAGGGCTGGCTGTACTATGCAAACAAGGTTGCTATCTTTCACGAGCTGTATGTACCTTATGGGGATGGCAGGGGTGTAGCAGCGCTCCTGATGGCATAGTATCAAACTTGCTGGGACCGGCTAAGACATAGCTTTTCTTTAAGACTAAAGATGAGCGAGCGTACTCGGAAAAGCACTACTCGCTCGAGTAATTTGCTTTATCCGAGTATCGCTGTGCTCGGGGCTAAAGATTCGGGTGCCGGCACGGAGCGGGGAGCTGCAGGGGAGAGCGGCGAGGAACGGAGGTAAGATCTTTCTCTCCCTCTCTCCCGCCCGCTCTGCCCCGCTCCCCGCTGCGACTCATCTGTCAGCCGCAGCGGCACCCGAATCTTCGGGGACGAGCACAGCGATACTCGGATAAAGCAAATTACTCGAGTGAGTAGTGCTTTTCCGAGTACGCTCGCTCATCTCTATTTAAGACGTTTTAGGAAATAGGTCAACCTAGGAGGCTATGCCTGCCTTGGACTTCATTTCTAAACTGTAATTTAATGAGCTAGGCTCAATATCCTGCTTGTGAAGGTTTGGCCCTTCTTGGACAAGGATTTAGTGAGAGATATATCCTTGAGTTTTATGGACCATTAATATTTTTACTTCTTTTTTGGGGTGGTTTTTTTTAAATCAGACTTTTGTGTTGTGAGGAGATAGTGGCTATGTTTTGTTGGGGTTCCTTCAGTTTACATGTTTGGAGCAATGCTATTTGATATGACTTTTTTCTTGTCTATAGCGTACATCCGTATATCTAGGCCTGCATTCCTGTTCATTAACATCTCTATACCTGCATTCTAGTGTTATTCTTTTTGTTATACTTCAATAGAAGCAAAAATATTTAAGAGGTTTTCAGAAATATTTCTTTATAAGAGGTAGCTTGATGAAGGGATTAGTGGAATAGAGGTACAGTACAGTAAATGAGCAGCTAGACAAAGGGCGACTTTAAGTTGGACAAAAATTGTCCAAATAGTTATTCGACAGAGAAAATGTAAGCAACAGTTCCTTGTAAACACGGCCACCAACAGGGGGATGAGCAAGAATTTGTTCACTAGTTGTTAGCCCCATAACTAGTCAACAAGTAATATTTAAGCCTGAGTAAAGGCCCATTTAGACACAACCATTATCGCTCAAAAGCCATCTTTTGAGCGATAATGGTTGTGTGTAAATGTGCCCATCTTTCACTTTTTTGCCGAACTATGGATTTCAATTCGGCATGAAATCCATTGTTTAGCAGAACAGCTGATAAGCAGGACTGCACACTGTGTCCTGCCGAAGGGGGGGGGGGAGCTGATAACAGCTGATTACATTGTCTCAGCTGTCAGCCCCATGGCAGAACAAAGGGAATGTATTAAGGGAACAGCGGGTGGTCTATTCCCTGATTACAGCTCCTGGAGGCTCATAGGCTACTAATTGGTACTAATAGGCATTAGTACCAATTAGTAATTTATGCAAAATGATCGCTCAAAAGCCATCTTTTGAGCAATCATCTTTGTGGTGTAAATGCACCTTAAGGGCTCCCAGTTTGTTCAGTGATTGCCACATTGTATACTTTTACACAGCGATTGTTATTTAAACAGTTGTTTGTGCAGTGTAGTGACTATTTCGAGCGACTATTTAGACATCCAATAGATCTAATGTCTATGGCTGCCTTATGTCCTGAGAAACGTCCGGCCTGTTCTCAGTTATCATACCTTTTTTCTGCTGTGTTCAAAGTTATAGGACTCTATGGAGAACATTTACAACCGCATGATACACATCCGGGCTATATGTTTGACATGTACAGTATGTCAGGAGATTGATTAGGGACAAACATGGTCTGAATGTAGCTTTACTGATACAGCATGCAAAGTATAATATACCAATATATCATTCTGACAGTGCTTTTCTATACACAAACCTGGAAATATGATGGACGGCTCTACAGCTTCTTACTTCTGTAGGGAACACAGCGGACGCCTTGCCACCATCACTAATGAAATAGAACAAGGTAATTTTTAACCAATGAATTCTGCTAAAACACAGCTTTACATTACAAGCAATATCAGCAAAAACTGTTTGTATACAGTAGATGTAAAAGCAGATATCAATTAACCCCCTATGCTCCAGGACGTACATTTACATCGTAGGGGTTCGGGATTTGTATGGAGAGGGATTATTAGCCGACAATTGACACTCGCCTCCCAACAGCTGCGATCAGCACACATGTTGATCACAGCTGTTAACGTCCTAAATGCCCCTATGGGTGTTTGGGGGTCTCGAACAGCACCCCCTACCATGAGATCGTGGGGCGCCATTCAGCTGCCACTGCAGCCTCAGGCCTTTGTGAAGGCCCCCAGGCGACATTGCAGATTACCTATGAAGCTCCACCGACACAGGCATAGACTGCCTGCCAGATCACGGTATAATGTAATGTACCTTGATATACCTATGAAAAGTGGGGTTTATTTGAAGTTTATAAAAGTTGTATTTATATTTGTAAGAAAAAAAGGTATTAAAAAGTTTAAAAAAAATACACACACGCAGTAAGTATGTGTATATATATATATATATATATATATATATATATATATACACACACACACACACACACACACACACACATACATATACACACACACACACACCTTTTCCCCATGTCAAAATAAAAGGAAAAGCACACACATTTGGTATCGCTGTATCCATAAGAGTCCGATCTACCAAAGTAACATACTATTTTTTCCATAAGGTAAATGTTGTCAGTAAACAAAAAAATAAATAAAAGCACACAGTGCCAGAATTGTGCTTTTTTTGGTCACCTTGTTCTGATTTTTTTATAGTGTGGAGGAAAAAAGTCTCTACACATTTTGAGTTTGGAGGTCCAGTGGGCGGTCCTATCAGTAACTGACATCCATTCTGTATGCAGTCGTACACAGTTAGCTGTCAACCACTGATAGGACCGCCCACTGGACTCCTAAGTTCTGAAAAAGCAGATAGCCCAACGTCCCCTGCTGTATAGCATGCTGTCTGCAGTTTGGACAGATACTCATTACAAGATTGACAGGACAAAATGTGCTAAATAAGTGGAGCACACAGCAGGTGCCATATTTGTATACAGTACGCGTTTGAGACATATCCCGCTTACCCTAAAAAGTGTCCAAAAAGAGGGATACGAGAAGTCAGGCACAAAATTAGATAGATCTGCTGTACCATGCCTGCTGAGCTGCTCCAAATACATTGTGTCAAGTGCATCTTTTAGACAAATTTGATATCATTGGCATTTTCGCCTACTTGTAGCCATGCATTTTATGTGACCATTGATGAATCAACCATAGATTGTAAACTGAGGACCATTCCTGTATGAAAACCCTCTACTTACCTAATAGTATGAGGGGTATTCTAGTTAATCGTCTAGTTAACACAAACTTATATATCATCTCTGCAACTAACTTTGCCCTTTGCTTCAGCTTTTATAGTTCTGCAGCTGTATGGGGAGAAGAAAGGGTTTTGGATGGGACTCACCAAAAACGATTATGATTTATGGGAAAATGGCACTGGAGAAACCTATAATAATTGGGTGCCAACTGGATATACCAATGTAAGTATACAATTACTATACAGTCATTATGTATCTGGTGTCAACCTGTTCTCAATCTACTGTATGTAATTTTACTTGTGGAATGCTTTAATGATTAAACGAGCTCCATTCCAACTACATAAAGTTTTTTACAAAAGCACTTAGAATGCAATAAAAATAAATAAATAAAACTAGTTATACTCCCCTCACTAATCCACTGCTGCTTCCATGCCAATGCTTCGTGGGTCCTCCACTGGCCTCTGCTCACCTAGTTCCAGTAATGATGTGTCAGTACAACACAGCAGTCACCTCAGTCAGAGGCGTAACTATAGAGGATGCAGGGGATGCGGTTGCACCCAGGCCCAGGAGCCTTAGGGGACCCATAAGGCCTCTCTTCTCCATAAAGGGGACCCAGTACTATAAGTAAAGCATTATAGTTGGGGGCCCTGTTACAAGTTTTGCATTGGGGCCCAGGAGCTTCAAGTTACGCCTCTGACCTCAGTGGTTGGGTGTACTACTAGGACTGTGAGAACAAAGACCCGTGGGGACCCAGGAAGTATCAAGCATGGCACTGGAACATGTCTTTTGTTGTCAGGAGGGGTATAGGCGTATAGTCTCTGCTTGCGGAGTATTGTTAGTTGTTGATAAAGATAATCATGTGGCTAGACAACCCCTTTAAATCAGTGAAGCATACTGTAGCATGAAGATTAATCCGCTGTACGTAAAATATAATTACATGGCAGGTTGTGTCATCTTTTTGTAGAATTCTGTGAATCCTTATGAGCAGGACCAGCTATGTGCCCTGATATCAGCAAATCAAAGCGTTCACCAAACTGGAAAATGGTATCTTGAAAAATGCAATTCCAAAGGTTATGGAGTGATTTGTGAGAAAGAACAAGGTAAATCTACCCAAGTAATTTCGTGAAGAATTAGGCGTTAACAGGGACTAATAACTACAATTTCAGAGTAATTTTCGGGTCATGTATTGTAGAATATGTAAACGCAAAACTTATTTGGAGAAAAATGTGGTCCCGTAATGATATGCATTAATAGGCCACATGGATAGTTATTGTCTCTATCAGACAATTTGTTTATACCTAAAGGAACACTAAACATTGAAAATTCAATGGTTATATTTAAGATGCTACATAATGTAGTGGAATATGGGAAGGGACCTTGGAAGGATGCAAGGCTGAGTCAACTTTGAGCCAGCTACCTGAAACATACAAGAATTCAACTTGCAGCCTTCAGGTCATGAGTGAGAGCTTAGGACTGCATTTTTGCTGCCTTAACCCTCTGCGCCACACAAGCCACATTCTTACAAACATTCGATAGATCACAAGGTTTTTCCTATCCACAGGATAGAGGATAACTCGCTGATCGGTGGGGATCTCACCACCTTGACCCCCCGACCCACCAATCCTGAAAACAGGTGACCCCATGTCCACTTCTGCTCATCACTGCAGGGTTGCTGATTCCCCTGCAGTGACATCAGAATGATTGAAGCACTAACCTAGCATGCGCAGTTGACATTCCATTAATTTCAATGACGGTAAAAATACCTGAGCACTTGTCGCTCAGCTACCTCTACAGTCCCATTGAAAGCGGATGCAGCATCAGTGCGCTTGTGTGACCAGAGCTTCATTCAGTCTCTGCACTGCGAAGGTTGCAGTAAATCTACAGTGAGGAGGATGGGGAACAGGGGACCCCTATTCTCGAAATAGCCGGCTGTCTCAGTGGTGAGACCCCTGCCGGTCAGGAAGTTAACCCCTAGGGGATAACTTGTAACTTGTAAGAATTTCTGAGTGCGGTGAAATAGAAAAAAAGCAATTTTGGAGGGGTTCCTTTAAAAGAGTTCATGGTGCAGTAAAGACGACATGACAAGTTATCTTTATTCTGTGGGTCGGCTAAATTATAAAAATACCAAAATTTTGCCAAAAATTGCTTTCTGTCGCCATCTTGACTCCCTCAACTTTTTTTCCTGTCAATGCAGTTGGGTGAGGCCTCATCTTTTGCAGAGTTACCTGCAGATTCTATTGGTACCATTTTGGGATAGAAACAACTTTTTGATTGTTTTTTTATTGGAGATGGGTTGACCAATAAAATGCAAATCTGGCATTGCATTGTTTTTTCTGAAGCAGAATAATATGATGCTTTAATGAACTGGATTTTTATGAATACAGCAATCCAGTTTAAAGGTCATGGGAGCATAGAAATCAGTTTTTAATTTTTTTTTAAAACACAGATTAAAGATTTGCCACATTGGCCAAGCCCAACTACTCAGTCAACACCCCTTTAGCAGCAATTTATTTTAGCCCTCACATTTTTTTCACATAATAAATGGACCCTAATGGCAAGCAATTGGCTTTAAATGTATCTCTACGTGGCGTTGTCTTCTGCTGGACCTATAGAGCCCATACTAGTGTCAGAGCCTGGGTCCACTCCAAGCCTGTGCACACATTACTTTGTCAGTAGGACTTGTGGGCTAGCTGTCTTATAGCTTTTGGAAAAGACGTGTCCTGACTAACTCCTAGGCTGAGATATACAATTTTTATTCCTCACCTTTATACATAGTAACATAGTATGTAAGGCCGAATGAAGACAATGTCCATCTAGTTCAGCCTGTTTATCCTCCTTGTTGATCCAGAGGAAGGCAAAAAACCCCAAGAGGCAGAAGCCAATTAGCCCTTTTGGGGGAAAAATTCCTTCCCGACTCCCTAATGGCAATCAGACTAATCCCTGGATCAACCTCTAATAGTTCCTACCTGCCTGTATACCCGGATCAACATACCTCTGGTCACCTAAAATCTGTATCCTGTAATATCCTTCCCCTCTAGAAAGGCATCAAGTCCCCTTTTAAACTCCTCTATGGATTTTGCCATCACCACATCCTCAGGCAGAGAGTTCCACAGTCTCATTACTCTTACAGTAAAGAACCCCCTTCTGTGTTTGTGATGAAACCGTCTTTCTTCTAGACATAGCGGATGCCCTCTTGTTACCGTCTCAGTCCTGGGTATAAACAGATCATGGGAGAGATCCTTGTATCGTCCCCTCATGTATTTATACATATTTGTTTGATTACCCCTTAGCCGTCTTTTTTCCAGGGTAAATAATCCCAATTTTGATAGCCTCTCTGGGTATTCCAGTCCTCTCATTCTGTTTATTAGTTTAGTTGCCCTTCTTTGATCCCCCTCCAGCACTGTAGCATCTTTCCTGAGCACCGGTGACCAGAACTGTGTGCAGTATTCCATATGGGGCCTAAGAAGTGCCTTATATAGTGGGAGAATAATGTTCTCGTACCTCGCCCCTATACCTCTTTTAATGCACCCCAAGACTTTATTAGCTTTTGCAGCAGCTAACTGGCATTGGTTACTCTAGTTTAATTTACAATCCACTAGTACCCCCAGGTCTTTTTCCATATCACTTCTCCCTAGCTATACCCCATTTAGTGTATATTGGTGACATCCGTTTCTTCTGCCCATGTGCATAACCTTACATTTATCAACATTGAACTTCATTTGCCATTTTTCTGCCCAAGCCCCCAGCTTATCTAGATCCATTTGTAGCCGTACATTGTCCTCCGTTGCATTAATTATATAATTTTGCGTCATCTGCAAATATTGATATTTTACTGCACAGTTCCTCTATTAGGTCGTTGATAAATATATTGTCCCCAATTACTTTATTGGAACACAATAATAAAAAAAATACATTTAATTATCATTCCAGTAGTTACTATAGTAAATATGGTCTCTTGTATATAAAAAATATTAACTAATTAGACTTTTTTTCGCAATTATTTTAGTCATTTCGAATCCTGACATTAAGGGCTCTGATATGTTCCCAATATCAGAGACCATGGAGTATGGAGACAAGCAATACAGGATAATATCTGGTAACATGTCTTGGTATGATGCCTCCATTGTTTGTCAAAACCATGAGAGTAAATTGGTTAGCATTACCGACCCATATCACCAAGCTTTTGTGACCATCCTTGCCCATCACTTGGGATATCCTCTTTGGATTGGCTACTATAGCTCCAAGGTAAGTGTGTATAGACATCAACGTCTAAAAGAAGGAATATCCCGTACCTGTGAAGGGTTCTTTTATATAATATTTTATACTTTGGTATTGTGTACAGTCAGCATTATAGTTACCCAGTTCTAGGCAGACAATGAATAGCATACACTATATACCTACAATGCTGTACACAGTTGCTTCCTACTTACTGCATTTCTCATATTGCGCTAGCCAATGCAAGGTTTTCCAAGTGCATTGTTTTCTACAATGCAGTCAGCAGAAAGCCCCTGATTAAATGGACTTTGCCAACTTTCTAGATAATTGACATCATATACTGTTACATGGGAGGTTTAAGGGTTAGTGATTGCATTCCTGGTTGGTAAAGCATATCACTACTTTTGAGAAAGCCAGTTCCCTATTCAAGACTTTCCATGAAGACTTACAGAAATGGTTGAGAATTTTGGTATCCCTATTAGGAGAAATTGTTTCTATCAAAATGCAGGTTCTACCCAGTTTGTTGTATGCATTTTCTATGCTTCCATGTCCTTTAAACTAATCATTTTTGAATTGTCTGGGATGCCAAGGGTTAGGGTCTGAACTTTATATCCAATACACTATTAGATATGCTACATTATTATTAGATTAAATATTGCCAAGCTGCTAGACTGACAACTTTCATAGGTCCACCTGGGCTTGTGGGCTTCTCAGAGGGTGGAGGTGGAGGCAACCACCTTCTTCCCTGGTCTTCCAGGAGATGGATAACTCAACTGGTCTTTCTAGATCTAGTCAAGAAGCAATTAAGATAAATAATGGATACAGTTAGGCTGATTAGCATTCTGTCACACTGGCTGCATCACCAAAGAGAGTCTGGGCTGGTGTCATAACATCAGCTCAGCTTATGTGACAACGGCGCTGGCACACGAGCGCTGTCATTATGCACTGTACCCTGATGAGTCCATATTCATCTTGTAGTATGTGGTCAGGTTTGTCAGCAGGGAGGTGGTGTCCCCAACTGGCCTTCTCTCTGAGGGCACCAGTTATTCCCTTCATTAAGGAGTTCTGGTCACGTACAGGTCCTCTGGGTGCCATCCCTGTCTCAGATATGTCTCTGGTGTTTATTATTATTATCTCGTCTTCTGCATCTGCTAATTACTACTGTCATTATCGATATTTACATCTGAAAATTGTAACCTCTAGAAACAACCTTGGTAGCCTGAGGTTCTGGATGTGGTCCCGTCCTCATCAGGGTAATCACCCTGCTTTCAGACAAGCTATTCCCATATTAGTGCAATAGGACGATATGTCCACTTCTCCCTTTCTTTAGTTTTGTTGGATATCGTTTTGCTCACAGAGTTATTTCTTGTGTGCATATCCATACTGCTGGACAATTACTACTCCTGATCTGGACAAGGTGTTTTAACATCCAGCTTCGATGTAACACATTAATAATTTACGCTCAATCTTCATTTGCTTGCCTTATATCTCATGTTGGGTGAAGTAGTATACTGCAGTGTATTATACCACACAATAAACCCTATAAAAAAAATAAAATAAAAAAGCAATGCCAAAATTGTGTTTTCTTATTTCTCACAAAATTGAATGAAAAGAGATCTTGTTACCTTGTTAACCCCTAAAATGGTACCAATGAAAAAAAAACCACACAATTTGTCCCACAAAAAGCAAGCCTTAAGAGCATCAATAGAATCATAAGAAAAAAAAATTCTATCACAATGTGGTGACAACAAAAAAAAAATTGTGTGTTTCCATTTCACAAAAGGTAGTAAAACATGAAAAAAATTGGTATCACTGTAGTAGTATCAACCTGCAGAATATACAGTGTTCCCCAGAAAATAAGACCCTGTCATATTAATTTTTGCCCCAAAAGAGGCACTAGGTCTTATTTTCAGGGGAGGTCTTATTATACTTAACTAGCAGGCTCGGTCCAGGTCCCTCCTGCTGCTTTTCACAGCTCCAGTGCGCTTCCCACAGTCCTCAGCCGCTCATACATCATCACTTTCTGGTTACAGGATTCATAAATCCCACCTCCAGGAAGCGATGGCTTTGATTGGGTTATCCAGCGCTGCAATGATTGGTTCTTTGACTGCTGCTTAGCCAATTACTGCCATTGATTCCTGGAGGTGGGTTTTATAAATCCTGTAACCAGGAAGTGATGTTGTATGAGAGGCTGAGGACTGCAGGAACTGAGCAGAACCTCTAGATAGCAGCCGGGGGCACCTGGACCGAGCCTGCTAGGTAATGTATTTGTTTAATTTAATGTAGTGTAACTAGGGCTCTTTTTCGGGGGAGGGCTTATATTTCAATCCTCCCTAAAAATTAGGCCAGGGCTTATTTTCAGGGTAGGTCTTATTTTCGGGGAAACAGGGAAGTTAACATGTCATTTGAACTTTTTTTCTTTTAATGTAGTTTTTAGTATTTTCCCCTTAAAAAAGTTAATAAAATTTATTGAACACATTAGATCAACCCTACCAAAAAATGGCATTAAAAATACAAGTTGACAAGCAGAGTAAGCCATCAAGCAGTTTTGGAAAAAGAAAAAAAATCACCTTGTCATAAAAGCAAAAAGTGACAAACGCAGTAAGAGGTTACAATATGGTTTCTCGCAAAATAGGTTGTTAAACTGGTTATGTATTGTCACCTGAATAAAAGTAGTAAAATACTTTGCTGGAATTTAAGTAAGATTTGTGTTATTAATTATCAACAGAGTGGAGATGACTTTAAATGGACAGATGGATCTATGTCTTTGTTCACATCATGGGCCGATGAGGAGTCACCATCAGATGGAAATTGCACATACATTGATACTAATGGGCACTGGAGAGCTGAAGATTGCGATACACAACTGCAGGGGGCGCTGTGTCTTCCAGCAACAGGTACAAAGACAAATCACACTACCAACTTATTCTAGGGCATATTCATGGCCATCTTGTTCAGGAGGGCAGCACAATGGTTGGGAGAAAACACTTTGTTTGCAGCAACTGGTTTACATCTGATCGGGACTGTATTGAATATACAGTACATCCTCCTTACGGGGTTTCCAAACAGGCCAAGTGTTTTCCACTGTAGCAATAAAAAGAATCTAATATATGTCCAGGTCTTAGCATCTACATGGTGAATTTTGGGAAATAGGTACAATAATCATTTTAACCCCTTAAGGTCACAGCCTAGTTTGGTACTTTAGGGTGCAACAATTTTGGGGGGTTTTCATCTCCACTTTTCAAACGCTATAACTATTTTTTATTGAAGGTCAAAAATGTGTAAAAGGTGTTAAATTAATTGTACGGGTCATCATTACCATTATGGGATAAGCGAAACGGAACATGGGATATTTTTTAATGAAAAAAAAAAGAATGAGAAAAGTACACAAAAATGGGGACAAACTATTTTGTTTATCATTTTATAGTTTTTCTTTTAAGATTTTTTTATGCCTCTGTAGGAGACTTGAACTCCGATCTCATGATAGGAATTGCAATAATACACTGCAGTAGGGAAGTACGAGATACACAACACATCTGAATCGACGTCCACGCTGCGTACAGGATAGCAGGAACGCACATGCCAAAGGGAGAGGTCAGGCAGCACAGTCTGATTACAGCAGCAGTAGTGGGCACTGGACAGGAGCTGGAGACTGAGCAAGTTAAACACCTGATGGTGTTGGGTTGCTGCCCTGCTAGCTCCTAGCTGACAATTATATTTTACTGGCCATTAATATGGCAGGTAAAAATAAATAAATAACGGCCTTAAGTACCTGCCGTGCCTTACCAGCCAGGCAGTTGGCAGCCTGCCGCCGCCTCTCAGATGTGCTGTAGACTGCTGCCTGAGGCAGTAGGCTCAGGTCACCTCATGGTAGGAGCACCCCAGAAATAGCTTAAGAAATAAGGAATTTTTATGGAGGAGTCATGCTTATTTGCTTACCTATATAAATTGCATGTTGGCTAAACTCTTGTCTCAAACTGTTTTGTTAACAGAGCCTGAATATCATCTCTACGATGGTAGCTGCCCAGAAGGATGGATTCGATTCAAGTATTTCTGTTACAGTATTCATACAGCTTTAACCAACAAACCATTTCACCAAGCTGAAGAACTTTGCCAAGAACACGGTAATTTACACCAACTTTATCTATTCCTTGGGTGTTATGCCCGTTACAAACATTACACATTGCTCACGGAGACCAACCAAAAGAGTCACTTCAAGGATTTCCATATTGTACCGTTCAGCTAGCCCGTGCGGTTGTTTTGGGACCCTAGGAGAAAGTGCGCAATCAAAGGTTGGTTCCCACTTAAAAGGAGTTGCAAGAACCAGCAACAAGATGTGGGATCCACAGATTCTAAAATATTAGCAAGCAATGAAGTGGAAAATGAACTTATGTAGTCAAGAAAATATGATAGGACCACCTACCGCAGGTAGTAAGGACTGTGCTGGTGTCAGGTAGCCCCTGAAAGGGGCTTTATTTTGATCTTTACTTTATCCTCTCCTCTTTGTGAAAGACCCATCTAACTTATAGGGAAAATAAACGTGGCACCCTACTGCAAAGCATCATGGATAAAAATAAAACAAAAAAAAGCACCTTCTCCCCAGGAGACACAAATGCTCAGTACATTTATAGCATTATTGTTGGTGGAATTGTATCTTCTGTCCACCGTGCCAACCAATATCTTATGTTTCAGGTAGGCACGACTGACAGCATAGGACACATAATGCTAATAAAGATCAGAGACGTGTATATTATTTATTAATTTCCCTTTCTATTATGTGTTCTTCTTTTAGTCAGTGAAATTCTTCGACTATCAGGTGATGAAGAAGCCGCCTTTATTCGTTATGAAATGAAGACTTTGACTTCCGTGCAGTCAATATGGTTAGGCAGAATCACTGCTGGTGATGGTAAGTGGAACCACAGCTTAACCCTTTCCAATCCACTGTCTGACGTCTGAAGACATTATGATTTAAGGCTGTACACCTCCGATGTTGGAAGATGCCCGTCGGGGTTGTCTTACTGTATATTGCCAGCCTCTCTGCTGTTGGAGCCTATCCAACGTGTAACCTCATGCAGTACCGGCTGTAGCCAGCATATAGCGCCATTGTATAGCAGCAGAAAAAGAGTAAGTCCCCTAGGAAAACCAGAATACAAATTGGATTGGAAAGGGTTAATGTGTAGGATCAGTCATACTGAAATTTAATCGGTCTAATCCTTTAGCCCACCCAGAGAAAAGCAGTGCCAGAGTGCCAACTATTCACTTAGAGTATCTCCTTGGAACAGCAATTCCCAATAAACGATATACACTTTTTAAAGACCGTATAAATGATTACATTCCCGCTATATCCAGTGATCACAGGTGACATTTCTTCCGTCTGGAGTCGTCCCTTTTCCTTTTTCTTCATCCAGCCCAGACAGTCTTTTGCATAATTTGCCACACAGGTGACATCTTTAACGCCTTAATTTTTCAGGGATCTAGCTTTGTTTGCCAAACATCCACATTATTTCCCATCCATAATGCCCCGTATAGTACTAATGTCACCTCAGGTGGACCACACAATAATAGTATCACCCTTTTTGTGCTCCTTTTTGGCCCCACATAATAAGTGCCACTTTTCATGTCCCACACATAGTAAAAGTGTTCCCAATCAGCAACAATACTGCCCCTCCCTCTCACAGGTCCCCACTTAGTGACAATACAGCCCCTCCACACAGTCCCCCATTTAGCGACAATACAGCCCCCCTCACAGACCCCAACTCAGTGACAACACGCCCCCCCCCCCCAGCAACAATACTGCTCCCCTCACAGGCCCCCACTCAGCGACAATACTGCCCCCCTTTTCATGGGCCCCGCCTCAGCGACAATACTGCCCCCCTTCACAGGCCCCCACTTAGCGACAATACTGGCCCCCCCTCACAGGGCCCCACTCAGCAACAATACTGCCCCGCCCCCCCCAACTCACAGGGCCCCACTCAGCGACAATACCGCCCCCCCCCCCCCACAGGGCCCAACTCAGCAACAATACTGCCCCCCCCCTCACAGGGCCCTACTCAGCTACAATACTGCCCCCCCCCCTCACTGGGCCCCACTCAGCGACAATACTGGCTTCCCCCTCACTTGGCCCCACTCAGCGACAATACTGGCTTCCCCCTCACTTGGCCCCACTCAGTAATGATACCCGCCCCCTTCACAGGCCCCCACTCTGCGACAATATTTCCCCCCCTCACAGGCCCCCACTCAGACATAATACTGCCTCCCTCATTTGGCCCCACTCAGCCATAATACTGCCCCCCTTCACAGGCCCCCACTTAGCGACAATACTGGCCCCCCCTCACAGGGTCCCACTCAGTGACAATACTGCCCCCCCCTCACATGCCGAACTCAGCCACAATACTGCCCCCCCCCCCCCCCACAGGGCCGAACGCAGCCACAATACTGCCCCCCCCCCCACAGGGCCCCACTCAGTGACAATACTGCCCCCCCCTCACAGGGCCCCACTGAGTGACAATACTGCCCCCCCCCCCTCACAGGGCCCCACTGAGTGACAATACTGCCCCCCCCCTCACAGGGCCCCACTGAGCGACAATACTGCCCCCCCCCTCATAGGGCCCTACTCAGCTACAATACTGCCCCCCCTCACAGGGCCCCACTCAGCGACAATACTGGCTCCCCCCTCACTTGGCCCCACTCAGCGACAATACTGGCTCCCCCCTCACTTGGCCCCACTCAGCGGCAATACTGGCTTCCCCCTCACTTGGCCCCACTCAGTAATGATACTCGCCCCCTTCACAGGCCCCCACTCTGCGACAATATTTCCCCCCCTCACAGGCCCCCATTCAGACATAATACTGCCTCCCTCACTTGGCCCCACTCAGCCATAATACTGCCCCCCTTCACAGGCCCCCACTTAGTGACAATACTGGCCCCCCCCTCACAGGGTCCCACTCAGCGACAATACTGCCCCCCCCCCCCCCCATCACAGGCTGAACTCAGCCACAATACTGCCCCCCCCCCCCCCCACAGGGCCAAACTCAGCCACAATACTGCCCCCCCCCTCACAGGGCCCTACTCAGCGACAATACTGCCCCCCTCACAGGGCCCCACTCAGCAACAACACTGCCCCCCCCCACACAGGGCCCCACTCAGTGACAATACTGCCCCCCCCCCCACACACACACACAGGGCCCCACTCAGCAACAATACTGCCCCCCCCCCCACACACACACACAGAGCCACACTCAGCGACAATACTGCCCCCCCTCCCCCCGCCGCACAGGGCCCCACTCAGCGACAATACTCCCCCCCCCCACACACACACACACAGGGCCCCACTCAGCCACAATACTGCCCCCCCCCCACAGGGCCAAACTCAGCCACAATACTGCCCCCCCCCCCTCACAGGGCCCTACTCAGCGACAATACTGCCCCCCTCACAGGGCCCCACTCAGCGACAACACTGCCCCCCCCCCCACACAGGGCCCCACTCAGCGACAATACTGCCCCCCCCCCCCCCACACACACACACAGGGCCCCACTCAGCGACAATACTGCCCCCCCCCCCCCACACACACACACACACAGGGCCCCACTCAGCGACAATACTGCCCCCCCCCCTCCCCCCGCCGCACAGGGCCCCACTCAGCGACAATACTGCCCCCTCCCCCCTCACAGGGCCTCACTCAGCAACAATACTACCCCCTCCCTCACAGGGCCCCACTCAGAGACAATACTGCCCCCCGCCCTCACAGGGCCCCACTCAGCGACAATACTGCCCCCTCTCACAGGGCCCCACTCAGCGACAATACTGGCTCCCCCCTCACTTGGCCCCACTCAGCCATAATACTGCCTCCCTCACTTGGCCCCACTCAGCCATGATACTGCCCCCGTCATTGGGCCCCACTCAGCCATAATGCCCCCCTGTGGATAGGGGATAAGGAAATTTGATACCTGTGAAAGCTAATGATTGTTACGTAGGTGAAATATAAATAAAGGTCTCATTTTTCCTTATAAACATATGCCTTCAAAACAGCATAATTATTCCTTACTAACGGCACCAAACAGGAAGAGTGGGAAACAAGCTGCACTTCCGACTTATCTTACTCTCAATGAGATGGTAAAGTCTCCTTTTATGTCTTGTAACCGGACTTTCCTATACCGAGGGTAAAGAGTCCACCAGCAGCCCTAGTATCCTAATACCCTGGCTAAGGAAGAGTAACTTCTTTGTACCTCTCTCCTGGCACCCAAATCTCAGAGCACATACCCGTCCAGCCCCCACTAGTTATGGCCGTAACGTGTCTTAAGAACTAATTAGTTGTGGCATTATGTACAACAAGATTTCTTTTCTATCTTTTCCTTACCTAGATGGAACACTAGCTTGGCTGGGGGGATCTAAAATACATTATTCTAAGTGGAGTGAAGAAACCCTGAATGCAGATACATTAATTGGGGACTACTGTGTGAGCATGTGGATAGATGGGACATGGAGGATTGCCCACTGCTACGAAAGAAGAGGTTTTATATGTAAAAAACTACAAGGTACATTTTCTAATCAAAAGTCACCATACCAAGTACCGGTAGTAGGAAGCAGGGTTGCCAACCTAAGTTTTTCTTTTCTGAAAAATGTATCCAAAAATAACAGACAACCAACAAAGTTTTGCAGAAGAATGGGAAAGCGATAATGGATGGTAAAGATAAGTGATACATATTTATAGGTCAGATGTGGATATGAACTCTGGCTGAGCTTCATACATTTTCTAATATACTACTATATTGGAGTATAGTAGTGTATTAGAATAAAAAAAAGTGATATTTAAGTCCCCTAGTGGCACAAAAATAAAAATTTAAAAAAAAAAAAGTAAAAACCCCACTTTTCCCCCCTTTACTATGTTAAAAAAAAAAAAAAAAAACACACACACACACGTGGTATCACTGCGTTCGTTATGACTCAGAAAAAAAATAGTACATTATTTAACCTGCACAGTGCACATTATGAAGAAATAATATACAAAAAACATGGCACAATAGCTAATATTGCCTATCTCGCCTTACAAAAAAAGAAAATAGAAAGTGATTAAAATGATGCAGGGATCAATAAACGGTACCATTAAAAACAGTCATTCTACAAAAAAAACCCTTTCACAGCAAAGTTTACTAAAAAAAAATGTCTTTGAATGCAGCAAAAAACAAAAAGGACATTCAAAATAAAAAAAAATAATTTTGGTATTGGTGTAATCACACTGACCTGCAGAAATAATTTAACATTTATACTGCTCGGTGAATGCCGTTAATAATAAAAAAAATGCCAGATTGTGTTAATGTTGCCCCTAGAAAAAAAAAATGAAATAAAAACCAATCAAAATGCTATAAGGTTTCCAAAAATTGGATAAATAAAGACTAGAGTGCATCCCGCATAAAACAAGCCCTTGTAGAATTCCATTGATGGAAAAATAATACTTTGGCTCTTGGAATGCGGCGACACAAAAGCAAA
Organism: Eleutherodactylus coqui; assembly: GCF_035609145.1. NCBI lineage: Eukaryota > Metazoa > Chordata > Amphibia > Anura > Eleutherodactylidae > Eleutherodactylus > Eleutherodactylus coqui. Next base: position 86,741,033 of record NC_089844.1, read on the forward strand.
TCTTTAAAAAAAAAAAAACATGAAAAAAAGTTTTCTGTGTACAAAAATAGCAAAACATTAAAAAAAAAGATAAACTCGATGTTGCCGGAATCGTATGACCTACAGAATAATCACATTTATTTTTCACACTAAACGCCATAAAAATGAAGTCCAGAAAACAAAATGTCAGAATTTTAGGTTTTTTTATGCAGTTAGTTGAAGCTTCAGACAGACAAAACAAAAGGTCCCACCTTATCTTCATGTGCTGCAAACCTCAGTCCCGCAGGCAAGTATACTCACAAGCTGTTGCCATCCGGCTACTTCTGGCTTTGATAAAACGAAAAACAATCCAATTGCAGGAATACAGCTTATTGTGGAAAAACTTGCTTTTTATTTTCTTTTTGGTGCTTGAATAATACAGAGAACGCGTTTCGGTTATGAAACCTTGTTCACCTCTGACTAGCAAAGCTGTTATACAAACCTTAAAAAGGCTTAGTGACAATCAGTGAATTAAAAACATATGTGCAATTAACCCATGGCAATCTGTTACTTCAGTTATCAAAGCCCGTCCCTCCTGCAGGAACTTGCCCTGATTATTTTATCATGCACAATATAACAAAAGATATATAGAATAGAATATCAAAACATTATATGAGCAGTGAAGATACTCCCTGGATTGGGAATGGGCTGAATCTCATGGGCGTATGAATTATGGAATGTTAAATCTCCGTAGCCTATATTATTGCGCAATATGGACCAATATACAACATGCTGCGCTATAGAACACGCACATGAAAAAAATGCAGGTCTGAGTGGCCCAATAGAAATCAATGGGCTTTTAGGACTGCGTACTGCGGGTGACATACACCCAATGTGTGTGAGCCCTAACACCCATTGTTTGCAGACTCTCTCCCTCCTCACCCTCCTCTCTGAGCTGATGTCTCTATAAACATTAAAGGCATTAGCAGAAATGTCCAGAGTGGGAGGAAACAGAGTGCAAGGGAGAATAAAAAGGACAAGTGCAGGGAAGGGATTGAGGATTGAATCCTGCACCCCTGCACTGTGTTAGTCAACTCAGTGCCCGGGGCAGAAGCCCCATCTGTTGCCCTCTTGCTACACCCCTAAACAGGCCATCAATTGAAACCCCTCTATAATTAAATACACCACTTTTATTGTATACTAGCTGATATACCCGGCTTCGCCCGAGTTAATTTGGTACTGGTGTTCACACGGAAAATCTTATGAAGTCGTGGTTACTTTAGAGATCCCAAGGTAAAAAATATGTTCACCATTTTGCATGGTTCTTTGTGTTACCCAGGAAACACCACGTGGAGGTAACCATGCGACATTTCCTTTATATAAAATGACATCAGGAAGTGAGAGAATTAGATTCCGTATGTAAAATTATTTTTTTACGCTTAGACTAGAATAATCGAGTTGGGACCCATTACCTTTTCCTATTTATGACATAATCAATGCTCGTGCCAAATTTCAAGTGAGAGAATTAGATTACGTATGTAAAATTAGGACGCTAATTCTTTTGCGCTTAGAATTGAATAATCAAGTTGGGACCCATTAACCTTTCCTATTTATGACATAATCAATGCTCATGCCAAATTTCATGATTCTATGACATCGGGAAGTGAGAGAATTAGATTCTGTATGTAAAATTTGGACGCTAATTCTTTTGCGCTAGAATTGAATAATCGAGTTGGGACCCATTAACTTTTTCTATATTGGACATAATCTATGCTAGTGCCAAAATTCACGTTTCTACGACATCGGGAAGTTGGAGAATTAGTGGCGAGTGAGTCAGTGCTTTCATATTTATAAATATATATATATATAGATAAAGGTTTACATTCTGTGCTTTATAAAATATATTTATGTATTGTACAGATAGCAGCATCACCTGTTTCCCAGAACATTGGAATGGTGAGTCTACTTTTTCTTCATGGAATCACAAACTGGTGAATTTAGCAACTCTGTATTTATGTAAATATGAAGGCTGCACATAGCATGCAAGGAAAAGGGGAGCCACGGGAATTAGTTATTTATTAAAGGGGATGTCCTAAGATTCATACTTATCACTTTTGTCGATTGGTGGTAAGTGCTATAGTAATGGTGATCCCAGTGCTGCAACTTCCACTGATCATGAGAATAGGGGTCCTGAGTTCCCCCCCAGTTGAATGAACTATCAGTTGTGTAAGCGAGCTATTGCTCCATTCAAAAGCTACGTGGCTCTGGCTCCCATTGCCCCCTCCCCCTTTCTGTTTTTTCCTACTGTTTTCTTCAGCCATTGTTTTGGTCTATTATCAACCCCTAGTGGTCTTTGGAAGAACTGACATTATTGTTTACCATGAGTCTTTGTTTATCGGTTAGTCTATGACACGACTTAAACTCAAGGCCTTCAAGTTGAATACGGCCCGCCATGTCATTTTATGTGGCCCGCAAGGTCTGGATGCAAAAGGACTGGCTCTCTACTTTCCCTGGAGGATGCAGCCAGCACAGGAAGCAGGTGCCATCTTGGATTCTGAGCTCCAGCGCCCCTTCACACTGCTCTATTTAGCAACTCACAGATGGTGGCACAACTGTGAAAGCCCTACCCAGGCACCCTAGCCACCATCCAAGATAGGAAACTCAGTGCTAAAGAAGTGAAAAGGGCCATCATCTAACCTGCTCCTAAAGGACATCTTGGCCTTCTACTGACTAAATGGCCGCCATACCATCTCTGGTGGAACATTTTGAACAAACTAGAAAAAAATGGCGCACACACCATAGAAAGGCTGCTGGGATACTTCCATTTAGTTTAGAATACCTCCTGTGTAACTCTTGCCCGTTTACACCTTTTGGCTAATTTTTTGTATGCAATCCAACAAAATGCCCTCACAGTGCATTAGGTGCCACCGTCATGTTGAGGAGTGGTTACCTTCAGAGCTTATTCACATGAGCGTATGCAGTTTTGGTCCATGAGATATACACGGACCGAAACTCAGCTTATTCACTGAGTATTTGGACCTTCCTGCTTTTTTTTTTGCAGGTGTTTTCATTGCGTTTTTCGTGTGCACAAAAAAAAATGCAAGAACGTCTTCTAGATTTCTCCTGCCTTCATGCGGAAATATGCATGTATCATGTGCATTCACTACATAATTATGTGACCCCATTGACTTTAATGGCACTTTTGGTATGTAATATGGACGAAAATAAGAAATGCTGTGATTTTTTTTCTTCATGAGTGCCATACATACACACACACAAAAAAACGCATGTCTGTATACCCCAATGTAAATCAATGGTGTTTAAGCTATCGGCATTTACATGAGTAAAAAAATGCGTGAAATATAGAGCGAAAATACGCCTGTGTGAATGAGCCCTTATAAAACGGACGTTTGTAGGCAACCATGATGCTGATGGGGCCCTTGGTGAAAATGAGTCGGACACCCCTGGCTTATGGTTTTACACTGAGCCCTGATATATAACTACCGTACATGCAAATGCCCACAGCGTCAGAGTACACCAGGACACGAGGTGGAAGAGAGAAGTGATAAACAGGAACGGTCTCCGCCTGTTAACCACTGAGCTGTACTTTGTGCCTTCCCACCTGGATAGCAATACAGAGTTATCGCTTATGTAGTGGCCCAGAGTTAGGGTTTCTCTGGTTTATGACTGTCTACCTCAGTGAGATCATCTGTGTGTCTTGGTGTGTGTATGTTAGAGGGTAGAGAGGTTTGGGGCGGAGTTCGTGAAGTCGAGGGAGAAGATAGACTTAGTCGGTTGAGGAGGATGTGTAAACAGGCAGCTCAGCTGCTTCTGCCTGGGCAAAGCTCCAGGTCTATTCCTAATCCCTACGGGAAGTATTCCCTCCGGTGACTGGAGCACAGAGGCTGGAACCAGTTTATGGAGTTGGCGGATGGAATCACTCACACTCCCCTGCTTAATTACATTGGAGAGAAAGGAGTTCAGGGACATAACGAGTAATGGAGAAGGAGTGCCTTTTTTCCCTCTGTGTCTGGAAGGTTTGTTCAAGTCTTCTGTCAGATAATTGAGACTGATGAGGATTGTACTAAAGAGAAGTGTTACTCCCAATCGTTAAAGTATTGTACTTAAGACTGCCTATCGTATGCTGTACGAAGAAAATTAAAGTTGAAAATATGAGTAAAGGAAACAGTGTGCCTCCAGTTTTGCAACTAAATCTTTGACTGTGGACTCATTTATTCATCGCGGGTGATTCATCACTCAGAAGAGGCACTGACATCACGTGGACAGATAAGTACTGAAAGTTCTATATTATCATTGCCAAGTTTATCCCTTGCATGCAGCCGGGACGGATCGTGTGTTTTTGGTGCTATCAGGAGAATATGGTAGCGCCACCATGACGGAGCACCATCTAGTATACCCGCTCTCTTTCCCGGACAGTGATTCGGACCGCCCGGCCTCGTCACTTGCAGCATATTGGGAGAAGACATGGAAATACAGCTGAGGACTGAGATTTGCTGGGCCTGTGGCCTACCACCCACCATGCAGCCCGCGCTCTCCTCCGAGTGACCACAGCCTTCAGCGACTTAATTACTGCAGTAAACTGTTCTAAGTGCTTGAACTAGAGCGATTGTTCCTACTCAATGGGAGTGGACTTCTTTGAATCCACACCGAAGTCAACTGACACACTCCGTGCCTACATTGTGGACTGAACCTTTCCTCCTTGAATGATCATTTGGTATCATTTTATTGTTTAAGTTAAAGTTTCAAAGCATGGCAAGTCAGGTTCCTTGTGAGATGCGTAATCCGTCAGACATACGATTGCCATGCAACCAAGTGCACTTCAGACAAGGTAGAGACCTGAGCCAGCTCAAGGAAACCATGATGTCATCGATCTCAGCGAGCCCTCCAGCCACTGCAGAGTGCATTGCTCCAATACAGGAGGCTTCCAAGGTCTGAGTGGTGGTACGCCCTCCAGTAGGCCCATCTCCGATTCTGCCTGTATCCCCCAACATCTCTTTGTGCTGATGGAGATAGCCAAGTATAGTGCTCAACTATTTTCATTAGTCCCATAGATTTGAAAAAGCAGTGGACGTCTAACTGGGGGGACTCCATTCAACTGGGGGGGGGGGGGACTCCATTCAACTGGGGGGGGGACTCCATTCAACTGGGGGGGGGGGACTCCATTCAACTGGGGGGGGGGGACTCCATTCAACTGGGGGGGGGGGACTCCATTCAACTGGGGGGGGGACTCCATTCAACTGGGGGGGGGGACTCCATTCAACTGGGGGGGGGACTCCATTCAACTGGGGGGGGGGGACTCCATTCAACTGGGGGGGGGGGGACTCCATTCAACTGGGGGGGGGGGGGACTCCATTCAACGGGGGGGGGGGACTCCATTCAACTGGGGGGGGGGACGCCATTCAACTGGGGGGGGACGCCATTCAACTGGGGGGGGGACTCCATTCAACTGGGGGGGGGACTCCATTCAACTGGGGGGGGGACTCCATTCAACTGGGGGGGGACTCCATTCAACTGGGGGGGGGACTCCATTCAACTGGGGGGGGGACTCCATTCAACTGGGGGGGGGACTCCATTCAACTGGGGGGGGGACTCCATTCAACTGGGGGGGGGACTCCATTCAACTGGGGGGGGGACTCCATTCAACTGGGGGGGGGACTCCATTCAACTGGGGGGGGGGACTCCATTCAACTGGGGGGGGGGACTCCATTCAACTGGGGGGGGGACTCCATTCAACTGGGGGGGGACTCCATTCAACTGGGGGGGGGACTCCATTCAACTGGGGGGGACTCCATTCAACTGGGGGGGACTCCATTCAACTGGGGGGGACTCCATTCAACTGGGGGGGACTCCATTCAACTGGGGGGGACTCCATTCAACTGGGGGGGACTCCATTCAACTGGGGGGGACTCCATTCAACTGGGGGGGGACTCCATTCAACTGGGGGGGGACTCCATTCAACTGGGGGGGGACTCCATTCAACTGGGGGGGGACTCCATTCAACTGGGGGGGGACTCCATTCAACTGGGGGGGGACTCCATTCAACTGGGGGGGGACTCCATTCAACTGGGGGGGGACTCCATTCAACTGGGGGGGGACTCCATTCAACTGGGGGGGGACTCCATTCAACTGGGGGGGGACTCCATTCAACTGGGGGGGGACTCCATTCAACTGGGGGGGGACTCCATTCAACTGGGGGGGGACTCCATTCAACTGGGGGGGGACTCCATTCAACTGGGGGGGGACTCCATTCAACTGGGGGGGGACTCCATTCAACTGGGGGGGGACTCCATTCAACTGGGGGGGGACTCCATTCAACTGGGGGGGGACTCCATTCAACTGGGGGGGGACTCCATTCAACTGGGGGGGGACTCCATTCAACTGGGGGGGGACTCCATTCAACTGGGGGGGGACTCCATTCAACTGGGGGGGGACTCCATTCAACTGGGGGGGGACTCCATTCAACTGGGGGGGGACTCCATTCAACTGGGGGGGGACTCCATTCAACTGGGGGGGGACTCCATTCAACTGGGGGGGGACTCCATTCAACTGGGGGGGGACTCCATTCAACTGGGGGGGGACTCCATTCAACTGGGGGGGGACTCCATTCAACTGGGGGGGGACTCCATTCAACTGGGGGGGGACTCCATTCAACTGGGGGGGGACTCCATTCAACTGGGGGGGGACTCCATTCAACTGGGGGGGACTCCATTCAACTGGGGGGGACTCCATTCAACTGGGGGGGACTCCATTCAACTGGGGGGGGACTCCATTCAACTGGGGGGGGACTCCATTCAACTGGGGGGGGGACTCCATTCAACTGGGGGGGGGACTCCATTCAACTGGGGGGGGGGACTCCATTCAACTGGGGGGGACTCCATTCAACTGGGGGGGACTCCATTCAACTGGGGGGGACTGCAGTTCTCGTGATCAGTAGGGGGTCCTACCTGTTCTGTGAGTAGGGGGCAAGTGTAAATCTAGGAATAACCCCTTTAAAGATGAGATGTCACAATGTTCCACGGCACCAGTGCATAACCTGTAACAGGTCCCTCACCATCCGTGTTCCATTTACAGTACTGATGTCTTATGTGGCAAAGGGGGTCTTAGAGTCCACTCAGGCTCCAGGGGATGGGTCCAACTGCTACATCTGTATCACACATAGCTATGTCCCTAGATTAATGGATACATACATGTTTGCAGAAGTGTTTAAACTACTGTTCAAATATTTCAGAAATAAAAGGTGAAGCTTGGTTGCATGGGGCCATATTGCTGTTTATGCCCCTCTGTGCAGTTTCTCTTCCTGGAGAAAATAGATTGATAATACAATATGGGTCGGAGCATGTCATGATATCTTCTCCTATGAAGGTCATCCACCTCTAACAGCATAAGCCATAGCAGCAAGTGCGCGTCCTGGAGGGAGCCCATAATGCTACGATGGGGCCTTTGTAGGGTGGGGGCTCCAGTCCAAGTTGGTCCCATCCTGGTTGCTATTAATTGTTAAGAACCTACTGTACAAATGAATGCATTGTTAACAAATACGGGGAAGGAGAATCAGCCCAAGTGTCATGGAAGAAGGATGAAGAGGTAAACGAACACCAAGCCCATCTGTACCAAATGATGAAACCTAGCACCATAAGGGGTAGCCCTGTTGAATCTCTGCTATGGAGCCCCTTCTCTTCCATGTACACATAGAAAGCTGTGTGCCATAACCCGAATGAATATCTGCAGACGTGTCTTACTGCTTTGCATTAGTTTGCCTATTATTTTATAACACTCCTGTTGTCTTTTTTCTAGTAAAAAGACATCACTTCATTATATCAATTGCTGTGGCGTCAACGGTGGTGATAGCCATATTTACATGGTATCTGCTTAAAAGGAAAATGTGCTTTTCAAGCCCCAACATTCAGAGACTACAGTGCACACAGTACAGCCCGGAGACCGATGAAGCACAATTATGTATTCCTACTGCAGGGGAAAACTAAAAGATTTTTTTTTTTTTTTTAATCTGCCAACATCACTTGAAAGACAGCAACATCCAAGTCTGCAGTTTCTAGAAGATTTTATATATTTTGTTATACTGTATATATGTATATATTAGGTAATGGTAAAGCCTAGCTCTACTGCATGCACAGAAATGAATTAGTATATAGTATACACTGGTGCTGAAACCATGTGCAGTCCTCTTCTTACTGCCCCACTGAGTGTATTTTGCAAGGTATGTGGATCATTGATCACTGATTATGCCATCAGTGGGTATAGAAGACTTACTAATGTGCAAGCTTAACCCTTTCCTGAAATTTGACGTTTATTTAGGTCATAATGGCAGAAGGGGAGTATGGAACAGGCTCAGTTTCCGAGTCAGCTGCATATGTGGCGGGTGATGATGTTCAGCTGCTTAACCATTTAGATGCCACAGTCAGCATTGACCTCAGCATATAAGGGGTTGGCAGCAGAGGCCTATTGAAGACCTCTAGGCTTGCCATCATAGTATTTATATGAAACCCTGTCATCGGTCGGTTGGGGCTCACTACTCAGGACCCCAACCAATCAATTGATCAGGCAACCATGGTCACCGTCGCTGCACACGAGGTACAGGGCAGAAGCAGATAGCACTGACCTCCATGTAGTGGCTGGTGCTAGTAATTGCATGCACAAATTTCATTTTAAAACTAGAGCTACACCTGCAGTTATAAGCGCCAGCAACTACACAGGGGTCTGAGCAGCAGCTTTCACTCTGTATCTGTGTGTAGCAGCAATGACAGTGGGCACCCAGGGAGTTGATTGGCCAGGGTCCCGAGAGGCGAACCCCAGCCAACCAATGACCTATCCTGAGGATAGCCTGCAAATGTAGAATCTAGCAGCATTCACTCTTCTATTCCATCCCAATCAGGGTGGGGAGGAAAGAAAATACAAAGCCGTAAGTGGGAGCAATGAACCAAAAAAGCCCCAGAAATAATCCAATAGTCTTAGATATACGGCAGCATAAATGGTAGATAAATATCAAAAAACCTTTATTGTTCCATATTTAAAAGGTAGACAGGCAACGTTTCGACCTACAAGTTCTTTATCTATGACTAACCTGAGGATAGGTCATCAATTGTATTTACTTGGAAACCCCTTTAATATTGATATATTTGGCATAGGATGTGGACTACGGTACATACAGGCCACGAGAGGAAATAATTCTGAGTGCTCACCCTTTAACTACAAGCGCATGTGTACCAATGGGAGACTTGAAAATTGACCAAAAATAGCGGTAAACCCCAGTAACCATTAATCCTCAAGTCAAGTAAGAATGTTCTTGTCCCAGTTGCCAGTTGTATTAGAACCTGATCCCACTAAAAAAATCTCATGGTCTTTAATAGGCCAGTCTGACCCCTGCTGCTGTACAGTAGACTGCCTCTCCCTACTTAACATTCAGTTAAAGTAATAGGTACATAAAATCAAACACAAAAAGGACATAAAAATTCTAACAAGAAGGCTTGTTAGTTATGAATCCCCCAGAGGGCGACCTGGAGGGGACAATATGCATCAAATGATGAAGGGTTTGAGTCTTTGGAATTTATGATTGCAGATTTATACTGTACTAGCTAATATACCTGGCTTCGCCCGAGTTAATTTGGTACTGGTGTTTATCTGGTGTTCACACGGAAAATCTTATGAAGTCGTGGTTACTTTAGAGATACTGAGGAAAAAAATATGTTCACCATTTTGCATGGTTCTTTGCGTTTCCCAGGAAACACCACGTGGAGGTAACCATGCGACATTTCCTTTATATAAAAGGACATCAGGAAGTGAGAGAATTAGATTCCGTATGTAAAATTATTTTTTTACGCTTAGAATAGAATAATCGAGTTGGGACCCATTACCTTTTCCTATTTATGACATAATCAATGCTCGTGCCAAATTTCAAATTTCTATGACATCGGGAAGTGAGAGAATTAGATTCTGTACGTAAAATTTGGACGCTAATTCTTTTGCACTAGAATTGAATAATCGAGTTGGGACCCATTAGCTTTTCCTATTTATGACATAATCAATGCTCGTGCCAAATTTCACGTTTCTATGACATTGGGAAGTGAGAGAATTAGATTCCGTACGTAAAATTTGGACGCTAGTTCTTTTGCGCTTAGAATTGAATAATCGAGTTGGGACTCATTAACTTTTCTTATTTATGACAATCCTCGTACTAAATTTCATGTTTCTATGACATCAGGAAGTTGGAGAATTAGTGGCGAGTCAGTCAGTGAGGGCTTTCGTCTTTATATATATATAGATATGTTGATGTTATTATTCAATAATATTCTGAATGTTGTTTTTTTTATAATTGACACAAATTTAATTAAACACAGGTATATTAAATGTAAACTTGATCAGGCATTGTATGGGTATGTTCGCATGACACGGGTTTGCAAGAGAATGTTCATCACAAATTTGTGGCCGGTTCTTGGATTTCTGCCACAGGTTTGCAGTTTTATATGCTGTAGAGTAACACGTGAATTAGCCCAATCCACCTGCCAAACTGTCCTTGTGAAAGCTACATCAATAAGAGACATGCCAGATCCTATCCCCAGAACAATGATCATGTGGGTGATGCATCACCAGTGTAGGAGTATATTTATCTTCAAACTGACATTTCAGGATTTTGTATTTCTCGCATTTAATATGTTAACATATATGACTTAAATGTGGCTCCCGTCCCTGGGTGAGAGTTCAGTGCAGCTCACAGAGCATAAAAGGTTGGGGGCTTCCATTGTAAAGGTTCCCTCCAGCAATATCATTATGTAATAGATCTGTAGGAAACTACAACTTTAAGTCCAAAGCCGAAACTCAGAATCTGCCATTTTAAAAAAATGTGTTCTTTTTTTATCAAAGAAACTTCTGAATTTGTTCTTTCAGCTCATTCATCCTCGTCTGAGTTTATGAAACCATTAGATAACAGTTCTGTCCCAGAAACAAATGCCAGATATAAGACCTTATGGATTAGTGTATGATGAATTAAAGAAATTGCACTGTACTTAAAACCAGTTTGTGTGTCTTTTTAGTGGAAAGAATCTACATTACTATTAAAGGGTTTTTCAGGACTTAAAGGGGTTGTCCCGCGCCGAAACGGGTTTTTTTTTTTTTTAACCCGCCCCCCCCCCCCCCCCCCCCCCCGTTCGGCGCGAGACAACCCCGATGCAGGGGTTAAAAAAACAAACCGGAGAGTGCTTACCTGAATCCCGGCGGTCCGGCGTCTTCATACTCACCTGCTGAAGATGGCCGCCGGGGTCTGCTCCCTCCGTGGACCGCAGCTCTTCTGTGCGGTCCATTGCCGATTCCAGCCTCCTGATTGGCTGGAATCGGCACGTGACGGGGCGGAGCTACACGGAGTCGGCATTCTGCACGAGCGGCCCCATTGAAGACAGCAGAAGACCCGGACTGCGCAAGCGCGGCTAATTTGGCCATCGGAGGGCGAAAATTAGTCGGCTCCATGGGAACCAGGATGCTAGCAACGGAGCAGGTAAGTAAAAAACTTTTTATAACTTCTGTATGGCTCATAATTAATGCACAATGTACATTACAAAGTGCATTAATATGGCCATACAGAAGTGTATAGACCCACTTGCTGCCGCGGGACAACCCCTTTAAGATACAAATTCTATGACCATGGAACTGTGTAAAGTAAGGAAATAAGCAACACTTACCTCCCCTGGTGGCTTCCCATCCAGTGCAGGATCCAGCTGTGGTTACATGCTATTCAGTGTGCATGTGACCACTTAGCCAATCACAGCCTTCGATGTGATGTGATTCAGCTATGAACGACGGCATGTGATCCATCAAGTTTGTGATTGGCTGAGCCATCATGTGCATAATGAACAACATGTAACCATAGCCAGATTCTTTCTGGTTTGGAGCAGCAGGGATCAGGGCTTCAGCGCTGGACAGGGAGCCACTAAAAAGATGTCACTGTTGCTTATTTCTTTATTTTACATGGTTTCATAGCCATAACATTTTTGTTAAGAGTATTCCTATAAGTGACCCTCCTCCTACGGCATAGGGAATAACTTGCTGATCTGTGGGGATTCAAACACTGGGTTCCCCCACCGATCTAAAGAACAAGCATGTAGTAAAGAATGCAATAGTGAATGAGCATGCACACCACTATTTCATTTAATTCAGTTGTGTAAAAACCAAAAAACTGGTATCTCAGCGCTACTCTCCAATAAAGGTCGTTAGGCAGTGGGATAAAATATCCAACTTCGCTTTTACAAGTTCAACTAAAAACCAGCAGAAAACACATGTTTTAGGTGAATCCCTTCAACAGTCAAGCTCGGTAGAACATTATTCATGGGACCGGGGAATTTGGACCCAAAAGTGCTGGTGGTACCGGGAGCGAAGAGGATCGGGGCCGGGAACACTGGGAGAAGTGGGGGGGGGGACACTTCTGTAACATCTAAATCAGACTTACCCATTTCCCACAGCAGAGGGTGTGAGTGTCCTAGCCAGGATAGTCAGAGACAGGAAGAGGAAGTGTTGTGTCCAGAGCGGAGTTGTGCAGTTGCTGGGAGAGCGGAAGCTTCTCGTCTGTGGTGGAGAATTCTGACCACCAACTATTGCTTGTAGTATACCGGGAGTGAAGGAGAAGTAGGCTACTTACAAGAGTGGTGAAAAAGAAGTGGAGACAGCTGTGAAACAGAGCAGCAATTTATAAGAAAGGCCGGTCTTATAACTGAGGTTTTATCAGTGATAAAAGACAGTGTGAGTCTAACCGAGAAAGGGCACCCGGTGTAAGAAGCCACTGATACCAAGATAAGTCTTATACCACCAAGTGAATTTACTACAGACTTTGCCATAGTCTAACTTGGAGTATACAGAGACAGTAAATTCAATCTGCATTATATACTTCATTACCCTGAACATTCACTGTCATACTTGTAGCTGCCTAAACTACAGTAAAGATGCAGTTGATTCCAACCACTGCCTCAGTGACTGCTGTCCGTCCTGCATTCATCACATTCAAACAGTGAAATAATAACTAATTTCCAGCGGTGTCGCTAAAGTATTTTAGGGGATGAAAACCCTTATGTTAATAAAACAAGATATGACAGTTTAATGGGATCTTGAGCAATATCATCCTGAGTAGTTAAACCTGTTTTTCCTTTGAAGGCTGTGTATATCAATGTAAAATTAGGTCATTCACAAATCAGTACTTTACTGCTTTGTATAGTTACCCTAATGTTTAAGATTTATTAAAGGGTTTTAAAGAACAAAAAAAAGGTGGGCAGACTATAATGGTAAAAATACAACATTGAATATAGCAAAGACATTGCCTCTAAAAGTTACGTCATGGAGGTGTCCCCTTTTCTTAACGGGGCTCATCATAGACAACCCATCTAATATAAGAGCCGATCCCGAGACCCCTGGTAAACGTCTGAGTTTGTATAAGGCTGGGCTCACATGAACGGTTTGGATTCCGCATGCTCTGAGCCCGGCTGGTGACCTGCGTACCTCACTTAGCTGTACTGCGGATGACCGCAGAGGCTTGCAGGCGATTATGCGCAGTACAGTTTTTTGTTTGTTTGTATTTCCATTACTTAACGATGACACAATGTTAATTGCGAAAGGGTTGCGGGTTGGACGCCTCTATTGACATCAATGGAGGGTGTCCGAGTGGATTCCGCGGCAACATAGAGCACGCTACGATTTTTCTTCTGCTCGCGGGATACACGATTTGTATCCGCAAGTGTGAAGGAAAAATCAAAACTACATGCCTTTCAATGCTTGCGCTTTATCGCGGAAAGTCAGCGCGGACGCCGATCGTGGAATCCGCAATAAAAATCCGGTTGTGAGAGACCGGCCTAATAGAAGATGCCATCAGCTGCTCTTTTCCCATGTAGTGACCACTACAGGGTAAATGTGGTATTACATTTCACAGTACAAAGGAATGGCCATCTATGTACAGTGGACCAATCAAGTCCTCTTGAGGTCTCCACCTTGGCTCACCCAGAGGAGTCTTGAGCAGAAATCTCCCTGTATGATATCTATTATATTCCAACAGTATTTATGAAAAGAGATTAGGTATCCTGGATACTGTACTTATGTCAGCCAATAGCCTTAAAGGGGTTGTCCCGCACCGAAACGGGTTTTTTTTTTTTTTCAACCCCCCCCCCCCCCCCCCGTTCGGCGCGAGACAACCCCGATGCAGGGACTGAAAAAAAGAACAGCACAGCGCTTACCTGAATCCCGGCGCTCCGGTGACTCCTATACTTACCGGTGAAGATGGCCGCCGGGATCCTCTACCTCCGTGGACCGCAGCTCTTCTGTGCGGTCCATTGCCGATTCCAGCCTCCTGATTGGCTGGAATCGGCACGTGACGGGGCGGAGCTACACGGAGCTACACGGAGCCCCATAGAGAACAGCAGAAGACCCGGACTGCGCAAGCGCGGCTAATTTGGCCATCGGAGGGCGAAAATTAGTCGGCTCCATGGGAACGAGGACGCTAGCAACGGAGCAGGTAAGTAAAAAACTTTTTATAACTTCTGTATGGCTCATAATTAATGCACAATGTACATTACAAAGTGCATTATTATGGCCATACAGAAGTGTATAGACCCACTTGCTGCCGCGGGACAACCCCTTTAAGAGCAAATAGTCATTATTGTCCTGAATTAGCCAAGTAAAACCTTGGATCAGAGGGCCTCTGGAACGCAACATGTTTCTGCATGCTGTAAGGTTACACGCATGAATATATCATTAAATAGCATTTCCACCTTTAATTAAAGGGATAAAAAAAAACAATTACCAGTATGAACAAACTCCTGTCCTCTTACCTGGCGTTGTTAAAGCTGGATACACATGCTTTCATGTATAGTCATTACTACAGCTCCCCCCAGGGCTTTCACTGAGCTTTCCTAGAGCCCAGAAGAGACCGGTTACGTAGCGATGCCCAACTACATAACTTTGTAAATTTGCTCTCTAGTAGTCTGGAAAATCATAGGAGAACTAGAATGGTCACAATATTGGTTGCCACCCAGTTTTCATATGAATAGAACTTAGTAACAGGAGTTTTATCAACTTTAAGTGTGCTTCAATAATATTCCTACCTGAGACGTTGCAGCATGCCGGCACATGTTGGGATACAGAGGCATTCCAAAGTTTTACTTAAATAACATTCATGACAATGTTGGCAATTTATCTGTTCTTATGGGATATTGGCTGAATGGATACACTGTAATGAATGTTAGTTCAGACGCCTGAATGGCTGCCAGCTCGTTGCTTAGGGATTAGGATCATAGTGTCACTAAAAATAGTATCTGGGATTGAATTTAGATTAAAAATATATATATGTATTCATTTGTGGTTTTAAAAGGGATTATTTCTAGCCATACACAGCATATCCATGGGATCTAGACTTACTGATTCACAGCCAGGTTGGGTAGATCCCAGGTACCACTGTACTACCCTGTTTCCCCAAAAATAAGACCCTGTCTTATATTATTTTTTGCCCCAAAAGAGGAGCTAGGTCTTATTTTTGGGGATGTCGTCATATTACACTTACCTAGCAGACTCTGTCCAGGTCCCTCCCGCTGCTCTCCTGAGCTTCGATGCACTTGTTGCAGTCCTCGGCCACCCACAGAAGATCACAGAAGATCACTTCCTGGGTATGGGATTCATAAATCCCACCTCCAGGAAGTGATTGCTCTGATTGGTTCATCCAGCGTTGCTCAACCAATCAATGAATGCTCGATGAACCAATGCGATGGCTGCGATTGGTTCATCGAGTGCTGCATCGATTGGTTCTTCGACAGCTGCTCAGCCAATCACGGCCTTCGCGTTGTGGAGGCGGGATTTATGAATTGGCCAATCAATGTTGCAGCTCAGCCAATTGAAGTGATCTTCTTTTGGCAGCCGAGGACTGCAAGAAGTGCGTTGGAGCTCCGAAAAGCAGCGGGAGGGACCTAGATCGAGCGTGCTAAGTAATGTATTTGGTTTTTTTTATGTAATGCGGGTAGGGCTTATTTTCAAGATAGGGCTTATATTTCAAGTCTCCCTGGAAATTCTGAAAAATCAGGGTAAGGCTTATTTTCAGGGTAGGTCTTATTTTTGAGAAAACGGGGTAGCAGCTTGAAAAATGGTTCCCATGGATCAAGAATGTTGAGGGAGCTGAGAAAATTGTCAAATTTTAACACTCATTTACAGTACACTCTAATATGTGGAAAAGTATTTGGCTTGTGTGACAAATACAATATATTGTTTCCTTTTCACTCTAAATTATGTAGAGAACTGTGGTATATTCATCACTCTATATTTGGATAAACTATGTGTGGTAGCGCCATTTTATAAGAGACTTGTAATCTCCATGAGGAAAAAAAAATAGCATTCCTAATTAAAATCATGTGTCTGAAATCCTTTTTTTTATCTATTTGTATTACGAGAAATTATGAAATTCTGTGTTTTTTATGTTGTTTTCTTTAATCATCCAAAGTCTGTGTCTTCACAGATATTTTCCAGCTTGTTGTAGTCTATTGCTGTAGAAAAGGAGGAAGAACATCATGAATAGAGATGAGCGAACCTACTCGTTTCGAGTAATTATTCGATCGAGCACCGCGATTTTCGAGTACTTCCGTACTCGGGTGAAAAGATTCGGGGGGCGCCGGGGGGCGGCGTGGCGGAGCGGGGGTAGCAGCGGGGAACAGGGGGGAGCCCTCTCTCTCTCCCTCTCCCCTCCCCCACTCCCCGCTGCTACCCCCCACTCACCCACGGCGCCCCCGAATTTTTTCGCCCGAGTACGGAAGTACTCGAAAATCGCGGCGAAAAAGGGGCATGGCCGAGGCGGTTTGCTCATCTCTAATCATGAAGTTTGCAAATATTATGTTTGCTAAACCTCAAGAAAAAAATTGGGGGGAAATGTTGCACTGCAATTGTCACGTAGTATCTGGGGCAACATGAGCTGTAAAAATTGCTACATTTGAATATGCTGCCCGAACTGCAGACAGCATGGAGTGGACAGCAATGCACTTTGCCCCTGTGGATGTTTTATTGTGGAAGGCTCCAGTGTTTTAGAATATGGGCCTCTTCACACGACCGGGTTTGTGCCGGTATTTGTGAACATCAGAGAACAGAACCTATTGATTTGCACAAAAAAAAAAAACGGAGGACCTGTTCTACTTTCCTGCGTTTTGCGCAGCAAAGGCCCCGTAGAAGTACATGGGAGGTGTGCAAAGACGTAAGGGGAAGCGTGAAACACTGCGCAAAAAGCCGAAAAAAGAACATCTGCACCTCATTAGGCCAATTAGTCTTTTAATCCACGGGAAGGGTCCTCCAAGTATGTGGGCATGTGAACGGTCCCTGCATGTTCAAAAAGTTCAGTACTATATGCAAACATGTGCACAAATGTACGTCATCCAACCTTGTTCATGCGCAAATACGTTGCGCTACAGTGAGCTTTTTTGCACATACACTCGTGTGAAGCCGCCTAAAATGCATGTATAGGGAAAGAGCTGTCACTTTGCATCATGTAGGAAAGGCTGGTGCGGCCCGACTCTGTGACTCAAAGCTCAATTCCAACTTAGTCAAACTCCAAATAGGCCTCCCAACCGTTCCAGATTCAGCGGGACAAGTCTTATATTTGAGGCGCTGCCCCACAGTCCCAGACAGCAGGAGGCATGTCCCGCACTCTCCCCCACCCACTCCTACAATCGCATCACTGGCACATGACCATTGCAGATCCTTTATTATGTAATACATCTGCAGTCTGCAATGGAGGCAAGAAAAGCCTTTAGGCTGGGTTTACTCAGGACGGATTTGGCACAGAAATTCTGTG